>NC_136424.1:30555000-30900000 GCF_052625555.1 Lactuca saligna
ATAGGCAATTACTTTGTTCCCGTTTATGGTGGTAATCCTTATGGTTATTATGGAGGGTTTAACTATGGTTTGGGTCCATGGGGTTACCCATATCATGTGGGTGTTTTTCCCAGTTACATGAATAATGGATACGGGTTAATGGGTATGGGTGGGATTATCGGGTCTGTGTCAAATGGAAAACCGAGTCAACTCAGTGAGCAACATGGAGCATCTTCTGAGATTTTAGATAATTATTTGGTGAGAAGAGTAGCTAAGATGAAGAGGTTAGTGGATTCACATAGCTTTACCATTCTTGTGTGATTAAACCTTTTTTAGTTGAATCTAATATATTATAAAGATGGTTTTTTCTGATATATGATTTATGGTTTTAACAATTGATGGATTTGGATTTGAATTTGAATTTATGTAACATCACTTTTGTGGGAATGTCTATAAGTTTCTGAGTTTTATTTGGGGATTGTTACGAATGTTTTTTAAAGATGTCAAAAATATGATCAGTTTGTTGAATGTGCCTTTCTATTTTGGTCATTATATGACTAACCCAGTTAAATACATAGTTTTAATATTATTTTTGCCGAAAATATAAGTAACATATTTGCATAGGAACTTTTCAATTCTTTTGTAATTTAGATAGATACATTATATAAAACTAGGTGTGAGAGTCATGTGTTGATTAAAAAAAACAAAAGTTAAATATAAATGTGTAACCTTAAGCATTTTTTTTTAAGTAAAATTATAAAATAAACACAAATGATATGATATCAAAAGTATAATAAAAAAAATTATTGATGTATTTTAAATAATTGTGTTGAATCCTTCTTGATGATTTTGTAGAGGAAACGCTTTCAAAGTCAAGCAGAGTATCATGGTAATGTGATGATGAATGAATTAAATATGAAATCATATATACATTAAACTGAAATTGAATTTTGAAATTGATTTGTAATATTGAAACATGCCAAAATTGGGTGATTGATAGTGTTTCCTATTGAAATCGATATAAGCAACAAAAGATAAAAAGTAAATGTCAATTTCGAATTCTATACTCAAATGGATGTGTGTTATGAGCTAAAAGATTGGAAACTACAGTGACTTTGTCATTAGATTAGGATTTAGAATAAGTAAGAATCAACGTATTCACTATAATTTACTATCATATTAATTACATTTAATACATCTATCTATCCTTACTACTAAAACAATACATCTATCAATTCCATATCCATTTACATCAACATTTGCCACGTGTCCTTCTGCCAGACATTTTATAAGAACTAGGTTTAAACCCGTGGAACTCAACGGTTTAAAATTGAAATATAATTATACTTTTGATAGTCTAAATAAAAAGATACTAAATTTTAGAAATAATGAAGAATTATGATATTGTAATGTAATTAACATGAATAAATCAAATGAAACCTTACGATAAGTAGCAGCCTACTTTTTAAAGTTCATCTATAATAGCAACCAACTTCATAGAATAGGTTGTGATAAGAACTTGTTCATTTTTTTTTTGTTATTTTTCAAATTTGGTCCTTTTGACATGATTTTTTTGGTAAATACCAACCAACTTTGTATATAGCAATCAACTTTGTAGAAATTACAATCTACTTAACATTTTCATTCTCAATACCACTTCAACAAAATGTCATTTTTATTGATTTTAAATAGGTTTGGCTAGGGCTGTAAACGAACCAAACGAACACGAACAAGGTCTTGTTCATGTTCGTTCGTTTAAGTTAGCCGAACAACAAACGAACACGAACGGATAAACGAACGAGATTTTCTTGTTCATGTTCGTTCGTTTAACAAATTACTTTGTTCATGTTCGTTCATTTATGTTCGTGAACATGCTAAACGAACATAAACGAACAAACATAAACGAACAAAGATAAAAAAAAAACACAATTGAACATATATGAACATAAACGAAAATATAATATAGCAATATAATAAAAAATAATTGAATATAGATGAACATAAATAAACTTAAACGAACGAACATAAACGAACGTAAATGAACATCATAAACGAACGTTCACGAACATAAATGAATGAACGAGATCATTGTTCATGTTCGTTCATTTAACTAAACAAACGATAGTTTTTGTTCATGTTCGTTCATTTATTAAATAAATGAACATAAACGAACTTCCCACCGAACAGTTCACGAACGGTTCGCCGAACGTTCAGTTCGTTTACAGGCCCTAGGTTTGGCATTATAATAACTTCAAAAACCAAAATATAACATTTGAACCGTAGGTATAAAAATATATTAACTGACTTCACAAATTACTTCATTGCCCACATGGAGTTTGACAGACTCCTCGTTAAATTTAGCAAGATAAATCACATAGCCGCCACCATAAACTATAAATTAAGGCATTCAAATGATCCACATAGGCCTTTGAGTACTCCATTATCAAATATAAAAAAAAACCCAATAAACCATGTCAAACTTGGAAGTATTAATTGTTGATAACAAATAAGAGTAATTACAAAAATGGTATGAAGTATGCAGTTTTTACTTTTACTGGTTTAGTATAAAATGGAACCTTTTTGCAATTTTGGTCCTCAGTTTTGGACCATATGTCGTTAACTTTAACAACCCTTCTCTTATTATTTTTTTATAATTAAAAAGGATCTCAACACTTTTCCATCAACAACGATTTCAACTAATTACATGTATAATACTTTAAAAAAATGATAATATAACACAAACATGAAATAAATTAATCAATTTTCTTTTTGTCTCCAATAATGAATGCAAATTTAGAGTGCAGGTATTTAAACAAATTCAAATTTAACATGAAAATTTTCTTTTTCTTTTTATCTCCAAGATGTTTTATGATTATAATTATGTATAAATTTGTTATTTGTTGTAATAAGTTTCCGATATGTCTGACGAAAAACTACTCAAGGTTTATATTTGTACTAATTTAATAGAAACATCACTTTTATTGTTCGGATCAAACTACTATTTTTACATATAAATAAATAAGTATAAACTTTTTATATAAAAAACAGAGTTTTATTTTTCTTAGCTATCAAGTAATGGATTATACAACATTGGTTACTTAAATATTCTCTTTAGCAGGTGCAATGTAACCTTGATTCAATTGATTGCAATTTTAGTTTTTTGATTGAATGCATGAAAAAAAATACTAAAGTAGGATCATTAACAATATGTTTATATTACTGTAATCATACTAATTATATATTTTTACTAAAGCATGAAAAACTATTTAACAACTTATTCCTAACAATTGAAAAAAAAAAACATTATCAGTACCACAAACAAAAAGGGTTGAAACTTAAATTTAGATAAGAACAATACCATCATGAAGATGATTTATATTCTTTCTCTAATTCAAATTACGGCTTCAAGAATCTTTTCAAGCATGTATCATTGTAATATGGTAAATTACACCTAGAGAGCTGACTAATAGCAGCTTTCGATTTGTTGACCTGCAAAGATTATAAAAACTATTCAACTATTGAAAATAAACTGTAAATGTTGATTCAAATTTGTAACATTGCATCAAGTGGTTTACAAAATGAAAATATAATTAGGAATACTGATGCAATCAACATTGGCATCAGGGTAGGTATGAGACCAGTTGACATACATATGAGTTATGTAACAATTATCATGTACCCATATTTCTCTTAGACATTTAAGATAACACCTTTATGGCACTCTCTAAATCGCCAAACTTTGTATAAAATGGCACCAAGAAAATCCACAATCAAATAATAAAGATTATCAGTGTCAACGATGTATGTATTAGAAAGATGAACATGAGCTAAAAGCTGAAAATATAAAGTCACATGAACTAAAAAATAACATAATGAAAACCATAAGTGGTTCAAGATTTTAGAATTAGCAAGGAAGTTTGTCTGAAAGATGAACATAAAGAAGACCCATCAAATAATCAAACTGCAGGACCCAAAACTAAGTAAAGTAAAGTGTATTTAGTTTTTCGTACTTATGGTTTCATGTATGCATTTCATCAAACATATGTGGTGCAACAACACACAGTATCAGAATTAAATACAATCACCTAATTATATTGCCTCCAATATGAACCATTGAGGGAGGAATATTATGTGTACGGTTACCTCAACATAAACTCGAGCTATACACAACGATCTCGAGAGGATAACGTCCTTTCAACACCACGACCCGTAATATGTTGTGGCTAGTTGAAGGCAGAGTTAACTGCCTCATGACTTACTTCCTGATTAATGACAACAATAATTAACACCAAAAATTAGGTGAATCCAAAAACCTAGAAAATTAAATAAAAATAAATGTACAACCAAGAGCAGTAATTGAGTTACCTGATTCGGTAACCAAGCAGAATGAAAAGCCTCAGGATTCCTAGAAACGTTTAGGTTATTGGCGGTTACTAATTCTATGGTAGTGAGACAAAGCGATGGTGGTGGTGGTAATATCAACTCTTCATTCTATGGAATTGCAACATAAAATAGGGTTGGAAAGATAGAGTTTGACGCCAGCGTAAATTACAAATTTTGTGGGTGTTGGGGTTTAGAGCAAAAGAGATGGAGGTACATGAATTAGAAAACGAAGCAGATCATGGCAATGTCCATATATGCTCTAGCATCTGTTCAACCAAAAAAAATAACAAAAGAAAAAAAAATTGTGGTGCATATGTACGTATGAGAGAAAACCAAAATAAGAGATTAGAGGGGAAGACGGAGAAGGTAAGGCAGGGAAAGAAGAACACCTAGGATTGATTCGAAGTATATATGAAATAGATAGGCTATCCAATTCAAATTTGAAGGAGATATCCTTCCTGATTTGTTGATGATTCTTCCTGATTTTATGGGATGCGCTATTCAAAAAGAATGAAAGTCAATTAATAGTAATGAATAGGCCGGATTTAAAGTCTGTGTAGTTTATAATAGGAAGGGCAGTTTCAGAATTTCACTTTGAATAAGAGGTGTTGAGGAGTTGCCACGTGGCATTAGAAGTACTGTTTTATTATAATAGGGGATTTGAATATTCATTTGAATATTGATTACCGTTTTTTAGCAAAAAATTATCCCGGATATTGCTTTCCAAATACCATACATAACGATTTCAATAAAATTAAATTCATTTCAATGCATTGAATACATTCTACACCTAAAAATTTGCATCTCTTATAACAAATTTACAGCTTCTAATCTGTACAATACGATCTTGACATTTAAATTTTTTATACCATCATCTCTAGATAAGGTAATTTCATAATATACAATCCTTTAAATTAGGTATTTCAAAAAATAATATAGTTACCCATCTAAATATCCAGTATCACATCCTCCTTTAACGCGATAAGGCTAAGAGATATTAAATATCCTCCTACTTTTATTTCTAACTAGGTGGGTAACCGTGCGTTGCGGGGCTGGAAATATCCCAAAGAAGTTTAAGTAAAACCGGGGGGTTTAACAGTTCGTTATAGATATAAAGAATCAAAATTACATAATTTTAGGCGGTGTTTGGTTCGTAGAATGTTTTCGAATGAATTAGAATCTGTTAAGGAATTAGAATCTATCTTAAATTGGAATCCAATTCAATATTTTGTTTGGTTAGCAGTAAATGGAATTTGAATCCAATTTTATATTTTGTTTGATTGGTGGAAAATAGAATTGGAATAGTGTAAAATGACATAACTACCCTTCTTGGTTTTTGCTTATTTTTACTTTGTTTTATAAATATACATAAATATATATTATATAGATTATAAAAATAGTAAACGGTGGTGGTGGCAGTGGCGATGGTGGCAGAAGCGACGGTGGTGGTGATGGCGGCAGTGTGTGGTGGTTACGAAGGTAGAGGTGGTGGTAGTAGTGACATCACTAGTGTTGATGGTAGAGGCAGTGGTGGTTGTGGCGGTGGGTGTTAGTAGCGGTGGTGGTGGTGGTGGATATCGGTGGTGGTGGTGATGGTGGGTGTGGGTGGCGGCGACGGTGGTGGTGGTGATGATAGAGTTAGTTGTAACAACGACAGTTGTAGGATGGTGGTGTAGGTGGTAACGGAGGTTATGGGTGGTGGTGGTTGTGGTAGTGGTGTCGACGATGGTAATGGTGGTGGTAGTGGTAACAAAAGTGGTGGTAGTGGTCGGTGGCAGTGGCGACATCAGTGGTGATGGTTAGTGATGTTGGTGGTGGTGGTGGTGGGTGGTAGTGGAGGTGGTGGATGGTGGTAGAGATGATTGGTAGTGGCGGTGAAGGTTGTGGTGGAGGTGGTCACGAGTAGTGACGAAGGTTTTTCATATTTAATGTTAAAAAATGAAAAGGGTAATATGATAATCTTCAATATTCCCACTTGAAGGAATTTGAAGTTGCCCATCTTTTAGATAAAATTTATTTTCCCTTAATGGAAGGAAAGTTGGACACATGTAGGAATCCAATTCCTTCTCAAAACTTGAACCAAACATATAAAAGTGATGAAATTAAATTCCAATACCTTCTGATTCCTTCCAATTCCAGTGAACCAAACGACCCCTTACATAGCTAGATATGTTGAAACCATTAATCTACAAATGTACATGAAAACCATTTTGTAGATATAACAGTAGAACATATCATTAGTATACAAAATAATGATCCCCCAAACTGAATTTGGAGGAAAAAAAACTAAATATATTCTGACCAGTAGAATTGCAAATATGCACCATGGAATCCTTCATCAAATGTTTTGGATTCACCAAGTTGGGCAACTTCAAACTTGAGATAATCAGGCTTCTCCATTGTTTTGTAATATTTTCCTACAAAGTAAATGATAATCAACCAAACAAAATTTCAAACACAGAAACATATAATTACAGGAAAAGAACTTGGGAGAATCTGCAAAAATATTTGTTACAAAGTATGATGATCGGAGATTAATAATAAAAATCAAATTAGTTGGAATTAGACCTCCACCTAGAACTATGGATTGAAAACCAACATTGTTTCTTGAGCCTGGAGTATCGCCATACATGCTAAAAAAAACAGTTCAGCACAGCGTCAGTTTAAGCAAACCTCGAACCACAATTTTCTGTTAAACTCAATCAGGCATAATAATCAGTAGCTACCTCCATAATTTGGGTCACCTATTCCAACCTGCTTACTTCTGTGGACCTGTAAATACACATTACAAAACAGTTAATCACCAAAATGTAACAAATTACAAAACTAAAAAAAGAATAACTAAAACTACAAGAAACGGTTACACAAATTGATAAGGAAGAATCAAACAAAAAATTGCTCCTAGGTAAATTTAGAACTGTAGCACCTTGTGATGATAGTTACATTGATGGAAAGAAAAACTTGCAAGCATCATACATTAGAAATAGTTATTCTATAAAATAAATCATTTCAAACTTGAATTCATGAATCAAAGATAATTAGCATTATACTAAGCTGTATTTAAACAATTCAAATATTATAATTAGCATCTCCTTTTCAAGTATAAACCGAAAATAAATATAATAAGGCAAACAGATGCCACACCAGCTATTATACTAATAATGATCATTTCAATTTTATTTGAATCAACCTTCATTTTGAAATTATATAAGAAGAAAAATATGTAAATTAATAGTATGTATGTATTCCATAATTATTTTTCAAAACTTTGGTTTATATCAATTGAAAAGGTAAGCTAATAACTTCATGATGACTTACAGTGTTAATGAGATCAACGATAACGGGAAGTTTATGGTGAGCCAACTTTAAATTTTCAACCATCTTCTGCCATGGTCATGCTGATGAAGATGTTGTATATTTGGAAGAGCTAACAACAATGTCACCTTTTTTTGTTTCTTGTTTGGGCCTTCCCTTTCTACAGCCGAAGCAAAGTGTATTCTCCAAATCCGATTCAGTTTGTTATCATCATAACTTAAATTGCTGCAAACATCACACCAGTAAGATCAGAAAATGGATTAATGGTTACCAAATTGGAAGTACATATGTTGTCAATAAAGGAAAAAAAATAGTTGCAATCTATATTAACTGAGAATTAAAAAAAAAAAAAACTTGGATTAGATTTAGATATAATTCATTATCAGAGTGCTCGCCAAATATTTTTTTAGCTTGAATCTATCTCAAGTAGCTAATAAGTGATCAATAAATTCCTGAATTTTAGTAGCAGAAATGTTTATGCTTTCTTTTCCTGTTATCTATTAATGGCTATGTTTCAATGATGTGTTGTTGTACATAACTGGTTGAGATACTCATATTATATTTGTAAGTGTCCCCTTTCCAGGCCAAAAAAGATGGATTTCAAGATTTTTTTGTGTCATTTGACACTACATTTGGATGTTTTTTGTGTCATATAAGACATATTGTGTTACCTTTTTGGCTATAGATAGTTGTGATTCCAACTTCAAAACAATTTTGGAGAAATTAGGTAATACATGCATTTAATTTGTACTTTGTGTCCACTCTTCATCCTATTCCCAGCAATTAAAACATACAAAATATCCAAAATAAAACACAGGATTTCTCAACAAATACACATAAATGCAGAGCAAACCAATATCAAGGTAGGAACATGAACATCCAAACAATATATAAAATAGAAAAAATAAACCTACACAATTCAAGTAAAAAAAAACACGCCAAAACCCATAAATTTTACAGAGTCAAGCCATCGTCGCTTCTGACTCTGCATGTCGTTTTTTTATTTGACTTTTCACTTCTAATATTTCGTTTAAAAATTGGCAAAGAAAAATCGATTAATACAATGTCAATTTCTTTCACAGCAAAAAACAAAACAAAAGTGCATCTTTACTGACTTTCGCTGGAGACCTCGGATTGGGGCATCGACAAAGAAGCCAATAACCGTGGATGGAGAGTAGTCGTTGTCAGAAGCGTTTGGGAGATTTAGGGGAAGCGAGAACCCCGTGGGTTCGATTTATGACCTCTATATCTGGATTTCCTTCAACCAAATTCCCTCTTTTCCCCTGTCTTGCTTTGAATATGGTGGGTTCGAGTCTATAAAACGAATAATAAAGAAAGAGAAGTAGAAAATACCATTGTGTTTCAAATATTTCAGATGATATTAGGGTTCAACAATGTGTATCAAAAACATATGCCTTTCATTTTATGAATAAGATATTAAGAACAATGAGACATACAAAATTACCTTCAAATTGCTTAGCATCTTTACAATTGCAAGATTAAAATAAAGCTACACAAAATTTATGAAGGTCAGATAACAATATAATTTAATTAAAATCATGAGATTCTTAGAAAAGATTGTTTAGTTCGATATAAATTTTATAAATAAAAATGGGTGATATAATAATTACACTTCCTAATCCATTCCATGGTGAAATTAGATAAAGAAAACACACCATGGGCTAAAAGGAAAATCACATCATAGTTGCCATGCATTTTGCATGCAAATCAATTGTAAATATTTACACCACATGAAAATATAAATTATAAATCACCTGCATGGTGGACTTTAGGTAGTTATTAATAGCATAGAGGAATGCTGGAACAGCAAGAAGCACATTGTTGCGACCTGCCTGCAGAAAATCATGACAGACATGAAGATATGAACTTGCTGCTGTTTTATCATAAATTAACTTATTCCATAGGTTATAAGATATAGTATATATTTTTAACTTTTAAGCAATCTATACCTAGCATAAAGTAGAAATTGGAATCATTAAGAATATAATTGAGTACTTTGTGCAGCATATGTTGTTGGAAGAAGTCTAACCAGTTGAAATGATAATCACAAACTGTGAAATCGTATCCTACCCACAAACATGTTATCTAATTAGATGAATTAACCAATTATAAAAGTGTGTTAGGAGAACATATGACCTGTTTGAATAAATCGGTTTATTGGATCGTGTGGGTAAGAGTTATGTTTGAAGGTTACCTTGATACTTTTTCAAATATCTTTGTCTCTCTAAGGCAATGCATTAAACACATAGTGGGCACAAATAAGATGTAGCAGATGGTATACAAATGTATGTTTTTTTGAGTGTTGCTCTTCTTATTTCTTTAGAGCAGCTTTGGCATGTTAGCATAACCTACAAACAAACATCAGCAAAGTAAAGGTTGTGAAACTGTGAAATAGATGTAGCAACATACGGAGCAATTTGTTAAACTGGTGGTTGTCTTCAACAAAAGCAAGCGCTAGCTGTCAAGGAAAAAAATGAAAACCCTTTCAACCATTTGGGCAACTACATAAGAAGACGTCAGTGATTTATGGACCTATACAACTTACAACTCGATTGTTCCCGACAGAGGCAAGAAAAATACGAAAGGAAAATAGAAGATACAGGAGGCAAGCAGCAAAGGTTGATTTGTACTTGATCGTTGCTACAACGAATTCGACCACAACTTCACCCAAAGAGTGGTAGTGGAAGCCCTCTTCTTCAAAGCGGAAGCCATGCATCGGCAACGGACCCTAGCCGTGGATGAAACCCCCAACCCTAATCGCCACTTCATGGAGCGTGCGTACAAGTACCAACCCGTGAAGGTGGTGGAGTTTAAGGTGTCACGTCAGCAGTGCATGGTGTACCTTGACCTGAAAAGGGAAGAATGCGGGAACCTTTTTCCTTTGGGAAGGGTTTACTCGCAGACGTTCCATCTAGGGAGCAAGGGTTTTTCTTGTCAGCGCACTGCAACATACACCAGCAGAGCTCGTTTTTAAAGGGAGATGGAGGGGAAGAAAGCAAGAAAGCCTAAGTTTCTTTGTTTAAAACCTTGATAGGTTTGTTGGAATGAGTTGCCTCATATGCATCGTGTCTGTTGGAATCAATTGCCTCATCTGTATGATCCCGTCTGTAGATTGGAGAAGAAAAACAAAAGCAACGATTAACATAAATTTGAAGCTGATGAGTTTAGACGAAGATGGAGAGTTTTCGAAAAGCGGTGAAATTCGAATATGGTTGGATGAGAAAGCGGGTGGGGGGAAGATAAGGCAGAACCACCAGGGGGAAACGTGGGAACGACACGTATGAGCCCCATCCTTATCTTTACACCACCGTTAATAATTTAAGGGACCAAATTGCCAATATTACAAACTTTAGTGCCAAAAATCTGAACCACTACAAATATGAAAATTTCTGGACTAGTTTTGCCAAAAAAATTAGGATGTTCCTATTCATAAATATGGTCATCTTTAATATATATATATATATATGTATATATATATATATATATATATATATATATATATATATATATATATATATATATATAAAGAATTATCTTCCTATCCATTTGAAATGATGACAAATATCTTAAAATATAAATAATTATATCAAAATATGACACTTGTCACGATTTCATATGTATAGGAAGATAAGTAGGAATAAAATGTAAGGGGTTACCAAATGGCTTCTATCCCAACGATATGTGGTATTGCCCTCCCTCATTGAGGTTGAGGGTTCAAGTCTCGTCGTGGACATATGTTGATTTAAAGAGTAGTTTAGGAGTAGGTTATATTTTCCGTTTCAAAAAAATGTATGGGGTTATTTAATTTCTCAAAGGCTAATATCTCCCAATATTTATAAAATTTTTAATGATTTGCATTTGATTAATCTACAAATATATAGGTGCATACTATAAAAAGCATTCATAGTTTCATAATTCGTCTTATTGGTGTTTCATCATTAGGTTTCTATTCTATCTACTAATAAACAACTTCAACGCATTAAGTATTCCATTTCTTTCTTCCTCTTGTTTCTACTTTTTTTATTTTATTTTTATTTTTTTTTCTACCTGTTCTACCATCTGTGTATTGTCCCAAAAAGACAACAATAAAATAAAATAAAATAACACTACGAATGTGTATTACGTAAAATTAGAATATTATTATGTAACTTTTTTGTTTATATTGTTTCTGATGGGTTTTGGTTATAAGACATCCTATGTGCTCATACAAACCCTAAAGCTTGGATCTAGGTTTCTCTATTGTACATGCTTTGAATCCAAGACTATAAACCCTAATTCTAGCATGTAAGTAATCATATTAACATGTAATTAGGTTTAGAACATACCTTGATTGTTATGTAGCAATAACAATCCTAATTCCTCCTTGAATTTGCTTTGGAAGGCTTAGAGTCACAAGTGTCACTCCTCTAATGGCTTACAAACACCATAAGCAAGTGGATAAGGTATAAAGAGAGAGGTGAGAGGTTAGAATTCGTATCTAGGACCTCTTGGGAAGGGATACACGAATTCATGACCCTAGGGGTGTTTATATAGGTGTAGAGATAGGGTTTCAGTCATTATCCTTATCTAGTTGATTATCCATTAAGCAACCAATAAGATAATCCTTGAATCCTTATCATACTCGAATTCTAAGGCTTTCCAACCTTAAATTCGTCCACCATATAAATAAGATAATCCTTACCTTATTTTGTAACTATCACATAATTACAAATCAGCCCCTCTAGTTTAATTAATTACATTTGATCACAAAACTAATTCTTAATTAATTATTGACCAATATTAATTAAACAAATATGATTTCTCCTTTAATATATTATTCTTATAACATATTAATAAATCATATTATCCTCTCTCTCTTTATTCATTTCTCCAATCAAGTTGCTTTGATGAAGGCAACCCAAAAGGACCATGCACCATCGGGTCAAGTACATACCAAAATAGTTATGGACTTAGACACTAATCCAACAGTCTCCCACTTGGATAAGTCTAACAACTATTCTGCGTATGACTTCAGATCCTGATCTGCAATCGTAGCTTTCCAAAGCCGCTGTCAACTCTGATCATATCAGATACGCGTGTCCTTAGATAAGGGATCATATATTCCTCCATTCTAGATATCGTATTAGATATGATTTCAAATCATTCTCTTTGTACTATATCTTGATTTCTGATTTATGACGACAGACTAATTGAACAAATCAAATTAGCCCTAGCCCGGCCGAGCATTTACGTATGTCATCACTAAACTATCGAGGGGCCCAAAGATATCGCTTTTATCTTACTTTGGATAAAAGGAACGGATAAACTTTGATACAATGCTCGCTTGCACTCACTCACCGAATTACACACAACAATATGTTTTATAACACCAAGTTACTGGTGCGTTTACATATTATCAATGTGCAACCGATCAGCAAGATACGACTCACACATCTCGGTTTCAAGAATATAAGATGTTATCGTCTCACTAATCACTCGAGATAGTGATCCAAGTGAGCGTGGGTTTAATCCAATGCTCAGATCATATTCGTAAGCACTCATGAACGTTGCAGCAAACATTTGCTTGTCTAATACTCTTTTAGACAATCCACACACCAATTCACGACAGTCTTCATTCATATCTACTTCCAACATATGAACGACTGTGGCCCGTTTGAATAATTCGATTATTCTTAATAAACTCAATTATTCTGGAAGTCAAAACATGCAAAGTGAAACACAAGAATAATACTAATCCCATATGGCCTCAAACCTTTGAGTATAAACAAAACACGTTTTATTTATCACCATATCGATTACTCATTATTTGTCGTTTCGGGTAATCAACTTTTTACTTGAATCATTACACTTGTCCCATGCTCCTAGCATGCACACAATGTTTACCTATGGTTCTTACTTTTGTGAAATATACAAATTGAACACATTTCCAATCATTCTCATTTCACAACTCCAAATCCATTTTCTTAAGTGTAAGAATATCAAATTCTTGTTACTTATAGAATATACTAGATTCTAACACTTTATGCAACGATCCTTTTGTAATGTCACTGCACCAAAGTCTCAAAGACTATTGCCAATGATATTACAAAGTCCTCTATCGGAGATTGTTACAAGACAATTCCTTAGCTGTGATGTCTCTCACTCAAAGTACATTCCTTTGAACATCCTTTTGCATAAAAGTTTCTAATCTAGACATAGATTTTCAATCTTTACTTCCCAATATGGACACATTTCCATACTTTCCATATGACAACTCATTTCTTAATAGAATCTTTTCTATTCATCATAATGTCAATATGGTCCATTAATACCATGCTTCCAACTACTCACAAGCAACCAATCCTCGTCGAACTTTGGATTGTTCTTTGACAGTTGTTTAATTATTTTAGTCAAAACCGATTCTAGTCCCTTTTCCCTCTAAATGCGCTAGACATTTGGAAAATTTTAGAATGGTCAAACATTAAAGCATTTGCAATCAATCCTATACCCGAAGCGTATGGGACATGATGCACAATGTTTTATTTGCTATGTTCTCAAAATTCGAATTGTGAAGAGGAATGTCGTAATCATAATCGAAATTTTAAGAACACACTATGTACCTTTGACTAAATTTATTAACATTTCACAACCTAATCCTTTAGATTTGAAATGAAGCATAATATTCTCTCCCTTAATTATAGCAAAACAACCTTTCAACTCTTACAACTTTGCAAAGTATGACTCTTGTTTTCTATAATTAATATTGCCAACTATGCAATACTTGCCTTAATAATCATACAATCATAACATTTATGCTCCCACTATCATGATGATTATTATAAAACATAACACTTATGCTCCCACTAGCTTCGACATATATTCATAAACATCTTAACTTTCAGAAAAACAATACTTATTGAATTTCTTAAGTTCATGTTTCTAATACTTAGTGCTTTGATAATCTTTTATCAAGACTTCTTGAACTTATACACTTTTGCCTTAGATAGTTCATATGTGTGTCTTAACAATTAAGACTAATTGCCAAACCTCACAATTCAAATTACGGAAAGGGATGCCGTAACCATGATCGAATTCGAGAATGCAATTTTACAATCACTATCTTTTAAAATCTTTCTTAGCGAAAGCATTTTCTCACAATCATTTTCATGAAGGAGGAAATCTTATGACACTTAGGTTTAAACGGTGTATGTGTTCCTATCCATGTGAATTTGTTAAAACCAAAGTTTACGACAAATTCAAACTCATATGGATCGAACTTTCTTAATCTTGATTTCTTGCCTTATGGTAGCACAGCTGCCCACCACGTCTTCCAAGTAGTTAAGCAGCTCACCTTTTTCCTATCAATGTACTTTCCATTGATCAAGGTCCTTGCCTTTTATGCATTCAAATGAGAACTCATAGGACTCATATGCATAATTAACTCGATTGGATTGGCACAGAAACAAAATAATGTCTTCACGATAGGTTGTAAACCTCAACTCGTGTGCTAGTGATGATCGATAAAGCTTATTTGATTTGTTCTTGAAACTTTTCAAGACTATTAAGACTCCCACTGACTCCTTGATATATACGATTCTCTTATCAAAACATTTCTTGACAAACAAATATTCAAGAGTTAGTGTAGCTTATATCAAAACAAAACACTTCATAATTTTGGTCTTAGTTGGTCTTTGTCTTATCCAAGACATCACAACTTTCCACAATTGATGAATGTTATAAACCTTCTTAATACTATTCACTCAATTTCACAATCTTGACTTTAAGACTTGTTTTGGAACGAAGCATGATTGACTTCTTGATTTGACAATTTCTTCAATCTTTGATTCCTCTTCTTGGACATACAATTGTACCAAGACTCATTAGAGGATCAATTGAGATATGGTTATTAATCATTAAGACCTATCATAAAGCATAAAAGCTACTCTCCCTTCTTCTTAGAATGGAGAAACTCTTATCTTTCTGCCTACTTGATTCTTCTTATTCGTTTTGCTATTGATCTAAACCCTTTAATCATTTCAAAATTACACTTAATCTTGTAAGTGTAATCATATTTACTAAGCCTTTAGTAAATCATGACGAATATCTTTGTTACTCTTATGGTGAACTTGATCAACACACAACTTTGTGTACTCGATCTCCTAGTCCTTCACTTGACACTTCGTCAACGAATTTGTCTAATTTCCAAATATGAAATTTCTCATTCACCATGCAACCAAGTTGCGTGATTCCAAATTTCAGTCCAATTGAAACTTTGGGCGATGAGAAGCTTTCCCTATTTGGTAAATTCTCGACATTTCCATAAATAACATAACTAAGAATCATATCCATTCGTTGTAGAAATATGTAAACATCAATTTTCATAACGATTTCATTGCAAGGAAATAAACAAACAAATAAGTGAGTCAAAATTTTTTTTATTTATAAAAGCAACGGAAAATCATTTGTCCTTACAATGCAAAATCTATTGAAAACTATGTAAAAAGAAAATTTCTAACAACTCTATCATAACTATCTAAGCTCAAAATCCAATCTTCAAGTCCATGCAATCAAGATCCATCTCTTGTTATTAGATTCATCTTGCTCTCTTATCAAGTTTCCTTTCTTTTCACCGATCCTTCAAAACATTCAAATGCAATCTTATCACATCATGTATTAAGAATCAATGAATAGGAACTTAATGGAGTTAGATAGTGGATTCTTACCTAAAGCGTAGTCATACTTTTGACTCTCCCATCTCTTAGATCTCTTAGGTAAATAGGGCAACTTCATCTCCAATGCCCCTTCTCTTGGCAATAAAAGCAAATTGACTCTTTTGGAACAACACATGGAACTACTTCAGACATCGCCTTTTTCTTATGATCAAACTTTTCGATCATTGCATGTCTTTCATTGCCATTGTCTATATCCATAGAGGTCTTGAAGGCAGATTCACCAATCAACTTTGCTTTTCTATTGCGCCAAACCATTGTTGATTTAGCAGCAATAAGCATACGTCGTAGCTCATCATATAGTACTCTCTTACGAACTCACTATACGAGTTAGGAAGTGACTGAAGAATCCAATCAACAGCCATCGCTTCACCGACAATGGATCCCATCATTCTTAATCTATCAATGTGTGACTTCATCCCTAAGACGTGTGCACACACCGACTTTCCCTCTTTATGTTTACTTGCCAAAAGGGCTTGAGTGATATTGAACCTTTCAATTTTACAATCTTGTGGGTTACGGAGAATAATTGGAGGAGGAGGAGGAAGTGAAGCATGATTTCTTGTTCCTCGATCGAATCGTGGAATATCATCTTCATGTGGAATGCTTGTTCCACGGGATTTGAGAAGACCATAGTTGTCGAACTTTGACATCGGGAGAAAAACGAATTCAAGTTAGTTGATTGATTGAGTTCTTGGTAAATCACCCAAATGAAATTCCAAGGCTAGGACCCAACACAATATCCTACAACTCGGGAGAGGGATGCCGTAACCCAAATTGCAGAACATTTGAAGGTAAGTGAATGACAATTCACTAATTTCCACCATGAAAAACGAAAAAGAAATTTAAGTTTTAAATCTATGAAAACTCCTAGATCCTTTGAGATTCATTGAACTTTCAATGGCATGTTTAAATCTCGATATGCCCCTCTTGTTTGTGACTGGGATGCCGAGGATCACAAAGCGGGTGTGAATAACCATGCAAACTACATGGTGCCCTCACATGTTACAATCACCTATTCGATGTGCCGGTAAACCACACACGCTCCACCGAACTATGATAAACATTGAGTCACCCTTTGCTACCTTTGCTTAGAACCATTTAGTGTGCCGGTAAACCACACACGCTCCACTAACGTCTTCGCAAGGGCACAATGTGTAATTTCATGGAATTGCATCAATTCACTTTTGCCTAAGTAACTAAGATTGGGAATTTGAAAAACATTTACTTACTTTGTATTTCATTATACTTATAATGGAAGGTTTCGTCCTATCCTACCCGTTCGGCTAACGACCCTCCACTAGTCAAGAGTGCGGTGGGTAAGAGTGGATACCCATTCAATCGCCATTTTATAGGCAATTTCCTTAAACACCCCTTATAGATCAGCTTCGTGAATGAGGCCTACTAACGGCAAGACTGACTTTCACTCATACATATATATAATGTTAGACTTTTAATATTATATATAGTATAGGGTGCATTTTATACTTTTAAAATACTATGTGGTTAACTTTAACAATTACACTTTTAATTCAATTAAATGGTTAACCAAAACTTTTATGAATTTATTAAACCTCTTTTAATTATACTCCTTAATTAATTAATAAAACCATAAGGGTGTGATTTGAACTTTTCAAAACATTACTAGGGTTTTAGAATTTAACATTTCTAATTAAACTTTTAATCAACTTTTAAATTCCAAAACTTGAGGGCAAGTTTTGAAACCTTTTTCAAAACATTAGGGTTTTAACTATTTAAATTTCAAAACTCCAAAACTTTTGGGTTCAAATTTAAACTATAAAACCTAAAGGGGAAAAATATGAAACTTTTCATAACAACAAGGATCAAATAACAAATAATCTAAACTAACATTTAGTTACATAATTATCCATATTTGATTTATTTAATGATTTCTTGCAAAACAATTTATCAATTTACTTAAAATAATTAATCAATTATCTTATAATGAAACAATTATCTTGTTAATTGATAATTATCTTTAATTAGATCAAGAATATAGTCATATATATCATAAAATCGGATTTATATTGATCTAACATGATAAGGTAACTATCCAAATGCAAAAACAGCAAGGAATCCCGAGATAAGCATTATCTGACGCTCGAACTCGCCGAGTACCACACTGTACTCGCCGAGTTCCTCAGCCATAAAGCCCAAAAAACTATTTTCCAGTTATACAATGCATCAATACAATTGAAACCAAGCTAGGCTCTGATACCACTGATGGGTTTTGGTTATAAGACATCCTATGTGCTCATACAAACCCTAAAGCTTGGATCTAGGTTTCTCTATTGTACATGCTTTGAATCCAAGACTATAAACCCTAATTCTAGCATGTAAGTAATCATATTAACATGTAATTAGGTTTAGAACATACCTTGATTGTTATGTAGCAATAACAATCCTAATTCCTCCTTGAATTTGCTTTGGAAGGCTTAGAGTCACAAGTGTCACTCCTCTAATGGCTTACAAACACCATAAGCAAGTGGATAAGGTATAAAGAGAGAGGTGAGAGGTTAGAATTCGTATCTAGGACCTCTTGGGAAGGGATACACGAATTCATGACCCTAGGGGTGTTTATATAGGTGTAGAGATAGGGTTTCAGTCATTATCCTTATCTAGTTGATTATCCATTAAGCAACCAATAAGATAATCCTTGAATCCTTATCATACTCGAATTCTAAGGCTTTCCAACCTTAAATTTGTCCACCATATAAATAAGATAATCCTTACCTTATTTTGTAACTATCACATAATTACAAATCAGCCCCTCTAGTTTAATTAATTACATTTGATCGCAAAACTAATTCTTAATTAATTATTGACCAATATTAATTAAACAAATATGATTTCTCCTTTAATATATTATTCTTATAACATATTAATAAATCATATTATCCTCTCTCTCTTTATTCATTTCTCCAATCAAGTTGCTTTGGTGAAGGCAGCCCAAAAGGACCATGCACCATCGGGTCAAGTACATACCAAAATAGTTATGGACTTAGACACTAATCCAACAGTTTCTAACCCCTTTCATGTTCAAAATCTGATTAAAAAAACCTTTTAACATATCAGAATCCTATCCATGACGTTTCCAAAAAATATAATGTATGGATTCCTTTAGGTAACTATTTTATATGCCACCGTGATTGTCTTTGTAATAAACTCCCCCGCGTAGATTTTCATGAACTAGAGCGAAACATTTTGTCACCTAGATTTTATGGTGTACGTCCTATCGATGTGAATTTATCAATTCCAACTTGCAATCATAAGATAAGTTTGAGGACAAACCAAAATCAAATCTTTGTGTATTCTTAATTTCTTGTCATATGGTAGCACGAAGGCCTACCAATGCTTCCAAGTTGTCAAATAGCTCACTCATATTGATCAATGTACTATCATTGGCCAACGTGCTCTGCCTTTTGCAGTCAAATGAGAGCCATATAACTCATAAGCGTTGTCAATTCAACTGGAAGGTGCACATAAATAATAATGTGTCAGCATGATTGATCATTAATCTAAGGTCGTGTTGTAGTGATAACTAAAAGGTTTGTTCTCGATTGACTCTTGAAAGTCTTCAATATTAATAAGACTCTCACTGGCTTCTTGACATATAAGCTTCTCCCTCAAGGAGCATTCATTAACGAGTAAAACAAATATTCAAAAGTCAGTACAGATTCTTGTCAAGAAAACACTTCACTGAATTGGTCTTAGTGTTCCTTTATTTCAACATCACAGCTACAAATGCCAAATATGCCAGAGTAATAGAACATTACTACTCTACATTTCATGAGGTGTTATAAACCTACTTTGTATATATTAAGCTTCAAGATATGATTTGTATAGCTCTAAAACTCGATTGGAAAAGAAATATGACTCATATTTCAATTAACCATTTCAACAATATTTGATTCCTCTTCTTAGTCAAACAATTGCACTAAGATGTTATATGAGGATCAATTTGTGACATGGTTCCATAATCATTAAGATGATCATAAAACATGATACTAAAGTACTCTCCTCTATTTTCAGATTGGAAAAACTTTTATCTTTTTGCCTAATGGATTTTTAATATTCGTTCTACTACTCTTTAAAAACTTTTCAAAGTGTTAAAATTATGTTTAATCTTATAAACACAATCATATTTACTGAACCATCAGTAAATCATGAAGAATAGACTTATCGTTCTTTGTGGTAGATCTAAATAGTTTACATCAACGTGTACTAGATCCTTTAGTCATTCACTTGACTCACATAAACATGTGATCAATGAATTAGTCTTAATCTTCCAAAGATACAGATTCTCATACATCACACAATTCGAATTGTATGATTCCAAGTTTCTATCCAATTAAAACTTGGATGATGAGAATTCCTTTTCACTTAATTGATTATGATATTTCCACAAACAACATAATTAAGAATCAAATCCACTTTAACATTGCTAATAATAGAAATATAACCACCAGTTTTCATAAATGACACTGCAAGGAAATATAAAGTAAATAAATCAAAAATTCACTTTTATTGATAATAAGCGAAAAAAATTTGTCCTTACAATGCAAGCACTATGTTTCTAAATATTTCCTAAGCAATCTATTAATCTATCATAACTCCTTAGCAATAGCTTCCAAAATCTTATCATCAAACCATGCGACTGAAATCTATCTCTCACGATCATATTCAACTTACTCTTCTTAAGCTTCCTTCTTTCTCTTAGATCCTGCAAAACATCACAATGTGACTATCACATCATTCATTAAGAATTTATGAATAGGAACTTAATAAAATAATAGGGTTGGATAGTGGATGTACTTGAAGTAGAGTCATACGACTTGACTTTACTATCTCTGCAATCTTTCAGGTATTCAGGGCAGCTTCACATCTAATGTCCCTTCAATTGGCAATAAAAACATATGGACTTCTCAGGAATAACACATGGGACTATCTCAGAATTTGACTTTCTATTTACCATATGGTAAAACGTTCTGACCTTGGCTGATCTTTTTCCATTGGGAAAAGAAACATTTTCTGGACTACCAATGTTGCCATTGCCAGTATCCATAGAAATTTGGGAGACAAATCCGTCAAACACATTTGCTTGATTTTTGCTCTTAAGCAGATCCCTTTCCATTGGGAAAAGAAACATTTTCTGGACTACCAATGTTGCCATTGCCACTGTCCATAGAAATTTGGGAGACAGATCCCTCAAACACATTTGCTTGATTTTTGCTCTTAAGCATTTCTGCTTCAGCATAAATCAACATATATGTCAGATCAATTAGGGTCACGTCATCGTTCCTTATATAATTGTCCTTAATGAACTAACCATATGACTCAGGAAGCGAACTCAAAACCAAGTTAATGGCCAACTCCTTCAGGAAAACGACACCCAACATCTCCAATCTATCAATGTGTGATTTCATGCACACACACAGACTTTCCATCTTGATGTTTACTTGGAAATAGGACTTGAGTGACTTCATATTTTTCAGCTTGAAGAAAATGTGGTTCGGGGAGAATTATTGGAGGATGTAAAGGAAGAGTTGTAGAAGTATGATTTCCAGTTCCACCATTGCTTGAAGAAGGGAACATTCATTTACCTTGATCAACATGTGGAAGATCATATCTTCAGAAGGAAAAACATTTCCAGAAGAATGAGGAAGACCATTGTTGTGAGAACTTGACATCTATAATAGGAGAAAAGAGAATTCAAGTTAGTGGATTTTAATCCTTGATTATTAACCCAAAATTTAAATCAATGCTAGGGTCCAACTAAATATTTCACAATTTAGAAGAGGGATTTCATAATCCAATTGGAAATTATTTAAATGTAGGTAAATGGCGATTTACCAATTTCATCATGAAAATGAAATTTGAAAGAATTAGGCTTTAAATGAAATTCCTAGTTCTTTTGAGATTCATTGAACTAGTCAATGACATGTTTAATCTCGATTATTCCCTTTCCATTTGTGACCGGGATATCGAGGATTACAAACAATGTGTGAATAAACATGCAAATTAACTTGGTACTCTCGATGCCATTTATTATCTAATTAATGTACCGATTAACCATACACGCTCCATTAATCAATAATAATTCATGAGTCACCCATTGCCAACAATATTAGTCCCATATTAGTGTGTCGGTTAACCACACACACTCCACTAACGACCAATAAGGTGCAATGTGCAATTTATGGATTAGCATCAAATTCACATTTTTCATAAAGTAACTAAGAGTGGGATGGTAAATACTTTTGTGTCATATGATATGCTAGTTGATTATATATATTTGCATGGAAGACCCTGGGAGGAGCCCATGGCAATTGGATACAAGACCACATGGGGGAGCCCGTGGCATTCCTAGGTAAAGACCATGAGGGAGCCCATATCATGAAGGTATAAGACATTGGGAGGAGCCCACGACATCCTTATATGTTAGTATGCATGACTTATGTGATATGTGTAGCTTTTATGGCTAATATGATATGTGCTATGTGGATTGTGTGTTCGGTATGCTCTGGGGAACTCACTAAGCATTAGCTTACAGTTTGTGGAGTTGTTTCAGGTACATCTGATTCTAAGGGCAAGGGCAAGGCTTGATGGCGCGACGTGCACTCTCTCAAGCGTTTTCTTGTGGGACACTCTGATGAATTGAAATAATATTGTACTTAATATGAATTTTGAAAACAATTGTATTTGGGATTTCATGTTTTGTGGACAGTATCTTGGTTAATCAAAAAATGAAAAAATTTTCCTTTGAAAATTGGGTCGTTACAAGATAGCCAACAAAGTATGTTTTAGTAAAAGCAGCCATGGAATCTTCCATCTCTTGGAACCTGGTGGCCATGTCCATTTCAACCTCTGGGTTAAACTCCCCGACGATTGCCAGCTCTTTAGCAGCCCTCTTTCCCTGCTCCAAACCCGCCACCACATAAGCCACTCACACCCGAACCAAACCCTGGAGAAACTGGGGCTCTCGATTACCATATCCACCACAGGGCTGAGCTCGTCTCTAAGCATCCAAGAAATATCATTCTCCAGCGTTCCCCTTGCAGTGTTCTCAGCAACAAAATCAACCTCCAGTTCCGTCGTCCGCCCACTCAGACCGACGTTCTCCAAACTTAGGGCCCCTACACCACCGTTTAGGTGCCCCACCTCTTCTTCCATCTTTGCCACTTGATCCACCAAGCTTGCTCTCTCGAGCAGCGCCACTTCCTGCTTAGCCTCCAACTGATCTTATTGGCCTCCAACTTCGCCACATGGGCTCTCAGATATTCACATTCAATGCTCTTCCTATCAGAGTCAACATGGAGGGTCTCCATATCAG
Source organism: Lactuca saligna (assembly GCF_052625555.1). Lineage (NCBI taxonomy): Eukaryota > Viridiplantae > Streptophyta > Magnoliopsida > Asterales > Asteraceae > Lactuca > Lactuca saligna. Next base: position 30,578,761 of record NC_136424.1, read on the forward strand.
AGGTACGCTCCGCGGTCGCGACCAAGTAAGATGACACTTAGGCGGCAATGTAACGCAAGCCGTCAGTCATGTGCTCGTCTAATAGGACAGTTAGGGCCTCAGTGGTGGCAGGAGGAAAAGCGTGTTGACACTACTCAAGAGCGGTGTCATGATCAGAGACAAGATATTGGGCATATAGTCTCCAAGCTGACTTATAAGCATTCATATGAGAACCCACAAGAAGGGGGATGGTTAGGGTTTTACCAGAAGAGGTTGAGGTGAAACCTTGGGAAGGCGAAGAACTAGTCTTCGCCTCGGCTCCTCAAGTTGTGGGAACAAGGCTGGTTTTCTCGATGCTTTTTTTTCTCCCGTATGACAGGGCGGTGCAGTTGTCCTAGTTTGCGCCCACTCCGGCAGTTTCAGAGGACCTTCATTGGGGGCACGATTGAAATCCTTGGTACTCTCCAGTAAGAAACTTAGATTACGTTTCTTACGAAGAGGGGGCCCTGTCAAAACAAGTGAAAGGCAAAAAATCCACGATACACCCTGTCAAAGGAACAAAGTTTAGAACTTCTTCCTCGTCAAACTCTGTGAAGATTTATCCTCAACCCACAAGCTAAGTAAAAGCAACATAGAATACATAATGGATTATTTGTATTCTAATGAGACCAATGACCTAATATAAGAGCATCATTGACATATAATAAATAAGAAATATGCAAACCTTCCTTACTAATGGCCACCCCTTTATGCAATAAAATGTGTAGATCGATGTTTTATAGACATTTATAATAGGAGAAAATGGGTACGAAAGAGACAAAAAAGGCTAAATGTGTACAAAAAAACTTTTAATTGGTGATCATAATGGGTTTTTTGAACATTTTATGTAAGTTTATTAGTCAAATATGTACACAAAAAGTGACTAAACGTGTAAAATTACAAAACCTAGTTACATTATCTTATTTGGTAAACAATAAACCTCACAAAAAAAAAAAAAAACACAACCCAATTACTCAACTCAAAATGAACGAGTTTAAGTTAGAGATTTCAACATGTTTAAGTAAATGAGTTGACATGAGATAATTAGTCCCCATCCAAGTCGATTTGAGGCCCAAAATTAAAGAAAATACGAGGCCTTTCAAAATACCATAAACTATAATCAAATAACTAAAAGTGAAGTATAATAAGGTTTAACAATTGCATTAGAAAAATGTACATGTACAATTGAAGCCGAGCCTATAGAGTTACATTTCAATCTTCCAAATATCTCTTCCATTCTTTCACCCCCACTCATTTCCAAGTGGATGCATCACCACATTAGATAGGGTTTTGGGATCTTGAGCACTGAAACTTATTAACTTTTGTACCAATACATTTGGGACCAAACCAGGCTTCCAAAACAAATTACTTAATCATAAACATTATTTCATATTGCCTTTATTAGTAAAACAAAATCATATAGCTAATTTTGTGTTGGGAAAATTAGGGTTTGCGGTGGAGATCTGGATACCAGCTTGGATCGTGATATCACTTTCCGAACCGATATTTCTACCCTATGCCTGGGTTACAAGAAATTCAGCCTAGGATAATCCAAGCGGACACTTACGATTATAGGCACAGAAAACGTAAGCTATTATGCTAAAGGGTTATGTGAATGTGTGATGGAAAAACGAGAGCTAAAGAACAACATTCTTCTGGAAAGGAAGAGTTGTTTATATACTAAAAACGATTAGGGTTTCATTAGGGTTGGGTCGTAATTAGTTGCTTTGGAAGCAATTAATATTAATCTGGATTAGGGTTACCAAAAACTAATAAGTTTCGTTAGTTTTACCATAATCACCCTCAAGAAATTAAATTTTCCATTATGTTCCATTATGCGCTGCCCCAAACCCTGCAGGGGCTCTGCCCCTCGACCCCGCTCGCTGACCTGGCAGCGGGACCCCAGCCAAGGGCTCTGCCCCTTGGACCCCGCTAGGGGCGTTGCCCTTATACCCTGCCAAAGGGGCGCTGCCCTTGAACCCCCGACTAGTCGTCGAACCGGCTTATGACTCGATCTTATACATGCGTGCACTCCGTACAACCCCGTACATGTATTAGAGTACAAATCATGAAACCCCTTAGCTCACATGTTAGTTCCAGTTACTTAAAATGACATGATGACACTAAAATCACCAACATTTTGGATACTCAGATTGAATTGCAAGTTATAGTCCATAAAATATAATAAAGAACAACACCTATCAAACTAATAAAAATCCAACCTTTTTAACAAGTGATCAATTGATCATGCAGCACAAAGAAAACCAAAAAACTAAAATGGAACTATAAATAATTACATGTCCACGATATAAAAGTTTGAACTTAAAATAACCTTCAAGAAGAATCTACCCATATCATGTGTCTCTCCTATATTGCATATGTCTTTTCAACATTTTCATTCTTTCTCAAAATTAACCTAACTTGAAAAACCTAAAACCTTATAAGGAGAGAATGAAAAATAAGTGATTAAGATACTTCACTTATAGAGTCCTATGGATCGAGAAATCACTTATAGAGTCCCTTAGAACTCTAAAGATTTAGAAATCAAAATTAAAGTCAAAAATAGATAAAACAAATATGTTGGCAAAATGGACAATTATAAGTCATTATAATAATTAGAGAGTGAAAAGGATAGAGTCGTAGTCTCATATTTGGGGCCTTCGCTTGATCTTGACCGCTTTGCTTAGTTTTTTGGGAATTTGCCGCCATGGACGAGTTTTTGACCATTCAATATATTTATAACGTTGATGAACTCTCTATAAACGAGAAACATTAGCTTGGGCCCATGGACTACTGTGTCTCAGGCTACCCTCCTTACGGACAACCCGAAGTGGACATGACCTGAAAATTAAACGAGCAAGACTAGATTCAAATTGGTTCAACCCAGAACAACACGAAATGATTAAAAACGTCTTGAACCCTAAACCTGCTAATTCGAAACAAATTGATACAAAGTAAAAGATAAATTTTTTTTAACTCGTTTAAATATATAAATCGATAGAATAGGATACAAAAATTAAACAATATAATTAAAATAAAACTCTTTGAATTTGATTCATATTAAACCGGAAATTAAACAACCCAAACTACCCTGGACCAAGAGGAAAAAAAACATGTCGAACCATTAAGCACCGGAACAACGTAATCGAAATACTGTTTTCGTTTTCACTGTCATTCTCGTTTTCTTCGTCTCAAACCCCCTTTCGCAATCTCTCTCTCAATAACACCATTTTCCACTGCACTGCTACGCAAATCAAACACAAGAACAAGAGGAATTAATCTCTTCCAATTGGATATTTGATTCTCCTGTCGTTTATTATTATTATCATCGTCGTATGAGATCAACTTCAAATTCACTTGTTTCAGTTTCAACAGCGCGTACCCGTTTGATACAGATGAATGTCACTGCTATGGAAAATTTCACTTCAATCGAAGAAACTGAAGTCAAATTTTGAAGGATCAGGCAATCTTGTTTCTTCCTATCGATCCATTTTTTTGGTAAGCTCCGCAGGTCTATCCGTGTATTCATAGAGATTTATTGCCGATGATTACGTTCGTAGGAAATCCGATTGAGGGTTTAGAAACTTATCAGTTTATCTTCTGTTTTCTCGCGACACGTTTTCGATCGCTTAGGGTTTCTCATTCAACTACATGATATTACGAGGCAATTTAAAATTTCCTTCACTTTATAAATTGGCTTTTTTTAGGTTCGTCTCTATGATCATTTAGGGTTTTTTTTTTGATATGAAATACCATATTCCTTTCTCTTCTGTCGGAAACTTTGAAGTAATGAACTCATTGAAGATAATATTGTATTCACTCCTAGAATCATTCAATCCATTTAAGCTTATAACCTTCTTTTCTTCAAATTCTAGCAATAACTCTATCCATTTTCTACATAACTTGCTTCAGGAATTTCTGCAATGCACCGTGTGGGTATTGCAGGCAGTGCCTCCAATTCAGTTCGTCCTCGCAAGGAGAAAAGATTTACATATGTATTAAACGATACAGATGACACAAAGGTCAGTGTTCATATGATTATCTGATCACTAATTCTTGCTTCTTTCTGTATAAACATGTAAAGAACTTCATACCTCACATATTCAAACACACTTCCCCTTTTGCAGCATTGTGCAGGTGTGAATTGTTTGGCTGTATTAAAGCCATCAAAACAAGACAACTCAAGTTACCTCTTCACAGGGAGCCGAGATGGAACATTAAAAAGATGGGCATTGACAGATGAGGATGCTACATGCTCAGCTACCTTTGAGTCTCATGTTGATTGGGTATATACTATATACTATATACTATATACTTCTTCTTCATTGTTAATATATAAAAACTTGGTGTTAAAAGTTAATGCGAGGGCATATTTGTAAATTGGAATATACAGGTGAATGATGCAGTTCTTGTAGGAGGGAATACCCTTGTATCATGCTCCTCAGATACTACAGTCAAGGTTTGTCTTCAGTGTAAGATTAAACCTTTTAATCAATGTATCATTATGTATACAAAATTTTAACTAATATTTATCTTGTTTTCATGTTTTCCACTACTAGACATGGGATTCTCTTTCTAATGGAACTTGCACAAGGACTTTTCGCCAACACACAGATTATGTCACTTCTCTTGCTGCAGCAGAAAAAAATGTAATCTTTTTGTCTTTCTTTAATTATATAAACATCATGAACACATATATATATATATATATATATATATATATATATATGTATATTTTTTCTGTTAGTAGTTTATGCTTTTTTTTTTTTTTTTGTGTGATTATTATTTATTGTTGTAGAGCAATATTGTTGCCTCTGGTGGATTGGGTGGTGAAGTGTTCATATGGGATCTTGAAGCAGCACTTGCTCCTCTCACCAAGTCCAGCGAGGCAGCTGACGAGGATCGTCCAGGTGGCACCAATGGGTCAGGATCAGGAAGTTTACTACCAGTTACTAGCTTACGTACTATAAGCTCAAACAACAATATTACATTGCAAACAAATTCACCTCAAGGATATGTTCCTATTGCTGCTAAAGGACATAAAGAGTCTGTTTATGCATTAGCCATGAATGATACTGGAACTCTTCTTGTTTCTGGTGGAACAGAAAAGGTAAAAACTATAAAATCACAACATTTTATAAAACTTGTCTTGTTAATATTTAGAATCTATTAATTTTATTGTAGGCTGTACGTGTTTGGGACTCAAGAAGTGGCTCAAAGATGATGAAGCTTAGAGGGCATACAGATAACATTAGGGCTTTGCTTCTTGATTCCACAGGAAGGTTTGTGTTCTTTCAGAGTTTCTTAAGTTTTTAAAAATTGTATTTTCTTTGTGTAATTAAGTTATTAGGTTATTGGGTTTCTGATTCTTTATAAAATTTTCAATGATGCAGGTTTTGTTTATCAGGATCCTCGGATTCTATGATCAGGTAGTTTCTGTATTTAAATAGTTATGGTACTCATTTTAAAAAAAAAATATTTACATTTTTTATTTTATTTTTATAGATTATGGGATCTTGGGCAACAAAGATGTGTGCATTCATATGCAGTTCACACAGATTCTGTTTGGGCACTTGCTAGCACTCCTACATTCAGTCATGTGTATAGTGGTGGAAGGGATCTTTCTGTGAGTCTACTTTTTTTTTTTTTTTTTTTTTTTTTATATATTTCAATGAAAGAATATGAATAATTTATGTTATATTGTAATGTTTTTTTTGAATAGTTGTACTTAACGGATCTTTCAACAAGGGAGAGTATACTTCTTTGCACAAAGGAACATCCCATTCAGCAGCTAGCAATGCATGATGATGGTATTTGGGTTGCAACAACAGATTCTTCTGTTCACAGATGGCCTGCTGAAGCTCAAAATCCTCAAAAGGTGTTTCATAGAGGTGGCTCTTTCCTAGCTGGCAACTTGTCTTTTTCAAGAGCTAGGGCTTCTTTAGAAGGATCTACTCCTGTGAGTTTTTATAATCTTTCATCTTATTCTTTATAATCAATTACGTTTTTGATCCCTGAGTTTAGATGTTATATTTTTCAGTTTTTGTCCTTATTTTGATGTTTTATAACGATTTTGGTCCATGCATTGTTAAATCTAACTACTCTCAGCTATTAGTTTTGTAAAATGACTATTTTGCCCTTCGACAACCAGGACCAAACCTGAAAAACAAGTAAACCATAGGGTCATAGGGACCACATTTGTAGATTTAACTATTTGTTAATATATTAATATACTATAACTTTTTTTTTTTTCTTTTATAAATATGGTATTTTGTAAAAAACTCTATATTGAAGTACATACAAATACAATTATAAATCATTCAAAATGGACAAGTTTACAAGATATTATCTATATAATGTTATAAACCTTAGGGGGTGTTTGGATAGGAAAAAAAGATGTGCTTATTGCTTATTCCCACAATAAGCTAATTTAAGTGTTTGGATAAAATCCAGCTTATTAGGCTAAATAAGCTAATTTTAATAAGCATCCCTCCCCATGCTTATTGCTTATTGCTTATTGCTTATTCCCACCACAAATAAGCTATAAGCAATAAGCTAAAAATTTAATCCAAACACCCCCTTAATAAAACCACAATAAAAAGCTTTAAAATTGGACTATGTGGTTTACTGATTATTTTTCAAGGGTAAAATGGTCATTAAAAAAAATTTAACAACTGAGTAGTTAGATTCAGGGGCTAAAATCGTTATGGAACATCAATATAAGGACCAAAATTGGAAACCAAATTCTGTAGGGACCAAAACCGAAAAAACCATCTAAACTCAGGGACCAAAAATGTAACTTACTCTAATTTCAATCTTTCATCTACATATAGAGTATGCCGTATAGACACTTTACTGTTTGTATTCGCTTATTTTTTGAACTTTTTTTTTTCAACAAAAAACTAAAGTAAATTGATTTTTTGACATGTATGTAGGTTCCTGTTTATAAAGAACCAATATTCAGTATTAATGGAATTCCAGGAATCGTGCAATTTGAAATTATGAACAACAGACGACACGTTTTAACCAAGGTACACATTAAGTTTTTCAATTTTTTTCCTTTTAAAAAAATTTCCACACATTTTTGAAGAGAGTAAAAGAAATGTGTCTTCAATAGGATAATGCTGGTTGTGTAAAGCTTTGGGAGATCACTAGAGGTGTTGTAATTGAAGACTATGGACAGGTGTCATTTGAAAAAAAGAAGGAAGAACTTTTTGAGATGGTATGTAGGTTTGACCATTTCATACATCTTCTCTTTGACCTTGACCTTTGACTTTTGACTTTTGACTTTTCACCATGGTTGTCCAGGTCAGCATTCCCGCGTGGTTCACTATAGATAGTAGACTCGGAAACTTATCTGTCCATTTGGACACCCCACAGTGTTTTTCAGCAGAAATGTATTCTGTTGATCTTAACATCACCGAAAAAGCCGAGGACGATAAGGTAATTTCATTATTTTATTGATATATACACATATCAATAAAATTTTATAACAAAATATTAATTTCTTTTTCTTTTATATTATAGGTTAATTTGGCAAGGGAGACACTGAAAGGACTATTGGCACCGTGGCTGTCTAAAAAGAAACATAAATTTGGTCCCCAAAGTTTGGCCAACGGGGAAGTGCCACCTGTCAGGGATAGGGATGTTTCTTCTAGAAGCATTACACTCTCGAAAGTTGAAGTAGATGGAAACAGTGAAAACGATTCTTCAGTTTACCCTCCGTTTGACTTTTCAACTGTGTCCCCACCTTCTATTATTACTGAGGGCTCACAAAATGGTCCATGGAGAAAAAAAATTACTGAAATGGATTCTACTGAAGATGAAAAAGATTTACCTTGGTGGGTCCTTGATTGTGTTTTACATAATCGTTTGCCCCCTAGGGAACACACCAAGTACGTAGTTACATTTTCTGTTAATACGTTCTGTTACCTTTCTGTTATACATTCTGTTACGTTTTCTGTTATGGTTTTCAGGTGCAGTTTTTATTTACAGCCGTATGAAGGATCAACGGCTCAAACTGTGACACAAGGGAAGCTCAGTGCACCTCGTATCTTAAGAATACACAAGGTAGTAGCAACTAGTAAGGGTATTTTGGTAATTTTTGACAAGGATTTGCAAATAAATTATTTTTTGTCAGGTTGTTAATTATGTGGTGGAAAAGCTGGTTCTCGATAAACCAATGGAGAGCTTGGCGATTGATGGAGCTTTTGCCACTGGAGATGGATCTTTTAGATCTGGAATGATTAAACCATGGCAAAAACTTAAGCCTTCAATAGAAATTTTATGCAATAATCAGGCAAGTTTTTTTTTTTTTTTTTTAATATTAATATATAAAACATTAGTTTGTTATTTATTTATATTTATTTACAGGTTTTGACACCTGACATGAGCTTAGCTACTGTTCGTACTTATATATGGAAAAAAACCGAAGATCTTGTTCTCAATTACCGAATTGTTTCCGGAAGATGAATTTTATGTATCCAGAGAGGTGCTCTTGTGAGTGATTTTGAGCTTCCAAGATTCTTGGAGGTAATCATCTTTATAATATAGCTATATTCAGTTACATGTTATTAGTTTTTAAATAAAAAACTAAAATTTTATTTTTAAAATCATGAAGCATACACGAAGAACCTCGGGTCAAAATTCTGGTCAAAGAGCTATCGAGTATAAAAGAAATAGCAGAAGATGATGATGTCAGAAAACCACCACATTGTTTAGTAGTATCTATAACAACATTTGTCACACATGTCAACCAAGTAAGTTTGTGTTTTGTACATCTTATTGATGTGTTATTATTTTTGTCTGTTGTTTTGTTTTCAATGGCTTTACTTAAAACTGTCTGTTTTTTTTTTAGAAATAGAACTAGTATTATGGTATTGGTATCATGGTATGTAACCTACAGTTGACCACAAACATTAATTTTAAACCCTTGTAGGAAATTTTTGCATATTACTATTCACTTGTATTTACAAAACAACCATGCATACATAGATCATGGATATATGTTATATGCACATATATGATTGGAGAAAGCTCAAAAGGGTACATTATTATTATTATTATTATCATTATTATTATTTTTTACCCTTGGCTATTTATTTACCACACAGCATTTCACTCAAGCTCAACAAACAAACACTAGAGGCCAAGTTCTTTTATTTTGCTATTTTCACCTGTTTCAACTGTTCCCTTCCTCATCATTGTCACAAACTCATCATAATTGATCTTCCCATCCTGTCATCAAATTAAAATAGAATTACCAAAAAATGAAAATAAGATAAAAAAAAAGATTTTTACTGTTTTACTGTGATTGTTACTGACCTTATCGGTGTCCACGTCATCGAGGACTTCATCAATGGTTGCTTCATCTCCCATTCCATATTCTGTCATCGCATGTTTCAACTCATCTCTAGTGATATATCTATAACAAACCCCATGTGTAAACGTAAACCAACAGATACTACAAATATTATTTTTTAAATATAAATGGAAAAAAAAAAGTGAAAAAACAAACCCGCTATTATCCTTGTCGAAAAATTGAAAGGTTTTGTACAGATTCTCTTCCCTATCAAGTTTATGTCGATGCATTGTTGCAGCCACAAACTCTAGATAATCAATCGTTCCATTCTTATCAACATCAGCCTATTATTAAATAATAAATCACAATCAATAAAGTTATAAACATGGACCCATTTTTTAGGAATTCTACACCTCATAAATAATGAATTGACTTATATAAGAGCTTACAGCTTCCATGAGTTGTTGTATCTCTGCCTCAGCTAGCCTTGATCCAAGCTTTGATAGTCCGGTTTTAAGTTCTTCATATGTTATGGTCCCACTTCCGTCAGTGTCCATGTTGTTGAACATCTGTTTCAATCCCTTTATCTCTTCTGTTGATTCTAGGTTTTCCGCAATAACCTGTTTTTTTTTTTAATAAAAAAAAACCCATTAAAATTAACAAAACCCTTTGTTTTTCTTTGATAAAATTAGACATACCTTTAATGCTAGCTTCTTCAACTTGTTCATGGCTCTGAACTGCTTCATTCTAATCAAAACGGCACTATCTATTGGTTGTTCTGATGCATCACCGTTTTCCTTGAGCCATGGGTGTTCTGAGAGGTTGATTTCATCCATGGTTATTTTTTTATGTTCAAGTTTTGGAGAAATGTAAATAAGAGGTTTTTTTTGCTATACTAACCAAGGGCTGTATGTGCGCTGATACGTTTTTTAGGATTTCTTGTCAACATTTTTGATATTAAATCTTTAGCACCATCGGATATAGATGGCCATGGAGGGCTTTGAAGGTCGAGTTTACCTTCTAATATTTCTTCAAATATTACCTTTTCACTCTCTGAAATATGACAAAAAAAAAAAATCTTTCATTTTCCCTTCTTAACAAGAAAGGTTAATTTTTATTTAAACGTTTAGGAATTTATTTTTATGAATATTAAACTTTATAAGAGTGATTTTTATCCATTTATTATGAAATGAATTAACTTTTATTTTAAATTTAATAAACCATAGAAGTGAAGGGAGTTAAAGAAGTTCGACCTCCCCAAAAAGGAGGTACGCCGCTAAGAAGAATATACAAAATGACACCGGCACTCCACACGTCTGCCTCCTTTCCATAACGACGTCGTAAAACCTCTGGTGCCACATAATATGCACTCCCTACAATTTCTTTATAAATCGTCCCTAAAAAATGAATTGCATAAGATATTGTATTTTAGTATCCCTAAAATGCCACTTAAATGAATCCAAATTTAAACAAGAAATGCATAAATAATAAACCACAACCTTTTCGTTTAGACAGTTTGATATATCTATCTATCTACATCTTAACTGTAAATGTTTTTATATATACAAACGTACAATCAAGATTATCACTGCATGTCCCACGTCCCATACAATGTATTTTCTAGATATGGGTCAATTTCATATATATATATATATATATATATATATATATATATATATATATATATATATATATATATATATATATATATATATATATATATATATATATATATATATATATATATATATATATATATATATATATATATATATATATATATATATGGTTAGGTTCACGTGAGACGGTCAAATTTTGTGAGATCGTGAGACACATTTTTTTTATTTTTTTATTTATTTTTGGTTAATTCAAGTTCGGAAAATAATATTAAATTTTTTTTTTTGGATTTTTCCATTTATTTTGCATTTTAAAATTATTTTTTAGAATATGTCAGTGTAATATTCTATTAGAATATTTTACGTATTTTTTAAAAAAAAAAGGAATTTATTTTTATTTTTATTTTTATTTTTTTTAGTTAATTCAAGTTCCGAAAATAATATTTAAAAAAAGAATTTTAGATTTTTCCATTTATTCTGCATTTTAAAATTATTTTTTAGAATATGTCAGTGTAATATTTTATTAGAATATTTCACTTATTTTAAAAAAAAAACAGATTTTTTTTAATTAATTCAAGTTCCGAAAATAATATTTAAAAAAAGAATTTTTGGATTTTTCCATTTATTTTGCATTTTAAAATTATTTTTAGATTTGGTCTCACGGTCTTCCAAAATTAGAATGGTCTCAAATGAACCTGAACCCATATATATATATATATATATATATATATATATATATATATATATATATATATATATATATATATATATATATATAATGTGTTTATATGATTCTTTGATGTGTACATCTTGTTAAATAGTGCATGATCATGCATGTGATGATGTGGATGGGCACTTTCAAGACTTTCAAGGGCACCAAGACAAAGGTTCATTGACCTGGTTGACCTGTCATTTCATAATTGACTTGTTGACTCGATGTGTATTACACGTATTTGCTAATCATTTTTATATCAATCAAATATATATTGTAATTATTTTCATTATAAGTTTTATTTTTATTCAATCAACTTATAACAACCAAATAATTGGTTAATAATTAAATATCTGAAATATTTTTTGATAAAATAATTGGTTAATAATTAATCATCCTCACAATTTTATTTTTAAAAACTGTCAGAACACATTTTTATGAAGATCCCTTCAAATTTTAAGACATCATAAATAAAAAATATTGACGTTTTTCATTCAAAATGAGTACGTGTAACATCAAAAAATTTGTTATATGTCTGGATTAATTGTATTTCCGTCTTATTAATAAAATATAATTTTTTAAATGCTTTTCAAAGGACAAAACTAAATAACCAATATTTAGCAGTGATTTTAGTGCATAAATAGATGCTTTGACATGCATTTTGGTAAGAAAAATAATTATTGTCATCTAAAAAAGAAATATAACAATACCTATTAGGTTGGTAAAAAAATGTAACATTCAATTTCAATCACAGTTTCTTTTATAAATTATAACTAAGTTATTAATCATGATATTGAGAATGGTATGGACGTATGGTGTGAACTCCTTTCCACTAGTTATTAATGAACATGTCAAATCATTTGAGGTGATAACAATAAATATCTTCAAAGAGCTTCTGCGTAATAAAACTTTATTTATTATTATGTTGTTATTGAGAAAGATATTTTAAATAATTTGTCATTAATCAAATACTTTTATTAAATTATAGGCAAAATAAATAATATATATTTTAAATATATGTAAAAATATGAAGTTAATTAATTATTGGTTCTTGGAAACTTTTAAAATTAAAAATAAAGTTTTTTTTTCTTCGACCAAAATATATTAGACCAACAGCATATAAAAAAAATAAAAATAAAATTACAAAATAGGGTTAGTCAATTGCCGGATTTGAAGCCCCCTAGTCAATAAATTTTAAGCTTCAAACTTTTTATTAAAACTTCAGTAAGACTTAACATAATTGTTTTTTGGAATTTTATTAACACGAAAAATAAAGAACTTCGAAAGCTACAAATGTTCTAAAGTGTTGTTAACAGCACAACATCTTCAAGTTTTATTATCACTAATATGTGAGATTTGATGTTAGAATTAGATATTTTTTACTACAATATGTAAACAGTGTTTTATAACGTATAAGATTTTAGTTTTTTAACAACAATTAAAATGGTATTATGTATCTTTCCATAACACAAATACTGAAATGCAATTTCAATATTGTTACATATATATGTTTTACATAACAATTATAACATAAATATTAACATTCTTCAAAATTATAAAATTAGAAATTAATTAATAACTATTGGCTTCAAAATGGGATTTGTTCTTTTGTACAACATAATATGTTTCCTCACTTTATAAAATACTTTCCAACATATTCCTTTACTTGAACCAAAAGGAACGTACCAAAGCAATATACTTTTGCAACGTTTTAAAGCCAAAATTCAGTTACAAAAGTTAATTGCATACATAGATTTAGATAAGTTATATAAAGCATATATATATATAATTTAGAATGAATGAATTAAGAGGATGAATCTTTAAAACTGACCTTCTTCAATGAAGACTGAAAGCCCAAAATCAGTAGCTTTCAATGGCGAATCTTCATCTTGACTAACCATCAAGAAATTTTCAGGCTTCAAATCTCGATGCATAACCCCCATGAAATGACAAACATGCACCACATTCACAATCTGTCTCCCAATCTTGGCTGCTTCTTTCTCAGAATAACTCCCTTTTTTTGTTATCCTATCAAAAAGCTCACCTCCACTACACAACTCCATAACCAAATGCACACTACTTTCATCTTCATAAGCACCTCTAAACTCCACAATATTTGGTTGCCCAGTTAGATGTTGCAGCATCATAATCTCCCTCCTTACATCATCCATATCCTTCTTTGTAACAAGCTTCTTCTTTGATATCGATTTGCATGCATACTTCATACCTGAGGCCTTTTCAGTGCAAAGATACGTGATACCAAACTGTCCTCTCCCTAATTCTTTCCCGATATAGTAAACTTTCTTTAGATCAACGTACTCCTTTCCTAGAATAGACCCTTCTTCATGGTTTTTTATGGTTTTTTGTGGGTCGAACTTGCTGGGGATCGGATAGTATGTTCTTTCTTGATCAGGGATGAAATGGTTTTGATGATCATCTGCAGGAGGAAGATGGTGATGTGGGGGTGAAGGTGATGAAATCGGGATATCATGGCTTCGATGAGGTTTTAGGAAAGACCAACAAATACCCATTTGAGATTGAGGTGAGATCTGAAATGGGTTTGTGTTAGATTTTGGTTTTTGTAAAGATTATGATGTGGTTTGGGATTATGAAGACAAAGGTATAGCTTTACTTTAGATTCTTTTTGCTTGTACACGTCTTTGTTGGTTTCTTGATTCGGACTTATTAGCCTTTTTATATCTTAGGGGATCGTATTGCATACGTCAAGCTTGTGTGTGTAAGGTGTTTGGGATTGTAGGCGGAGAAACGGTCGCATAAAATGACAGTGGTGTTTCAAAATAACTAAATTTGATCAATGCAACGATATTTCTAGCTTCTCCAAAGGGTTAAATCATGGACATTATGAGCAAATATTATACTAGTAATATTTTTGTTTCACTTTTTTAAATAGGTAAATATTTTATTAAAAACTAACAAGAAAGCTAAACCAAATTACAATGAATACGTTTCAGTAATGTTTTCCATGACGATCAAATGCATTAGACAAGAAGAAATACAATGAACAAGGCCAAGGGCCCACATATACAAATAAGCACACGGGCTATCCAATAGCCTAGGGCTATTAAATACAAAGATAATACAACAATAATAAGGCCAAATATGATTACTAAATAGATGTCGGCTAACATCCCCTTCAATCAGAACGGTAGGTTTCGAACGGACGTTGGATCGATATTTAGAAATAAAGTGGAGGGAAGACTTAGTGAATATGTCACTGAGACGATGATGGAAAATGAAGAAAACGAACATGATGGAGAGCAACCTTGTAACAAACGAAATGGATGTCAATCTCTATGTGCTTGGTGCGTTGGTGTTAAACAAGATTACAAGATAAGTACACAATACTCACATTATCGCAATAAAGTAGTGTAACTCCAATAGAAGATTGCGAATGCAAGTGGTTTTAGCAACCACATTGGCAACACTACGATACTCAGGTTCTTCACTAGACCATGAAATACTAGCTTGTTGCTACCACAACCAAGATAAAAGGTTTTGGCCAAGAAAGACACAATAACAGGAGGTGGAGCGATGAGAAATGGGGTAACTATATCAATCAACATTAGAGTAAGCAGTAAGACCACAAACAAGTGAGACATAAAGTTGAAGACCATGATCGAGAATGCCCCATAAATATCGACGAATATGCTTGAGGGCTGTAAAATAAGGCTCTCTGGGATCATGCGTGTATAAACATACCTGTTGACCAACACAAGTAATGTCTAGTCTATTAAATGTCCGATATTCATAAAGCTCCTGCAAGACTCCTGTAAAGAGTTGGGTCAGCCACTGGAGGTCTTATGTCATCACACGTGGATGATGTGTTAGCCAAGGTGCGGAAAAATTTGTAGTTAAGCATGTGAGCATGCTGAAGAATCTTGGTGGCGTATTTCCGCCGAGGCAGAAACATTGGCATGACTGTCACGAGTAACTACTATGCTCTGGAAATAATTCAAAAACCTAAATTAGACATGGCAAGCTTTGAGCGAAGATAAGTGATAACTTGCTAAAGAAGATTGCAAGATGAGACACTCAACACAATATCATCCACATATATTAGGAGATAAGTTGTGTGAGTACCCTGATGATGCATAGGCAACGAGGAGTCTAACTGAATGTGATAGAATCCATATTGTGTGATAAATTGAGCAAATCGGTGAAACCATGAACACGATGCCTACTTGAGAACGTAAAGAGATCTTTGAAGAAGACATACATGGTATGGATGATGAGTGCCTTGAAGTCTTGGTGGATGATGCATATAGACAGTCTATTGAAGATGTCTCTAAAAAAGGTATTCTTCATATCTAGATGATGAACTAGCCAACGATGAGAGGTGGGAAGGCTGAGAATGGTTTGGACGGTGATCACTTTGACAACTGAGCTAAAAGTCTCAACATAATCATTACTGGGTCATTGACCGTGACCATTAGTACTGATGCAACCTGAAAACCGGACGTTTACGCCTTATGCCTTTGATGATTCTGATGAGCCGCAAGGTCACAACGAGGGAAAATCGTCAACCGTTCTCCAGAAGGAGGCACTTGGTAAAACGCTCCAACGGTCAAGTCAATAGATAGACTTGAGTGTATTCTAAGGTGAATTCGGAGAGAGCGACTTACTTTCCAAGGCACCGGGGGTGGCCTTTTATACTGAGCCCTTCAGCTAGTCTGTACAGGATAAATGTATCAAACTCGACAGGATCGGGGACGCTGATTGGATAATCGTGCTCCTTGATCTGTCAGAGCAAAAGATTGGTTCAGGTGATAATCCTCTGAGCATCTACCTTGTCGCTTGGAGTCGTTATACTTTGTCACGGGGTAGAATGTGCTCCTGGCGGGGCCGAGCCTTCTTCGTGGCTCAGTTCCGTCGGGTTTATTCCGCTACGCACGGCGTGACTTAGGGAATTTTGTGGCACATCAGGGAGCGACTCTTTGTTCGTTCCAACGGCACATTATAAAATCCCCTAGTCCAGTAGTCATAGAGTTGCTAGACTAGCTATGGTGTTCTGGACTTAACTGTTGGGTACACGCATCAAGTTCTGATTCAATCGTCACTTCGGTTTTTCCGGCGACATGACTGCCCATCATGACAGTTAGTTACATCATTGCGTCAGGGATTTTGAATATCCCACCTTTCCTTATTCTTTATAAGGTCGAGGGTTTTCTTTATCCACACAACTTCTTCCTTTTATTTCTCCTCCTTCTCTGATTAGGGTTTTCTCTACTCCCATTCTGGTTTAATTGCTACTCCATCCAACACTGTTCCTTCTGAGGCCGAGTTCAAACTTCTCAGCGATGCTTACGTCTTCTCCCT
Organism: Lactuca saligna; assembly: GCF_052625555.1. NCBI lineage: Eukaryota > Viridiplantae > Streptophyta > Magnoliopsida > Asterales > Asteraceae > Lactuca > Lactuca saligna. The sequence goes on from NC_136424.1 coordinate 30,595,745, forward strand.
AGCTGGTGGTATAGAATTTCCATCGGCCAACTTGATGGTCATTTCGCCACCTTCAAGCATGGTAGGCATTTATTTGAAGACCTTTGATGCTAGTTTGCACCTTCTCCTCACCGAATTTCAAGAAGAACTTCTTCAAAAGAATGGTTGTAGTGTCCAAATGTGTGACATCCCCATTTTCAAGGCCAGAAAAGACCGATTTTGTTTATGCTTTATAAAAATCAGAGTTCTTCTTTTAATAAAAATGTTGCGGAATTCGTTCCCAGAAAAACACGATAAATACGTTATTAAAACATTTTCGAAGAAACGTATTTTATTCATTTTAAAACGTTTGGGATGTCATCTTCAATACAGGAACATAAGCATAAACAGAACTTACATTTATTTACACTAGTGATCTACATCTCTTTAATCTCTCAGTATAATGTGACTTCATATCAAAACCTATGATATAAATAAACTGAGTGGGTCAGGTTGGGAAACCTGGTGAGTACATAGGGTTTTCAACCCACAATAATATAATTATTATGTTTAAACAATCAAACAATCAACCAAATTACCCAGCCCCATTATCTTCTTTACTCTTAAGGATTTATCCTAAGAGTCATCTATTCTACATTCGTTTATTCCGAAGTCCCTTATTTCCAGGGCTATAGGACTGACACTAAATCCATAGCTGCCAATGTTCGTTCATAAAGCACTAATTCCATAGCTGCTATAGTCTATTCATCGGGTACTAAATCCATAGCTACCAGTGTTTTTCTAATAGGTACTAAGTCCATAGCTACTAATTCCTTAACAGGTACTAAATCCATAGCTACCGGTGTTTGTCCAATAGGCACTAAGTCTATAGCTGTCGATGTTTACTCACATCATCTTTTATCTCTCATCATTCATCTACCCGTATCATACCCAACATATTCGTGTATATAAAATACGTATACAGTTTAAATCATCTAAAACATGTATAAAAACGTTCATCCAACATAGACAACAAGTATACAGATAATATGCACACATAGCACGTAGTTTATATAAAATACTTCATATCTATGTGTAAGATGAAAGTAACTATGCACTCATTTGAAAAGGTGGTGATTCCGAACTCAGACAGCGCTTCACTTCTTGAATTTTTTTTTTCCTTCGACGAAACCTAGTATTATTACCACTAGAGTTTAGTCTATTATTCACCGAGACTAATTAATAGTCTAGCTATTATTACTATTATATAACCGTTAAATAATACTTATATAACCCATAATAATAGCCCAATTACTTATTATATGTTCTTAATAACGTTAATATAATTAAATAAAAACTATATTAAAATAGTGTAGGTGTAGCTCACTTACAACGGATTTTATAGAAAACCAGACTTTGCTTGGAGCAGCATTCCCATGTGGAAAATCTCTTCTTCTTGGAGCCGTCGAGCACTCAGGGGCTTCCGCCTTGTGCTAGGGAGGTTCCCTAGGTTTTTCGGGGGGTTTCGGGGCTAGAGAGAGGTTCTAGAGAGAGAGTAAAGAGAAGAAAGAATGAGAAAGGTGTGAAGAAAATGAGGGTGGGAGAGGTTCTATTTATAGGGTGAAAATGGCTGAACTTGGTGCCACATGTCACCATCTAGTGGCAAGACTTGGGGAGAAAGCAATGACCAAGATTGTGCCATATCACCCATTTTCGCACAGCACACTTCCGACTTCTAAAATCCGTAACTTTTACATACGACCTCCGTTTTTGAAGTTCTTTATATCCACGTGCAGGTAAAAATAATATCTATAACTTTCATTTTGACTCCGTCGACTAATTCTCGACTGATCTTAAATTTAACAGTACGAGGCGTTTAGACTGTTAAATGACTGCGAAGAATTCGCAACTCCTTCATACGGACTCTGTTTTCGTCTGTCTTTTTACTGTTAAGTTCCTATTAATGAGATATTCAACTCTCATTTAAGTCACATAAGCCAAAAACCGCTCGAACTAAAATTCGAGTTTCGGGCCGTACACTGCTAAGCTGAATCTTTGAAAAATCATAACTTCTTCATACGAAGTCAGATTTGGGCGTTCTTTTTATGGATTTTCTCGGTTTAACATATTATACGAATTTCGTTTAGATCACTAAGGCTAAAAAGTCCTCCATCGTAAAATCACTATTTACGCTTCCCGGTGCAGTGCCGGTTCCGTCGCGAAATTTCGACGGGTCATAACTTCTTCGTTATAACTCCGATTTCGACGCTCTTTATATGTACGGAAACCTTGTGACATATTCTACAACTTGGTTAAGATTATTTATTCTAAATAATCTTTTGTCGAAAAGTCATTTTCGGCTCCTATTACCTCTAAATTGACTAGCCCGGATCTACGGGCGTTACAAAATGCTTACCCCGAATGCTGTCATATGGCGGTAGCATTTGAGATGATCTGCCAGGAAAATGGAGTGCTTCCTAACTATTTTGTTTTCAAGTTCTTTTTCTGATTCAGTGCTCCTGGTTACAAGTACATGTTCTCTGCCTATTGTGGAGGTCATGTCTTGGTTCCTGATGGTCAGACTCCGAAGAACTGGCAAAAAAATGGCTATGTGTTAACCATGATCGAGTCGGTCGTAGGCACTACCGGGTGAACAATTTCTCTGATGTCACTCCCAAATTGTATCCTCATAACCAGGCTACTGCTGATCTTCTAAAGACCATCCAAGTCGTGCCTGAGGAGTACATAGGTCCTGCTTGTTGGGGTTGGGATGAGCCCCTCTTGGAGACGCGGGGGGAATATGCCTATCTTTACCATTATTAATGATTGGTGGTTCTACCTTTGCTTCATTTATGTCATTCTTCCCTTTTCTCCCCTCCTTTATTTTCTGAAGGGATTTTTGTTTAGGAATGATGATTGCTCTATTGATGAGCTCTTGGCTTGTTATTGTTCTTTGCAGGTGTTGAGTCCCCTCTTTCTATAGACGATGTCCTGCTAAAGTGGTATCGGGGGAAGATAGAGCATCGAGAGACTGATCTTGTTGAAACTCTTCCTCTGCCATGCCGGGATGATCAGATCGCCATGACTTCTCCTCCAACGACATTGGCTTTGGAGCGATCTTCTGCAAGTGTCAGAGAACGACCTTTGACTGCGCAACCTATCATAACGGTTGCCCCACTTTCTATCGGCGATTCTGGGCATGCAAAGGTGGTCGAGGATAGCAAAGATGGCATTATTTTTGACGTCCGACAAGCCATGGCTAAGAGGAAGGCCGTCTTGGCCATGGGGGAGACCTCTACTGGTGTTTCTAATATCGGGAGGCAGGTTTAATTGAGGTTCAATTTTACTTGTTTGTTGAACTCAATCTCCTCTACGCCAGAGGCTGTTGTTGTGATCTCTATTGACGACGTTTAATGGTCTGATGGGGATCGGGGGGCGATTAAGCAACCCGTTGTTCTAGTCCAAGTTATTCTAGAGCCTACTTCTGATCTTTCCCCCCATGGGGGTTTTGGTGAGGCCTTACATCACTAAACACAAAATAAATAAATAAATAAATAAACATACTTATCCAAAACATGACACGTGTCCAATTTAGATTGTGATTTTTCATTGCCAATCGACATCTTCTTGGATTAGATCGTATGTAATCTAGTATTTCTTTTTATTTAATATTTAATGTTCATTATGCGAAGTACCGGTTGCAATTTACTATCAATAAAATGGTCTAAACTCTAAATAACAAGTCATCCTTTAGAAAAACAAATAAGAATATTAAAATTTTGGAAAATCTAGAAAAAAGTCTATATATTTTGGCTCTATTAACAAATAAATCATATATATATATATATATATATATATATATATATATATATATATATATATATATATATATAATCTCTGAAACCGGTAAACAGTTACAAAATAACCCTTGTAACTGGTTAGGTCTGGTTTTAAGGGTTAAATTGCACAAAAAAAAGTTTAAGAACTTTTCTAAATATTTTGTTATATATATATATATATATATATATATATATATATATGTGTGTGTGTGTGTGTGTGTGTATATATATATATAATTTATTTGGAAAAAACTTATATTTATTTATTAAAAAACACAAAATAAAGATTATTTTTTTTATTAAAAAACACAGTAATGATAATTTATATATATCATTGTTTGATTTTTTTAATAAATATCATTAGTAAAATCATAAAGATATCATATATACCATATATAACTTAAGAATACTTTGTTGATTTGTCGCAAGAATTGCATTTCTATGCCAAATGCTACTTCATTATTTAATTTATTGGTCTTGAATGTAAAACGTTTACCATAAAACTACAATTTATCGAAATCCTTTCACAATCAAATGACATCTCAGAAAATAAATGCTTATCAGATGTTGGTATTCGTAAATAAAGCTCCATTATGTACACTGTGTGGCTTAGAATCAAACTTTTTATGACAAAATCAACATAAGTATGGTTTATGTTCATTAATGCCTCGTAATTGTAAAAAAATTTCACTTTAAAATTTTCTCAGGTTTTACACCCTCTTAGCCGATCACCATTGCTATAAAAGCCCTATAATTTACACATTAGCACAACCACACTCTCAACAACACTATCCTTTGCCACCAACAACACCATCTACACCACAAAACACTAGTAGCCACCATCAACACCATTTTCGACCAACCTTCTGCATTCTTCATCTCCAACCCACAATCATCACCATCGTCCATTACTTTTTTTCCTCACAACCCAATAAAAAGCCTAAAATGACAAAACTTACCTGAATGTAAGCATTAATGACTACAAATTTGAATTTAGGACACAACCACATATTCATATAAATATGAGGGTTTTATGACAATAACCCTAATATAAAAGATATAATAGTGATAAAAACCCATGTTATATACAATTAATAAGACTTTTGTTGATTTGTTGTAAGGCAAGTATTTCTAGGTCACATATATCATGAAGCTCTATTTAGGGGATGTTTGATAGGATCTGAATTTTTAAGATTTGAACTTTTAAGAGATTTGAATTTCTAAGTGGGTCTAGATTTTTCAAATCTAAAATTTTAAATTGTGGTTGGTTGGAACCTTTGAATTGCAGTGCTGCATTAAAAATAATCATTTTACACTTCTAGTGTTATTTTTCTAAAATCAAATGTTTTTGTTTATAAAATAACATAATCAAGTTCTTGAATAATGTTACAATTGATTGATGAAGAACAATGATGGATAAATTATAGATGTAAACATATAAGTTGGGTGTAAATTTGTTACCATGATACAAGACAATAGAAATATACATTCATGGTGATGAAAAAAAACATTAAAAAATATTTACTACAAAGTTATTGAACCTAAATTTCTTTGAATTTCTATTTGGTGGATGTGGAAGTAATCATCTTCGTCCCTTATGATCTTCAGCCCCCTGTAAACAAACAACGCCCCAGATTCATACCAAGTGATGGTTACTTACAATCCAACACGATCACACCGATATTTAACTGCAGACTTAAGAAACAACCAAACATTCTATCACTCGTATATCAGCAAAAAAATCACATGAATTAATCACCAGATAAACAAATCACATGAACCATTTATTTCAGCAACAATTTTTTAATAAAATAGACACATCAAACCATTAGATGAAATCAACATACAATTTCATAGAACATCATGATCTCAAGAAATCAACAAACAATTTCATCATATTTTGAGGAGAAATCAACGATTTCATTACCGATTTCAGCAAGAAATCGCCGATTTTATTAGATTTTGAGGAGAGCATTATGACCTTATCATTGATTTCAAAAAAAAAAAAATCAAGAGAAATCAGGGAAACTGAAGAACAAATTACATATTACATACCTGAAGAGGCGTCGAAGCTCTGATGTGCGACGGTGGTGACTCCGTGATTCTCATAGACATGAATGAGTATTTGGAACATGGATTGTGGGTATGGCTGTAAACGAACTGAACGTTCGGCGAACCGTTCGTGAACTGTTCGGCGGGAAGTTCGTTTATTTAATAAATGAACGAACATGAACAAAAATTATCGTTCGTTTAGTTAAATGAACGAACATGAACAATGGTCTCGTTCGTTCATTTATGTTCGTTTAAGTTCGTTTATGTTCGTTCGTTTAAGTTTATTTATATTCATCTATATTCAATTATTTTTTACTAGTTTATAACTCGTGAGAACCACAGTTACAAAATTAACTAAACTTTCATATTAAAAAATTAAAATAATTAATCATCTATTTTAAATAAATTATTATTTAAGAGATATTTTTTTAGTTATATAAAATTATAATCGTTAATTTAAATAAATACGTGAAGTTATACCACCTTATAATTTGTATAAAAAAAATTTATTTGTTACTCTAATGTTATTAATTTAATATAATTAAAATGAAAAAATTTAAATTTTGAAATTAAAATTTAATGTAATTAGGGTAGGAAATTTAATATTTGAAATGGATATTTAATATATTGACAAGTGACATTATATGGAACATATAATATTAATGAGGAGTTCTAATATAATGATATTTGTTAATAGAAGAATAAACATATTTATTTATTAGAATAGGAATTATATTGCTATATCATATGTTCGTTTATGTTCATATATGTTCAATTATGTTTCTTTTTTAATCTTTGTTCGTTTATGTTTGTTCGTTTAGCATGTTCACGAACATGAACAAAGTAATTTGTTAAACGAACGAACATGAACAAGAAAATCTCGTTCGTTTATCCGTTCGTGTTCGTTTGTTATTCGGCTAACTTAAACGAACGAACATGAACAAGATCTTGTTCGTGTTCGTTTGGTTCGTTTACAGCCCTAATTGTGGGTTTAGGAACGTTGATTTTGGGTATGGGATCGACGACTGGTTAATTGAAAAAAATCTTATCTTTTATGTAATTGATTGTGTATACCTCCTTCATATAAGGAAACGATTCACTAGTTTGATTAGTTTGATATGATTGACACTGGGTTAACAATAGAATGAAAAATTTAGATGGTTAAAGAAGTTGCAGTGGAAATAGTCGAGGGATGGATAAAAAAGATTACAATATCTTATTTTTGTGTGAGATTAAGAGATGGGAATGAAGTTTGACTTATCTGGAATTAAGAAAAAGAGGAGTTGGTTAGTGCCAAATGTTTTTCTTGTCTATAAGGTACATCCTAGACATTGTTTACAAAGGCAACTCCATTGTCCATTACTATGACAATCAGTTTGTCTTTAGAGCAACGTGTAGTGGAGTACAAGAAAGCAGAACTGGGGTATATGAAGGTTTTATTTGGCTCCTAAGATTAAAGAAGATGATGAAGATAATAAAGCTTGAATCGACAACTGAGTTGTGAGAACTAAAAATACTAAATGCTTTGGTAGTTGTTTGCTAGTTGAAGCTATATTGTGTAGTATGTACTCATGATGAAGATAATCACATGATTCTACGTCTAGTTGATAACAATTTTTATTTGGATTTTTGTGTGGTAGTTTGTATTTTTTTTTATAATTATTTTATCCGGTATAAAAGACAACATAAGGGTAATATAGTCATTTTCTATCATTCACCATAATCAATCATATATATAATCAAACAACATGATTTCAATCAGAAATGTTAACCCAATCAGTATTAACTCAGTCAACAATTATCAATCGATCCATAAATCTTAAATTTGTCTCTTATAGGGCAATAAGAAATTATCAAACATAGCTTTTAGAAATTGTATTTAGATGATACTTATTAAAAAGAATTTTTTAAAAATGTCAAAAATAATATATAAATTATTATTATTGTGTTTTTTAACATGAGTTTTTTTATAATGAAAAGGAATACAGATGATATCTTTATTTTATGTTTTTTAATAAATAAACAAATATAAGTTTTCTTCAAATAAATTTAATATACATAAAAATGAAAAAACTCAAAAAAGTTGTTAAATTTTAATCTTACTAACGAAAAAGACATTCATTTTTTTTTAATTTAACTCTTAAAACCGACACTCACCAATTGTAAGGGTTGTTTTGTAAGTGTTACAAATTTCAGTGATTAAATTCTAAAAAGAAGAATTCAGGAATAAATTTTTTGTTAATAAAACAAAAATATAGACTTTTTCCCCCCTGATTTTTATTTTTATTTTATGATTTTGTATATCACAAACAATCATCTCAAACACTTGTCATAACCATCTCAAACACATGTCATGTGTGACTCACGTGACTCCATCTTCTTCATTTGCTATCATCTCTTCTTCAAGCTTCCACCGATTCCATCTTCTTCACGCCTCCATGATTCCATCCACTCTCTACGACTTCCATCACCTATCCTTGCTTCCACATGTTTCTGTCGATTTCCCCTGCCCAAGTACCATCATCATCCCCCCAAGCCATCATCTCTCTCTCTCTCTCTCTCTCTCTCTCTCTCTCTCTCTCTCGTTTGTCAATTACAGGTTCAGTTCAACGCTAAGGCAAGGATTCTAAGGCCAATAAGGCGTCTGTTCATCACTGAATACCTAGTTTTGTCGATATGCCTACTGCTTCTAACCAAGTAAGAAGATTTTGTGTAGGGATGACAAAAGAAACCGAACCTGATGGTGAAAATCGAAAACTGATATATTAGGGTCGGGTTTGGGGTCAGTTAATCGAGGTCGGGATCGGGTTTGGTATGCTTTTAGAAAATTTTCGCGGGTTTGGTTACGGGGATGGTAAACAAAATACCCGTCCCGATTACCCGAAACCAAAACCGAAACCGAAACCGAAACCCATTACCTGAAACCGTTTATTTATATATATATATATATATATATATATATATATATATATATATATATATATATATAAGTTATCTTCTTTGTTGTGAACGATTTAAAAGATAATTTCTTGAGATAACTTCCTGTTTATTTGTAGTGCTAGTGTTTTGATATTTTTTTATTCATATTACTTAGAGTAATAGTGATATTATTATTTATGAAGGCTAGTGTCTTTATTGTTTTTGTTGCCACTAGTAATCACTTATGTATCAGAACAAGTATGTCTGCTCTTAATGGTTTTGTAAATTATCAAAATTATTTTGGATATGAATTTATGCTTGCATCACTAAGTTTAATGGTTTGTATTCTCATTGCATCAAAAGTATTCTTAATTTGAATGTTAAACGGGGATCTCTGTTACCCCGTTGGGATACCCGCAGACCCTAGAGTGTTTGGTAAACGGGTACCCGTTGGGAATTAGATCGGTGATGAGATCGATTTTCGTATTCGGGGACGGGGGTGAGATTACCAAAACCCGTCCCAAACCCGCCCCGTTGCCATCCCTAATTTTGTGATGTTAATTGTTAATTGAGTTATTCGTAAATTGATCATGATTATGATTTGTCAAATTTCTTGGTAAAAATAATCGGATTGGATGATGTGCTTGGAAATTGTTTCCTTTTTTCTCAATTTCGCCGTTTTAGCCTTCATTAGGATTCATTATAAGAGTTACATATAGCAGAAAGTTGCTCGATTGAATTGTGCATGCTGGATGTGTTTCTAATGGTTGCTATAATTTGGGAATGTTTGAGATGTAATTCGTGAACAATTAGCTTGTTTTGTTTTCTTTATAGGCATTTGGCACTACATAAGCTAATACAAAAACTTTTTCTAACAAGTTTTTGATGATATGATGGATCAAGGGTTTTCTTTAGATGTTACCACTAGACTTGTCAAACTTGTTGTGTCGTGTCGGGTTCGTGTCATGTCAAAACATTAAACGGGTTGAAAGGACTTGACCCTAATCCGACCCGTTTAATTATCGTATCGTGCCGTGTCAACCCATTTATTTTCGTGTCGGGTTTCGGGTTAAGGTTTAGACCTGATAAATATGTTGTGTCATGTTGGGTTGAAATATATTAAATGTTGGAAAGCAGGAGTTGTGGAGGCAAAAAGAAAAAGTGAAAAACTAGAGTTATAAGATAGAATGATAAAATTTATAGTAAGTTTAGAAGGAAAAATAAAAAGAGTTAAAGTTGGAGAACAAAAGGGATAGACGGTGAGAATGACTAAAATTAAGTAACTATAAAAATTTGAATATTACTTTTAATTATTGAGTTTGGTTCACTACAAGTCTATAACGTATAATAAATTTATAAAAATATGAAATTTATAATAAAGAATATATAATTAAACAGGTCGTATTCGAGTCATCTTCAATTTGAAAGTCTTGACCCTAACCCTACCTGTTTGATTAGCGTGTCATGTCGTGTCAACCCATTTACATAAACATGTCGAAATCTCTGACCGTAACCCGCTAATTTCGTATCGGGTTTTCGTATCATGTCATGTTTATATGGTACTATGATCGATGGATTTAGCAAACAAGAAGTATATCAAACGCGATTAGCTTTACCATTCAAAAGGGTTTAGCGATACAACTTGTTGCCTGTTTACCATGACAATTAAAATGACAGCAAGAAACCAAATTTAGTGATTTGTAATTCAATCGTAGACGCTTTATGTCTAGACAAGATTATGGTAGATGAGTTGAAGAAACTTACGCTATTTGATATTGTGTCTTTAAATAATATATTAAATGATTTTCGTGTGACGAGGCTTTGATTTATTTTTTTTTTATTATTTTTTTTTGGGTGAAATTGAGTAATCTATCCCTCTTTTTTGGTTGTTTATAAAAAATATAACTATTATTATTTTTTTTTTTGCAAAATGACCATTTGGTTCGAAATGAGACGTTCTGGACCCGATTTCATATTAAGTTAAACCGGTAATAATTCCGACCCGATAATATGGTTATCCTCTAATATTTAACCCGTTTCAGACTATATTTCAATATCCCTTGTTTCAGATTACCCTACATCCTTTTTCGGACATCTCTACAACTGAAAATATCTTTTGATAGCAATGAAGAAATGCAGTTTTTATATGTAAGTTTCAAATTTGTTTCTAATTAAATGCATTTATTTTAGATTATATGTTAAAAAATGTTTAGTTTACGCAATTATATAGGTATTATAGGGTTTTCTGTGAATTTTAACCGTGTTAAGACAATTATAGGATTACATGAACTTATACATTTATAATATATCATACATCATTATCAAAAAAACCCTAATATTCGCTAGTCTGGAATGTGTCATGAATCCGAAAATCATGTCCGGAATCCAAAAATCATGTTCGGAATACAATGAACCGGGTCCGGAATTTTGGTTTGGGCTACCGTACCGGATTCTTTTTGTCCGCAATTCGGCTCCGGAGCATACATACAAAAATCCCTAATTAATAATTCTTTTGATTGTAGCACGATAGAACATACGAAGTGGTTGTTACTACAACCTGCAGACTTGAACTTGGGCACGAAATCATTGCGCACTTACAAAACCGACCAGTTTGTGGGGGTGATGTTTATGCAATCATGTTTTGGTGATTACGTGAACATATCGATGGGTGTGGAATGCCACCCTTTACTATGTCACTATCTTATGTGCAAGGAAGTTACTACTTTTGATCTAGTTGACCTAGAAGAGCTTTTATTTCCGGTTCACGACTATCGGGTTTGATTTGATAGGAAAGCCTTCTGCTTGGTCACCGGATTACCGTTCGGGGATTTTTTCATCCATGTTCTGGTTTTGCAGAACTCAGAGAACATGTGTTTCCATTTGTTCTACTTTCACGTTCTTTGAGTATGGTTGAACTTGCGAACGTGTTTAATAAATTACTTCATCAATTAAGCAATGAAGACATGGTGAGAGTCTCCCTGTTGCATATGCTATAGCAAGGATTTTTGGGGAAATACCTGTGATAACCAGTTACTAAGGAACGTATGACAATCGTCTCTAATTTACATGAGTTTAATAGGTATACGGTTTTACCCACATTATATCAAAATGATAATTATTAAGGAAATTGAGTAATCTAACCCTTATTAAGTGTAATTTTTTGACATAGGTACCCATGTGGCGGCTTGATATGGGATTTCACTTACAAATAGATGTGTACTGTGGTTGATAAGATTGAGGACCATTTGAAAAAAAATACACCAAGAGTCGGAAGTATACACATATATGCTACATGGATTTATCTATGCATTTAAGGTATGTACACTATGTTTAATAAGAGTTTTAAAACAAAAAGTATTGTAACTTTTTTTAACTTGGTAAGTTGTTTGTCATCTTAATTTTTGTAGAATTGTATCTTGGATACATTTCCGAACAATAGTATAGATGGTTCCCCTATACCGGGTGTTATCCCTCGGGCAGTTACATACCCTAGGATGAGGTGTTTGCATGCACTTGATTGTCAACGTATTCTTGATGTTACTAATCGTAACATCCTAAAATTTAAGATACGGGTCTTAAATTAATTAAGATATTTAAATAAAGGAGTATTTACATAATTAAATCATTTAAATGATAATCATATCATTAATCGATATGAAGCTTGCAAAGTTAAAGGTTGAGATGTTAACATTTCAAAGTTAAGGGACCCAAAGTGTCAATTTGGAAAAGTATGTTTGACCAAGGGTTAACTCACTAAGGTTAAATGTATGAGGAATGTTAAAAATAGAATGGTCAAGGACTCATGATGTCAACCTTTTAAGCAAATGTGAAAATAAATGAAGAAATGGTAAATTTGGCAAAAGATGTAAACTACAAGGACCAAACATGACAAATCCAAAAATAAGAATGCTTCCTTTTCATTTTAGCCAAACAAGAATGATGGGAGGAAAATAGAGGAGGTTGAATGGCAATTTAAGCTCTATAGAAACCCTAGGGGCTGATATCAATCATTCTTGGTTCATTTGGTGCAAGTTGTGAAGAAATCAAGTGGTTCAAGGTATAATTTGTTCTCCTTTTCACCTAGAGTTTGGATTTTTGAAGTGGGTTTGACCCTAATGTAAAATTTAGCTTCTTATAAGGGTTAAGGTTTTGGTTTCTAACCTCACTTGAGTTGTTTTGATGATCCCAATCTCAATACAATCACCCCATTGATGGATTTTATGATTTGAGTGAAAACCCTCATGAACCCTAGAAACCCAAATTGGTATTTTGCAATTGATGATGAAATTTGATTGTATTCTATGACATAGATGTTTTTTGATGACATTGAATCCAATTAGAATGCTCAAACACATCGATGATAGTAAAATCATGTATAAGTTAGGGTTGAAATGGTTTTGGGGACAATATGATGAAACCAATGGAGTCCTTTGTAGTTGAGAGATTGATAGGTAAAGGAAGTTCATAGTTATGAATAGATACTCTTGGAATGATTTGAAATCAAAACATAAGGTGTTGATTAATTCTTAGATTGATATATGGAATAATTGGTCATAGGGGTATTTCGGGAAATCTAGGGATAATTATAAGTTGATTGACATGTTGTAACTCTTGGTTCCTGGTACCCATTTAACTCATTTATTTATTTATTTTGAAAGAAGGACTCGACGAGTTGGTGGCCCTAACTCGTTGAGTAGAGGGCAGAGTATGCGCGGGGTTTGAGCTATCTACTTGGCGAGTTAAGAGCCCTGACTCGACGAGTAGCTCGGCCAGAGTGAAAACCTGATTTTGGGGTTTGCACCCTATTTAAGCATCTTAATAGCTACCCCTTGGCCTTATTTATAGCCTTCTTGTCCCAAACCTTAATCCACGAAACCCTAGAGCTTTCCTTGAGTGTGTAATCCATTTTGAGCGATCTTTGTGCATTTTTGAAGCTTATGAAAGAAGAAGAAGATAAAGGTCTCAAGATGGAAGGAGTAGGTCTAGAAGCTACTGTTGGGTTTTAGCCATAAGAACTTTCCTATGTGCGCATGCAAAACCCTAATGCTTGGATCTAGGCTTTCTAATAAACATGCTTTTGAATCCAAGACTTCTAATGGCTAATTAGGTTAAACAACAACATTAAAACAGATTTAGAATCATACCTTTGAGTTCCTTGTTGATCTTCTTGTCTTGGAGCTTCTAGAGTCACAATTGTCACTCCTCTAATGGCTTACAAACACCAATAGCAAGCAAGATGATTTAGGAGAGAGGAGAGGGGATGGAATTCGGCCAGAGGTTCCTTGCTTTAGGTTCTGAAAGGTTGTACACGAATTCCACATCCCAAGGGCCTATTTATACTTGTAGACTCCTTAAGGGTTTCACCCTAAACCCTAATTGGATAATCTTCACTTAAGGCTATCCAAATCCATTCCATAGATATCCTTATGGACTATTTTGAGCTATCCTAAAGCTCTTAGAAACCGTCCAAAGTCAACCCTAATGGATTTACAGTCTAAAGCTTAACTATCAAACAATTGACAGTTTATACCCTCTTATTTAATTAATCTCTTTAAGTCACCAAATTAATACCAATTAATTTATAACTTATATCAATCAAATAGCTAAATATTATTCCTTATAATATTTACTCTCTCTTAACAAATCATCCTTCAAGTTGCTATGGTGAAGGCAACCCAAAAGGACCATGCACAACCGAATATAGTTACAGCCTTAGACACTATTCCAACAGTCTCCCACTTGGATAAGTCTAGTAACTATACAAGTACAATACGGTTTGCAATCGTAGCTCTCAAAGACGCTGTCAACTCTGATCTAATCAATCTTGTCCTTTAGATAAGAGATCGTACAGTCCTCTGTTAGATATCATGCTGACAATCCTATGGAATGGTTAGTCTAGCATTTAGATTTCTCGATCTTCGATTTATTTGACATAGAACTTAATCGAACACATCAATTCAGTTCTGACCGGGCCCGGCACATAAGTCAAATCAAATCATCGATTGGCCAAGATATCTCTTCTACCCTCTTAGGATAAAATTTACAGATAAACTTCGACTTATATGCATTTACTTATTCATTAACCAACTATACACAACAATGCGTTTTTTAACATCAAGTTACTGATGCGTTTTCGCATTATCAATGCACAATCAATTAACAAATAATAAACCATATATCTAGGTTTTAAGACCATATGATATTATCGTCTCGCGATCACCTTTTATATCGTATTCCATAAGGTGATTCCAGCAAGCGCGGGTTTATTCCAATGCTCAAAACTAGTTTGTAAGCACTCATGAACGTTGCAGCAACTCTTGCTATGTCTAACACCATTTAGACACTCTACACACCAATTCACGACAATCTTCATTCATATCTACTCCCAACATATGAACGATTGTGGACCATTTGAATAATTCGATTATTCCTAATAAACTCAATTATTCTGGAAGTCAAAACATGCAAAGTGAAACAATAGTTAAACAACTAACATGTGATAGTAACTTTACTCATAAATAAAACTTCTTTATTTATTCATCAAATGTCAATTACATTTATCTATTATACGTTTCTAATACTATCTAATCTATGCTAATATCATCCTTCAGCCCAATACTCCTAGCATGCTGTAAGTGCTTAACCCTACTCAGTCCCTTCGTAAGCGGATCTGCTGGGTTATCTTCTGATGATATCCTCTTCACTACGAGTTGTCCTTCTTCTACACGATGTCTAATGAAGTGATATTTTCTATCGATATGTCGAGATCTACCATGATCCCTCGGTTCCTTGGTCAAGGCAACCGCACCTTCGTTATCACAGAAAATCTCCATGGGCTCCTTTATGGCCGGCACAACTCCAAGATCACCGATGAAGTTCTTCAGCCATATTGCCTCCTTCGACGCTTCGCTCGCTGTGATGTACTCTGATTCGCACGTTGAATCAGCTACGGTTTCCTGCTTGGAACTTTTCCATGTCACTGCTCCTCCATTTAGGGTAAAGACCCAGCCCGACTGCGAACGATAGTTGTCCCTGTCGGTTTGAAAGCTGGCGTCACTATACCCTCGCACCTTCAAGTCATCACTCCCTCCAAGGACTAAGAACCATTCTTTCGTTCTCCGAAGGTACTTAAGGATGTTCTTCACCGCAATCCAATGTGCTTTGCCAGGATTCCCTTGATATCTGCTAACCATGCTCAAAGCGAAGGCTACATCAGGGCGAGTACAAGTCATAGCGTACATGATTGAGCCAACTGCGGAAGCGTATGGTACTCGGCTCATTTCTGCTATTTCGGCTTCGGTACTCGGACTTTGAGTCTTACTCAACTTGGCATTTCCTTGTATCGGTAGTTCTCCCTTCTTTGAGTTTTCCATACTAAAACGTTTTAGTACCTTCTCTAAGTAAGTATTCTGACTAAGTCCAATTAGTCTCTTACTTCTTTCTCTTACTATCCTTATTCCCAAAATGTAAGAAGCCTCTCCGAGGTCCTTCATAGCGAAGCACTTCCCGAGCCAGGACTTAACCTCCTGCAGAGTCGGGATGTCGTTTCCTATGAGTAATATGTCATCGACATATAGAACGAGGAAGCTTACTACACTCCCACTGGCTTTGACATATACACAAGATTCGTCTTCGCTTCGTACAAATCCAAACTCTTTGACTTTCTCATCGAAGCAAAGATTCCATCTGCGAGACGCTTGCTTAAGTCCATAAATGGACTTCTCAAGCTTACACACTCTATTCGGATGCTTCGGATCCACAAACCCCTCTGGCTGAGCCATGTAAACATCCTCAGCCAACTTTCCGTTAAGGAAAGCGGTCTTGACATCCATTTGCCAAATCTCATAATCATGAAATGCGGCAATTGCTAGCATCACTCTAATAGATTTAATCTTCGCAACTGGCGAGAAGGTCTCATCATAGTCAACTCTGGGATTTTGAGTAAAGCCCTTCGCAACCAATCGCGCTTTGTATGTGTGTACGTTCCCATCCATGTCGGTCTTCTTCTTGAAGATCCACTTGGTTATCGTACATGGATTGGATCTCGCTATCCATCGCCTCTTTCCATTTCGCAGACTCCGGGCCTGCCATGGCTTCCTTATAGCTATTAGGTTCATCAAGATTTACTAGTGTACCATCACTAATATACGTGTCCCCTTCGGTAGTAATATGAAAACCATAAAACTGGGGTTGAACTCTAAATCTATCGGAACGTCTAAGAGGTAAGGATTCGTCAATCGGTTCAACCGGAGTTTCCTCCTCGGGTTGAACGCCAGCGGTGGAGGTTCCTTCATCTATCGATTCTTGAATCTCTTCAAGTTCGATTTGCCTCCCACTGTCTCCTTGGCTTATGAGTTCTCGCTCTCGGAAAACTCCTCTCCTCGCAACAAAGATAACATTATCTTTCGGTCTATAGAAGAGATATCCAAAGGAAGTTTGCGGGTAGCCGGTGAAAATACATCGCTCACTTCGAGGTTTAAGCTTGTCGTGAGTATCTCGTCTTACGAAAGCCTCGCAACCCCAAACCTTGATATGTGCCAACGAGGGAGCTTTCCCCGTCCACATCTCGTGAGGTGTTTTGGTAACCTTCTTGGTAGGGACTCGGTTAAGGATATGGGCGGCAGTCTCTAAGGCATACCCCCAAAAGAAGATAGGTAGTGAAGCACGACTCATCATAGAGCGAACCATATCCAATAAGGTTCGATTACGCCTTTCTGCCACACCATTCAACTGCGGTGTCCTAGGAGGCGTCAATTGCGAAACTATTCCACACTCCTTGAGATAATCGTGGAATTCAAGACTTAGGTACTCTCCTCCTCGATCGGATCGAAGCATCTTGATTTTCCTGCCCAATTGATTCTCCACTTCACTCTTGAACTCTTTGAACTTTTCAAAGGTTTCTGACTTTTGCTTGATTAAATAGATATACCCATATCTACTATAATCATCGGTAAAGGTCACATAGAAGCGGTTCCCATCCTTCGTGGTTGATCTAAAAGGTCCACATACATCGGTATGTATTAGGTCTAATAGTCCCTCACCCCTTTCACAAGTACTCGTGAAGGGTGATTTAGTCATCTTTCCAAGTAAACAAGATTCGCATGTGTCATCTTCCCTAAGGTCGAATGACTCCAACACTCCATCCTTTTGGAGTTGGGCTATGCGTTTCTTGTTGACATGTCCAAGACGACAATGCCACAAGGATGCTTTATCCATACTAGTGGAAGAATCAATATTCAAAACATCATTTCCTAAGTTATCAACAATCATAACAATTTCATATATTCCATTACATGGTATAGCTTCAAAATAAAAGACACCATTTAGATAAGCCAAAATAGAACCATTCTCATTATTAAAAGAAAATCTAAAACCTTGTCTATATAAACCATGAAATGAAATGATGTTTCTAGCCATTTATGGCGAATAGCAACAATTGTTCAAATCTAAAACTAAACTATTCTTAAGCACCAAAGAATACACTCCAATCTTGGTCACAGGCGACGATCTTCTGTTCCCCATGATTAGATTGATCCTTCCTTGCTCCACATCCCTACTTCTTCTTAGTCCCTGCACATTAGAACAAATGTGATAACCACAACCGGTGTCAAGAACCCAAGAAATAGCATGATTAGAATCGTTAGATTTTATTGCATATATACCTGCGAAAGATGGCTTGATCTTTCCTTCCTTGATGGCTTGCAGGTAGTCCGGGCAGCTTCGCTTCCAATGTCCTATCTTGTGGCAGTGGTGGCACTCTGCCTCCTTCGGGTTAGAGCAGGGCTTAGAGGGATCAACTTTTATCCCACTAGAAGAGGAACCATCTCGGGCTTTCACCTTTCGATAGTTATTTGAAGAAGCTTTCCTCTTCTTTCCCTTCCCTTGACCAATAGCCAAGACAGGAGCAGCAGACGGATTGGGAGTTGGTGCAACAGACTTGTCCTTGAAATTGCTCTCAACAACCCTCAAGAGACCTTGGAGCTTACTTAGAGTGACCTCCTCTTTGTTCATGTGGTAGGTCATCCTAAATTGATTATACATCGGAGGCAAAGAGTGAAGCACCATGTCGATCGCCAAGTCTTCGCCGAAGTCAACGTTTAACTTGCGAAGGCGGTCGACATACCTTTGCATCTTTTGCAAGTGCACGGTAAGAGATTCTCCATGACCCATCTTAGCGGAAATCATGTTGGTGAAGATCTCGTAACGCTCTTGTCTCGCGTTTTGGTGGTACCTCTCCAACAAGTCTTGATGCATCTCGTATGGATACATGTCCTCGTAGGACTTTTGGAACTCGGAGTTCATGGTGGCGATCATGATGCAATGTACTTTCATCGCATCTCGCTCATGGGTTTCAAAGGCGGTGATTTCAGCGGGAGTAGCAACTTCGGGGTTGATTTTCTCGAGCTTCTCGTCGAGGACATACTCTTTATCCTCATAGCGAGCAATGGTGCGAATGTATCTTATCCATTCGCCAAAGTTCGTTCCATCGAAGGTGACCTTTTGGCAAAGGCTCATCAACGTGAAAGAACTAGCAGCAGCGTTGTTTGCGTTTGACATCTATAGAAAGGACAAAGATAGATTAGAACAAGAATCCCTAATTATCACCCAATAAGATAAATTAGGGCTAGGATCCAACAATAACATTTACATACTAGAAAAGGGATGCCGTAATCCAATATGCAAATAAATTGAAGGTAAGTGAATGACGATTCACTAATTCTCCATCACAAAACTTAAACTTTTAGTCCTAAGTGTTTTTGAGAATTCCTAGGTTCGGATGAGATTCATTGAACTATTCAATGGCATGTTTAAATCTCGATATGCCCCTCTTGTTTGTGACTGGGATGCCGAGGATCACAAAGCGGGTGTGAATTACCATGCAAATTTACATGGTGCCTTCATTGTTACGATCACCTATTCGATGTGCCGGTAAACCACACACGCTCCATCGAACTATGATAAACAATGAATCACCCTTTGCCACCTTCGCTTAGAACCAATTAGTGTGCCGGTAAACCACACACGCTCCACTAACATCTTAGTAAGGTGCAAAGTGTAATTTCATGGGATTGCATCAATTCACTTTTCCTAAAGTAACTAAGATTGGGAAATTTAAGAAAGTTTAGTTACTTTGTATTTCTTATTATACTTTTAATGAGAGGATGAGGTTGCCCTATCCTACCCGTTCGGCTAACGACCCTCCACCAATCAAGCAAGCGGTGGGTGTGAGTGTACACCCATTAAGCGCCATTTTATAGGCCGCAACCTTATACCCACCTTATAGATCGGCTTCGTGAATGAGGCCTACTAGCGGTAAGACTAGCATTTAGTTATACATATATATATATATATATATATTATTCTAATAATATCATATAAGTATAGGGTTGTATTTTAAACTTTTCAAAATCTATGGTTTGAAATTTAAGTTGTCTAAATTAAAGCTTTTAATCACAAATTTTAAATTTCAAAACTATAGGGTAGGTTTTTAAACATTTAAAAACATTGAGGATCAAATAACAAATAATTTCAATTAACAATTAATATCTTAATTATCTTTATTTGATTTATCTTTGATTTCTTTGAAGATAATTACCAAAAAATAATCAAAATAATTAATTAATTATCATATAAGGAAACTAAATATTTAATTAGTTGATAATTACCTTTAACTAGATCAAGATAACACTTATATTTATCAAGAAATCGGATTCATATTGATCTAATTAGTTTATGGAAAGTTTGGATAAGATAAACACAAAGAAATCCCGAATTTGGCCCTTCCTGACGCTTGGACTCGCCGAGTGCACAAGGGGACTCGCCGAGTCAGGCCTACTCGACGAGTCCACCTTGGAACTCGACGAGTCAGTGACTCAAAACCCCAAAAATCGAATTTTGCAGGTTTGTTTCAGTTATTCAAGCAACAATTTAAAGAAAACCAATCTAGGCTCTGATACCACTGTTGGGTTTTAGCCATAAGAACTTTCCTATGTGCGCATGCAAAACCCTAATGCTTGGATCTAGGCTTTCTAATAAACATGCTTTTGAATCCAAGAATTCTAATGGCTAATTAGGTTAAACAACAACATTAAAACAGATTTAGAATCATACCTTTGAGTTCCTTGTTGATCTTCTTGTCTTGGAGCTTCTAGAGTCACAATTGTCACTCCTCTAATGGCTTACAAACACCAATAGCAAACAAGATGATTTAGGAGAGAGGAGAGGGGATGGAATTCGGCCAGAGGTTCCTTGCTTTAGGTTCTGAAAGGTTGTACATGAATTCCACATCCCAAGGGCCTATTTATACTTGTAGACTCCTTAAGGGTTTCTCCCTAAACCCTAATTGGATAATCTTCACTTAAGGCTATCCAAATCCATTCCATAGATATCCTTATGGACTATTTTGAGCTATCCTAAAGCTCTTAGAAACCGTCCAAAGTCAACCCTAATGGATTTACAGTCTAAAGCTTAACTATCAAACAATTGACAGTTTATACCCTCTTATTTAATTAATCTCTTTAAGTCACCAAATTAATACCAATTAATTTATAACTTATATCAATCAAATAGCTAAATATTATTCCTTATAATATTTACTCTCTCTTAACAAATCATCCTTCAAGTTGCTATGGTGAAGGCAACCCAAAAGGACCATGCACAACCGAATATAGTTACAGCCTTAGACACTATTCCAACAGCTACACCCCATTTTCTACATTTTCTGGTAATCAAGTCTCTAACTTGATCATTATTTTCTTAGATCTATTTACTTCCATTTTTGAGGGTTTTTGGTTCAAGAACCTTGGTCTTTGGGATTTGGACGTTCCAAGTGACTTATGTTTCAAATATGGGATCTAGGAGGGGTTCCATGGCATAAAGGTGCAAACTTTATGACCATGGAATCCCCATGTAAGCTTTTAAGCATTAATTTGGCCTTTTTAGCACTAAAAGGCTATGCATGGAAGCAAGCTCGAGACTTTATGTGATTACCTGGTATTTAGGCCCTAGATCTAGGTTGTTATGCTTTGGTTTGGGATAGTAAGGCTTTTTGGACAAGATCTATGTCCTAAAAGAATTATGGTTTTACTTAAACCCTTCAAGAAGGGTTATCAACGGGTAAAGTTGGAAACTTTACCCTTAGAAATATCATTTCCAGTGAACAAGCGAAGTATGGACCTTCGATCTAGAAAACAGGGGTGTTGGGTCTAAAATATTGGTTTATACTTTACTTTTCTAGGAAAATATATTTTTCAGTACAGGACCGTAAACAGCTTGGTGTTTACGACTGTATGTATGTTTACGACCGTAAATAGGTTTACAACCATAAACCCATTTACGACCGTAAACCCATCTACGACCCATATATATATATATATATATATATATATATATATATATATATATATATATATATATATATATATATATCGATGTTAGGTGGGTGAGGAGTGGTTGATGAATAGAAGAGAATGTACGTCCAAGAGAGAGAGAAAAGAGCATAAGTGTGTGAATCTTGTGTAAGGAACTTCATTCTAATCAAATCATACAAGATTCATATTCTTCTTCTCTTCTATTTGGATATGGCATTATCTGTTGGATTGAGATTCCGCACCATCAAACGGATCTGATTGATACACAAGCATATTTGGGTCTTACAAGTGGTATCAGAGCTTGGATTGTATCAATCAAATTTTCTAGATCTGGAGCATATTTGATCTTATTTTTGAAGGATTTTTGCGTTTTTGGATAGATCTTTGAAAAATAGGGGGGGTTTGTTCTTTGCATTTTTGATAAAAAAGACTTTTTGATCGAGTTTTGGAGTAAAAAAGGGTGAAAAACGTCGTTTTTTAAAAGGGTTTAGGACCATAAACCCATTTACGGTTAGGGTTTCTCGGACGTTTACAGCCCAATAGTTTGCGGCCCAGAAGGAGTTCACGGCCCACTTATTGGTTCAGCAACCTCCTAACTCGTTCAACGCTCTTATTAAAAAAAATGGAAGAATTTGGTGTGCGGGGATCGAACCTGGGTGCTTTGAGTTAACAAACACGCACCTTACCAGTTGAACTTAGGGATGAGATTTAGAACCGGAAAACCGGACCGGAACCGGAACCGAACCGGAACCGGACCCGTTAGAACCGGAATATATAGAACCGGGTCCGGTTTCGGGTTTAAAAATTGGCTTTATCCGGGTTCCGGGTAATCCGGGTTTGGGTCCGGGTAAACCGGGTCTAAAATCCGGAACCGGTTTTTGGAACCGGAACCACTTTTAGGGCCGGAACCACTTTTTGTGAAACGTTTACAAGATGCATATCTTATTCGTTTCAACTCCAATTGACATACGGTTTTTTCCAACATGTAGTTTAGAGTTTGTACATGATTCTAGACTATAAATTTTTCATTTTTAGTTTTATATTCATTGACTTACAGTCCTCAAAAGTTGAGATACCAAAGCTGAAAGTTTTTAGTTTTTTAGTTTTGTTGTATTCGGTGAAAGTTTTAAAGCATGCATATCTAATTCGTTTGAAGTCGGATTGACATGTGGTTTTTTCCAACTTCTAGTTTACAGTTTGTACATAAGTTTAGACTATAATTTTGTCATTTTTGGTTTAACATTCAATGATTTACAGTCCTCCGAAGTCAGGATATCAAAACTGAAAATTTTCAACTTTTCAGCTATTTGTTTTTGTACTTTGTATTATGTGAAAATATTAACACAAGTATATCTCATTCATTTAAATTCGGATTGACATGCGGGTTTTTCCAGAGTGTATTTTAGAGTTTGTACATGATTTTACACTCTAATTTTGTTAATTGTGGTTTCGTATTCAATAAGTTAGAACCCCCCAAAGTGGGGATATAAATATGAAAATTTTCAAAGTTCAACAAACTAAGTTATAAGTAATTACCAAAAAAATTTGGTTTTTTCGGGTTTTCCGGGTCTAAACCCACTTTATCCGGTTCCAACCTACCCACTTTGATGTTTCCGGGTTTTTCGGTTCTAGACCCACTTTACCCGGAACCATACCCGGAATCGGTTCCTATATACCGGTCCGGTTTCCGGTTCTATAAAATCTCGTTAACCGGTTCCGGGTTTTCCGGGTCCGGGTCCGGGTTTGAACCCACTTTCATCCCTAGTTGAACTACATTGCAAGATGTTTAATGCTTCCTTTTTCTTAATCATATACTCTTCGCAAAGCAGCAGCTTATTTACTTAAAAAAAAGGGAAACAATTTTGGGGTTCTAGGGATCGACCCCGGTCCCCTGTTTCATCACTAAAACGCCTTACGAGCTAGACTAGCAAATCCTTGTTCCAATCCTTCCGAATTTAATTCAAAACGACACCATTTCGGTCCTAATTTCGCAATTTTGACACTTTTAACCCAAAAATCATATTCCTTTTATTTTTTTAAATTCCATTTTCTTCTAAAAAAAATTCAGTTTTTAATTTTTGATTTTTGACCTTAAAAATTTGATTTTGACTTTCAAGTTTGACTTTAAACTTTAACTTTCACAATTTTCAAATTTAGCTTTTTGGTTTGACTTTTCAACTTTGACTTTTTATTTTGACTTTTTTAATTTGACTTTTAAGGTTGACTTTTGAGGTTTTAAGTTAAGTGGCATATTTTAAAACAATGAGTTTCTCAAAAATTCCCGTCAATGAAGTTTCATGCTCTCAAACTTGCATTAAAACTGTTAAAAATTTACATGAACACATAGATTTATTAAAAAGAGAAAATGAGGAACTTAAATATAAGGGGTACCAACTTAGGAAAGGCCTGAAACCATTAAAAGAATAATTAGAGGCCAAGACTAATGACTGTAAGAATTACAATCAGAGTACAGTGACAAATGCGTTCATTATAGATATCTTA
The DNA here is from genome assembly GCF_052625555.1 of Lactuca saligna. Classification (NCBI taxonomy): domain Eukaryota; kingdom Viridiplantae; phylum Streptophyta; class Magnoliopsida; order Asterales; family Asteraceae; genus Lactuca; species Lactuca saligna. Next base: position 30,620,385 of record NC_136424.1, read on the forward strand.
AGAAAGATTTTGACGTTGTGACTATGGAACTTGATGCATTAAAAGCAAAATATAAAGATGTTGAATTCAACTTTAAGAAATTTGATGTGTCAAGTGAGGTAGTTGCATCGATGATTGAAAAACAATTAACATTCAAAGATAATTAAACTAAGGGGTTAGTGTATCACAGTGTACCACCTCCCTTTACTGACAACTATAACTTACCCCTTGAGACCAATGAGGAAGAGACACCTGCTCAGTTTGGCCTACTCCCTGAACCAACTCTAGCTTCAGTTAAGACTGAACAATCAGGACCAACTGAGAATGTTGAAGTGAAAATTTCTGATGCTTCTACTTCATGTGTAGGTAAAGTAGTAGATGATGAGGACAAGGAGAACATGACTAATTCTAGTTCTACAAATTCTATTAAATAAACCAATGTCTCCTTGAACTTTGGATCTGTTGCTTCGAACTCAGTTGCTACTAATCAACTTGTTGTTGTTAAATACATGCCACCAGTTCTAGTGAAACAGAGTGCATGTTGCAAGTGTGTATGTGGGAACAACCAGAAATGTGGCAAGGGTACACCACCATGGGCAGGAAGAAACAACTTCCCAGTGAAGAAAAATACATGTTTTCACTGTGGAACACCTGGACACATTGCTTGAAACTGTCCAAATCGCGCATACGTTCCCTACTATGCATAAGGGTAGTAGAACGTGCCAAGAGGGATATGTTACAAAAGAAACCACTCAAGGTCACGTTCAGACAATGGCGAATGGAATGCCACAATGGGTAAGAATTCAACTCCCAAGACCAAGAAATCAACTCCTAACAACAAGAAGGGAATGTTAGCCCAGAAGTCAAGTTCAAGAGATGCCCTTGTGAAGCCAAGACCAGTTAGGTTAAAGTCACCTCGGCAGCCGGCTTCCAGTTCAAAAGCAAGTACTGAGGCACCCATCCGCTCAAACGAGAAATGGGTTAAACCCGACTATAGATGGGTTCCGAAGGTTCACTCTCCCAAATCACGTAATGATTCTAGCGTTTCTACATCTTCTGTTTGTGATAAGCAAGATATGTCATGAGAGAGAGAGAGAGTACCGTGTAAGGATGAAAAAGGTCAACCCAGTTTCAAAATGGACTGGGTTCCAAAGACCAACTGAGTCCGCTATGTGTCGGAGTAGCTATGGAGGCATATCATCAGACTTCGGTTTGTTGGTAGTGGCTGTTCCAGGCACATGATAGGAGACATCTCTCAACTATGCAACACTCAGAACTTTGTTTGAGAGTACGTGTCCTTTGCGGGAAAGGAAGAAAAAAAGGGATCACATGACATGAAGAATTTTCGGATCAATTCTGAGATTATACGTGCTGTTCTCAGACCTTCTAGATGCAAATTTAATCTGTGAATTACGGTTTGAGTTCTCTTCTCTATACTCTAAGTTTATCTTAAATTGATTCGTTTTGAAGACAATCTTTTATTTTCTTATAGTTTTTCGTTTGTAGGTATTGTTTGGGAAGTGATATCAAGAAAGTGATAACGAGCAGTCTAAAACATGTGTAAAGGACTGAATCTGAATTGTCTAGACTGTGTAATCAATGTGCTGGTAAGCATGAATGATTTGACAGTGTGGATTTAGATAGGATTGTTTGGACTAACCATACGACGATCAAGTAGATTGAGCAGTGAGATAAACATGTGAATCCATGGGATACATTAAATTAATACACATCTAGAACTATGGCTTAACTATTCCTTGATGTACGAACTTATGTCCTTAATTCTAGTTCTAATAGGGCGATTGGGGGGTTCTGATAAAGTAGGTATGTAGAAATTATTTTCTTGCTTTCCATCTATCAGTCATGTGTTGCTTACTCTGCGTGATTGGAAGAGATCCAACCTGGATTGCAACATATGCAACTCTAATTCTACGCACATCCTTATCTATGAAATTCTTTCTATCTGTTAGCCATATGATGTCCCCTCTGCGTGATCGGAAGATCCGACCTGGGACATAGCATATGCAACATTCTACCTCTCAATCCCTCTATCTGTGTTAGTTATATGTTGTCCCCTCTGCGTGATTAAAAGACATCCGACCTGGGACACATCATATGCATCTATCTCTAAATTTGTCTTCCTCAATAATTGTTTACTCACCTAAAGTAAGGAGTCCTTAGGAAGTTCTTGATAACAAAGGTATATCGGGAAGTGGGGAACACATTCTAGTGCAACTAAAATTGAACCATTTAAGAGGTTGTATGTAGATCTCGCTGCTTGATTTACGTGGACAACAATACCTGTAACGCCTGTAGATCCGGGCTAGTCAATTTAGAGGCAATAGGGGTCGAAAACGACTTTTCGACAAAATATTATTACGAATAAATAATCTCAACCAAGTTTTAGTATATGTTACAAGGTTTCCGTACATATAAAGAGCATCGAAATCCGAGTTATAACGAAGAAGTTATGGTCCGTCGAAGTTTTACGGCAAAACCGGCACGACACCGGGAGACGTAAATAGTGAATTTTTGATAGAGCTTCTTTTAGCCTTAGTAAAAGAAGTTCTGCCCCTACAGAGCCCGACTCCTAGCTAAAATCCCCTTGAAAGTAAGTTATGCTTACCTTATTTTAAATATAGTTTATCTTTAAAATTAGTATTGTTATTATAAATTTATAATAAATATTTGAGCTATTATTATGACTTATATAAGTGTCGTTATAATATCTTTTTAACTACTCGCGGTACGGGGAGTCTGGTTTAAAGGGCCGCATAGGGTTATTGGATTTCAGAAGTGCTATACGCCAAAGTGGTCCTGCCCTCTGGTTTATGTCTGGCCCCTGTCTGTACATAGTGGTTGGAAAGTATTGTTTAAACGCTTATATAATAATAATAATAATAATAATAATAATAATAATAATAATAATAATAAGACTAATAATTAGTCACGGTTATATTAGAATAAAATCTAGTGGTGATAATACTAGGTTTCGTCAAAGGAAATTATTTTAAAGTAAACGAAGCGTTGTTTGAGTACCGAGTCACTACCTTCTCAAGTGAGTGCATGGTCCCTTTCATTTTACACATAGATATGAAGTATTTATTATATAATTTACGTGTTGTGAGTGCATAGTTACTTTTAGCTTACACATAGATATGAAGTATTTTATATAAATTACCAGCTATGTGTGCATATTATCTGAATACTTGCTATATATGCTAGATGAACGTTTTATACATGTTTTCAATGATTTAAACTGTATATGTATTTTATAGCCGACACAACCTAAACGAGAATCGAAGATCTCGTTATTAGTAGCGTAACGATAAAAAGACAGACGGAAATGGACATCGGATAAAGAAGTTATGAGATTTTAACGTACCAATCCTGTCCCGGTCTGTTAAAAATATAACTTTAAAAATAAAATCAAAATTAGCCGACGGAGTCTAAACGAAAGTTTTATAGTACGTCTCCACCTACGCGTGGATATAAATAACGTAAAAAACGGAGTTCGTATGAGCGAGTTACAAATTATAGTAGTATATTTACGTATTAAAATAAAGTATAAATCATATATACGTACACACACACACACACATATATATATATACATATGTATATATCATTAGAAAGGTATCGACGATGCGGTCATTATAAGACTAATGTTGAGTTCTTTTAGCATTAGTTTAGTGCAAATATCGTTAAATCTATTTAAAATAGTATTATAAAGGGGTGTTTAGTTGTTTATATAACTATAAGGTCATTACGTAATTATGGAGGGTAGTTTTTGTAAATTCAATTACTATATATAAGAGGCTTGGGCTCTCATATTTCTTGCATTATTCTCTTGATTCAAGAGTCTTTCTCTCCTTATCCCCCGAGCATTTCGGTCCCTCGTGATTCGACTTCTCTTTCTGTAGTTTTAGTATAGTAAGGTGAGTGCTGAAGCGCTGCACGAATCTTTCTTAGAAAGATTCAGCGACGAAGTTCTGCCCCTGCGGAGCCCGACTCCTAGCTAAACCCCCTTGAAAGTAAGTTATGCTTACCCTATTTTAAATATAGTTTATCTTTAAAATTAGTATTGTTATTATAAATTTATAATAAATATTTGAGCTATTATTATGACTTATATAAGTGTCGTTATAATATCTTTTTAACTACTCGCGGTACGGGGAATCTGGTTTAAAGGGCCGCATAGGGTTATTGGATTTCAGAAGTGCTATACGCCAAAGTGGTCCTGCCCTCCGGTGTTTTATGTCTGACCCCTGTCTGTACATAGTGGTTGGAAAGTATTGTTTAAACGCTTATATAATAATAATAATAATAATAATAATAATAATAATAATAATAATAATAATAATAATAATAATAATAATAAGACTAATAATTAGTCACGGTTATATTAGACTAAAATCTAGTGGTGATAATACTAGGTTTCGTCAAAGGAAATTATTTTAAAGTAAACGAAGCGTTGTCCGAGTACCGAGTCACTACCTTCTCAAGTGAGTGCATGGTCCCTTTCATCTTACACATAGATATGAAGTATTTATTATATAATTTACGTGTTGTGAGTGCATAGTTACTTTTAGCTTACACATAGATATGAAGTATTTTATATAAGTTACCTGCTATGTGTGCATATTATCTGAATACTTGCTGTCTATGCTGGATGAACGTTTTATACATGTTTTCAATGATTTAAACTGTATATGTATTTTATATCTACAAAATGTGTTGGGTAAAACATGGGTAGATGTAATAGTTGCTGTGTGATAAAATAAAATAATGAGAGGCCTCGTTATAGATGTTAATGATGATCCAGTCATCTAGCGGAGTATAGATGACGACCACGGACTATTCTAGACAGTCCAGTGGAACACTAGCAGGCTCGCAACCTGTAGGTGTTTATTCGAACTATGTGTTTATTTGAACTGTGTGCTCACCAGATGTACTCCATCCCCCACATGGTTGCTTTAAGGACATTTATTGCTGAGGAATCCCCTTAGCAGTAGTGTCCGTCCCGATGATAATCCTTAGGGTAGGTCCCTTATGATAGATGCTTAGGGACGTAATGTGAGGATAACGGGAACGGGTAATCGGGTTGTTTAATTTAATAAAGTTAATAAACTTATTTATTGTGGGTTGAAAACCCTATGTGCTCACCAGGCTCCCAAGCCTGACCCACTCAGTTTCTTGTATTACAGATAGTGGCGCATGAGCATAAATGTGATGTCTTGGGATGAGAGATTAATGGATTTTAGTCCTGTAAATACGGAATAATGTAGTAAGGCCTATGTTGTATTGTTTATACTTATGTATTGTATCGAACATGACATCCCGAGTCTTTTTAATGAAATACATTTCTACGGAAATGCTTTTGATAAATCTTTATCATAATATTGTTTTGGGACAAATTCCGCAACTCTTTTATTAAAAGATTACTCTGATTTTGAAATAATGTATAAACAAAATCGGTGTTTTCTGGCCGTGATTTTAGGGATGTCACAGTTCGTATCAGAGCATTAGTTTAAGCGAACTAGGAATTTGTAGGATTTCTAGACTTAAATTTAAAATGCTAAGCGATGATTGTGAGGTGTGAGCACTAGCTTATTTTAGGAATTATGCCTAAAATGCTTTTATGTGCTAAATGCATTGTGTCTGACATGCTATTATTTGTTCGGATCTATGGTTTGTTTCCGACCGGATCTGGAAACCTTATGTGTTTAGAATTCTAAGCGTTTAACTACGATATTAGAACTAGCATATAAACGTTTCGGAGTGATAAGGATGATTTAAACGTCAATCCTAAATAAAGATCTAGATTCACCTTATTTGGTGTATAGATCAGGATGACAAGGACCCATAGCGGAAACGGGAATGCAAATGGGAACCGAGATCAGCCCCCAGTGATACAGCAAATACACGTCATAGTAGAAGTTGCACCCAAGCCAATCACGATGGCCGGAGTGCAAGCATTGATCCAGATGATGTTGGATCGTCAAATGGAGGAAACAATGTGTTTACTTTAACAAGCTTGAGGGGAACTTACGATGCCTATTGAGCAGCCCGAGCTGAATGACGGGCAGTCTGAGGAAGGGAACGACAGCAGGACCGTTGGTCAAGCTGATCCACCGGTGATTAGAAGGAACAATCAAGATGATGAAGTTGAGAGGAATGGATGCAAGTACAAGGATTTTCAGATCTGCAAGCTATTGACTTTCACTGGAAATGAAGATTCGATCGGGGTCATGGATTGGATCTCGGAGATGGAGTTAGCTTTCATGACGTGTGGTTGCAGAGGCAAACTACAAACAACATTTGCGGTACGCCAGTTCAGAGGAGGCGCGGTTCATTGGTGGAACACTCTGGGGAAGACTCTAAGCCCCAATGAGCCCCTGCAACTGACATGGGCAGAGTTTTTGGTGCAGTTCAAACGTAAGTACTGCTCAGCCCAAAATTTGTTTGAGTTAGAAAACCAATTCCTTACCTTGAAGAAAGGAAGCATGTCTATTGATGAATACACCAACAACTTCACAGAGAAGATGGAGTTCGCCTTGCGCCTTGTTCCGGATGAGCTGACGAAAATCGATAAGTATGCAAAGGGACTTCCATGGGAGTATGCGGTGCCGGTGTGTCAGGCACCTACTCTGGAGGCAGCTATCTGGGCTGCCAAGTCTGTGGAAGATATGATTAAGGGAAGAGCTGCCAACAAGATTGAGGTTGGCGAAAATAGGAAGTTTGAGGGGTCTACGAGGCCCAATAAGAAGATCAAGTTTGGTTCAAAGGAGTTTACCGAAGGAGGAAACGAAGTGAAATGGTGCGAGAAGTGCAAGAAGAATCACTTTGGGAAATGTAGCGAAGAAGTGACTTGCTACAAGTGCGGGAAGACCGGAAATTACGCCAACGAGTGCACCACCAGCAAAAGGTTGTGTTATGAATGCCGTGAAGAAGGGCATGTTGCTAAGGATTGCCCGAAAAAGAAAGAGGCGGCAAGACCAAACATTCTGCCAAAACCAAATGCAAGAGCATTTCATATGATCCTAGACGAAGCAAATGACGATGCAAGGAATCAGGAGTGAGGATGGATACATGGAGATCAAGTTATGAAGAAGCCATGTAGATAGTGTCATATGGTGTAGCCTATTAGAGGCATAATCTAGGGTGAACTTGAACACCCATGTAATCGTTTCAAGGAATAATATAAAACCTTCGTTTTGATATTTTATGTGTTAAGTTTCTATGTGATTTTCTTGTATGGTGACTTGGAAAACTACGGGATAATACTTGGGACGAGTATAAGTAGGTGTGAAAGGTGGTAGAGGCCTATCCTACCAGAAGCACAGGACTCACACTTGGATCAGGGAAAGTCACAAGGTTACCAAGAAACTAGTAATTGATTTTGTTTTATTCAAGTATGTCATTACCATTGTTTCGGTAATGACGAAGAAGATTGTTGTTATCCTAACCCTAGTGGTCATATCACATTGAGTCCGACTACGATGAGTAGGTTACGTGGTTCAGAGAACCAAGTTTGATGTAGCGTCCGACTTAAACCAAACGATTGAAATCAAAGCGATCAATAGAAGTATCACGCTCGTTGTTAAAGAAGTTGGTAGCTAGAAATGCTACATGTTAAAATGTGATTATATCACATTAGACGATGAAGGAAGGCATATTCCATTCTGGAATTTGACTCCAAGATACCTGAGTCTAAGCATTGCTACATATGATGATAGGTCATTAGAATATGACACATCGGTTAGTTGTAGTAATCAAATTAACTTATCCTAAGTTTGTTAAGAAGAAGAAGGAGTCTCTGATAAAGAATGAGGTTGTGACACGAAGGTCATGAATGAAAGTCCAACGAGCAGGTGCAAGACCGAGCACCGCCTACAGTCAAGGAGTCCAAGAGTTAGATACTCGTTCGAAGCGACATAGAAGTTACAATTATTACCTAGGATGAAGAGATAATGTATGGAGTCATTATAAAATCTTGTTTTGTTGATGATTCCGGGACGTAATCATCCTAAGGGGGAGATAACTGTAACGCCCGTAGATCCGGGCTAGTCAATTTAGAGGCAATAGGGGTCGAAAACGACTTTTCGACAAAATATTATTATGAATAAATAATCTCAACCAAGTTTTAATATATGTTACAAGGTTTCCGTACATATAAAGAGCATTGAAATCCGAGTTATAACGAAGAAGTTATGGTCCGTTGAAGTTTTACGGCAAAACCGACACGGCACCGAGAGACGTAAATAGTGAATTTATGATAGATCTTCTTTTAGCCTTAGTAATCTAAATGAAAGTCTTAGAATATGTTAACCTGAGAGCGTCCATAAAAAGAACGCCCAAATCTGACTTCTTATGAGGAAGTTATGATTTTTCGAAGTTTCGGCTTAGCGGTGTACAACCCGAAGTTCGAGTATTAGATCGAGCGGTTTTAGCCGACACAACCTAAACGAGAATCGAAGATCTCGTTATTAGTAGCGTAACGATAAAAAGACAGACGAAAATGGACATCAGATAAAGAAGTTATGAGATTTTAACGGACCAATCATGTCCCGGTCTGTTAAAAATATAACTTTAAAAATAAAGTCAAAATTAGCCGACGGAGTCTAAACGAAAGTCTTAGAGTACGTCTCCACCTACGCGTGGATATAAATAACGTCAAAAACGGAGTTCGTATGAGCGAGTTACAAATTATAGTAGTATATTTACATATTAAAATAAAGTATAAATCATATATACGTACACACACACACACACATATATATATATATACATATGTATATATCATTAGAAAGGTATCGACGATGCGGTCATTATAAGACTAATGTTGAGTTCTTTCAGCATTAGTTCAGTGCAAATATCGTTAAATCTATTTAAAATAGTATTATAAAGGGGTGTTTAGTTGTTTATATAACTATAAGGTCATTAAGTAATTATGGAGGGTAGTTTTTGTAAATTCAATTACTATAAATAAGAGGCTTGGGCTCTCATATTTCTTGCATCATTCTCTTGATTCAAGAGTCTTTCTCTCCTTATCCCCCGAGCATTTCGGTCCCTCGTGATTCGACTTATCTTTCTGTAGTTTTAGTATAGTAAGGTGAGCGCTGAAGCGCTACACAAATCTTTCTTAGAAAGATTCAGCGACGAAGTTCTGCCCCTGCGGAGCTCGACTCCTAGCTAAAATCCCCTTGAAAGTAAGTTATGCTTACCCTATTTTAAATATAGTTTATCTTTAAAATTAGTATTGTTATTATAAATTTATAATAAATATTTGAGCTATTATTATGACTTATATAAGTGTCGTTATAATATCTTTTTAACTACTCGCGGTACGGGGAATCTGGTTTAAAGGGCCGCATAGGGTTATTGGATTTCAGAAGTGCTATACGCCAAAGTGGTCCTGCCCTCCGGTGTTTTATGTCTAACCCCTGTCTGTACATAGTGGTTGGAAAGTATTGTTTAAACGCTTATATAATAATAATAATAATAGTAATAATAATAATAATAATAATAATAATAATAATAATAATAATAATAATAATAATAATAATAATAATAAGACTAATAATTAGTCACGGTTATATTAGACTAAAATCTAGTGGTGATAATACTAGGTTTCGTCAAAGGAAATTATTTTAAAGTAAACGAAGCGTTGTCCGAGTACCGAGTACCGAGTCACTACCTTCTCAAGTGAGTGCATGGTCTCTTTCATCTTACACATAGATATGAAGTATTTATTATATAATTTACGTGTTGTGAGTGCATAGTTACTTTTAGCTTACACATAGATATGAAGTATTTTATATAAATTACCTGCTATGTGTGCATATTATCTGAATACTTGCTATCTATGCTGGATGAACGTTTTATACATGTTTTCAATGATTTAAACTGTATATGTATTTTATATCTACAAAATGTGTTGGGTAAAACATGGGTAGATGTAATAGTTGCTGTGTGACAAAATAAAATAATGAGAGGCCTCGTTATAGATGTTAATGATGATCCAGTCATCTAGCGGAGTATAGATGACGACCACGGACTATTCTAGACAGTCCAGTGGAACACTAGCAGGCTCGCAACCTGTAGGTGTTTATTCGAACTGTGTGTTTATTTGAACTGTGTGCTCACCAGATGTACTCCATCCCCCACATGGTTGCCTTAAGGACATTTATTGCTGAGGAATCCCCTTAGCAGTAGTGTCCGTCCCGATGATAATCCTTAGGGTAGGTCCCTTATGATAGATGCTTAGGGACGTAATGTGAGGATAACGGGAACGGATAATCGGGTTGTTTAATTTAATAAAGTTAATAAACTTATTTATTGTGGGTTGAAAACCCTATGTGCTCACCAGGTTCCCAAGCCTGACCCACTCAGTTTCTTGTATTACAGATAGTGGCGCATGAGCATAGATGTGATGTCTTGGGATGAGAGATTAATGGATTTTAGGCCTATAAATATGGAATGATGTAGTAAGGCCTATGTTGTATTGTTTATACTTATGTACGGTATCGAACATGACATCCTGAGTCTTTTTAATGAAATACATTTCTACGGAAATGCTTTTGATAAATCTTTATCATAATATTGTTTTGGGACAAATTCTGCAACTCTTTTATTAAAAGATTACTCTGATTTTGAAATAAAGTATAAACAAAACCGGTCTTTTCTGGCCGTGATTTTGGGGATGTCACAATACCCATGGTCGTCGTCAGCTAAATGGTTTATTTAGAAAAATTTGTCAATATCCTTCATGTTTAAGTGGACCACAATATTGGCAGTTGACCAGGTCTATTCATGAAGGTGCAGGTACTGATAAACAAAGTTAAGGTTGTCTCACAACTTTGATCCCAATATTTTTTGTTTTTGTCAAATTTGTTCATAGTTTTCCTCTATGCACAAATTTAGGGGGAGAATTAAAAAAAAAAAAAAAAATCAGAAATCAAACAAAAATCAGAAAATTAAAAATCCAAAATATGTTTGTTTTCGTTTTATTTTTCAGAAATTTTGAAAAATTCAAAAATATTTTTGTTTATGTTTTATTTTTCAAAAAATATGAAAAATCCAAAAAAACATTGTGTGCTAAGTTTTCTTTTAGTTTTGTTTTGTCTTGAAAAGTGAATTCAGATGTAGATGAGACTCATGGAGACTGTATCGAGATTTCTGAGCCAATGCTTCATCCATGATCATCGAAGAATTCTCGTTCGAAGGAGCAAGAAATGAAGATTATTCTTTCAACGTTCAATCTTTCAACCCCAGAAGCAACGTGAAGCTGTTCTTGAAGATTATGTTATGGATTACATTGAAGCCTCCACAATCAGTCTGCTGCTATCTATGAACCTACTGAAGTGATCCAGAATATTCATTCTCTCTGATATTCTCTCTGAAGATTCTCAAGCTGAATGCGCTATATTTCAATAATTAGTACAAGAAGCTTCCTCACTCAATGTGCGTTCAATGTCAAATTCTGAAGAAAAGCCCAACTGCTCGAGATGAATTCATTTATTAAACATTCATATGTTCATCTTGAAGTCGTGAAGATATCGAAGATTAAAACTTAAGTCAAACTCCAAATGAAGATTGACAAGAAAAGCCAACTACCTTTTTAGGGGGAGTTTATTGGGTTAGTGAGAAAAGAAAGCTATAAACCAAGGTGGAGATTTGTTAGGTCTAAAATATTGGTTTATACTTTACTTTTCTAGGAAAATATATTTTTCAGTCTAGGACCGTAAACAGCTTGGTGTTTACGTTTATGGTTGTGTTTACGGCCGTAAACAAGTTTACGACTGTAAACCCATCTACGGCCCATGTTCCCCATATACATATAAATAGATGTTAGGTGGGTGAGGAGTGGTTGGTAAATAGAAGAGAGTATACGGCCAAGAGAGAGAGAGAGAGAGGGAGAGAGAGAGAGAGAGAGAGAGAAAGGAGCATAAGTATGTGTAAGTGTGTGAATCTTGTGTAAGGAACTTCATTCTAATCAATTCATACAAGATTCATATTCTTCTTCTTTTTCTTTTTCTTCTCTTCTATTTTGATATGGCATCATCCGTTTGATTAGGATTCCACACCATCAAACGGATCTGATTGATACCCAAACATATTTGGGACTTACAAGGGGCTTAAACTGTTAAGATGGCCAAACAGACATATGGACTTGTCGAGTCCATAAGGGAACTAAATGAGTCGGGTCGTGTTGTCCCGTTCCAGTTTAAGGTAGAACTCGATGAGTCTGTAGAGGGACTCGATGAGTTGTTTCTCCAAGTCGCGACGATGAGCAGCTCGATAGGACTCGACGACTCGGAGGAATGACTCTATGAGTTGAGTTGCGATTCCAGGATTTCTGAGTTAAAGAGCTCGACAAGTTGAAAGGTTGACTTGGCGAGTTGGGCGACGCAGAATGTTGACTTTGACCAGAGCGTTGACTTTGACCAGGGGTAAAATGGCTATTTTACCCTTAGATTGATTTTTAGTTTTTGACTAAATGTTTTGTAAATGTAGTCGGGGAGTCGTTGGAGCAGCCATCAGAGATTTCCTCACTTGAGTTATCAGCAACCAGTTTGAGATGTGAGTTTTCCTCCAGTAGAAACGGGTCGAAGGCACCAATTTCGACTCATTCATATATGTTAGCATATGCCAGACTTAGGTTCGATGCCGGGGATAGCCCGATGTAGTTTATATGTTCCGGACTTCAGTCCGATGCCGAGGCAAGCCCGAGGAAGGTTGTATGCTTGATGTCTTTGTGATTCTTGCATGTACTTGTTTGTATGTTCCGGACTTTGGTCCGATGTCGGGGCAAGCCCAATGAAGATCTAGCATATATGTCATGTGTTATGTGTTCCGGACTTCGATCTGATGCTGGGGCAAGCCCGAGGAAGCTTTATATGTTGTATGTTATATGTTTATGTGTTATGTGTTTGTTGTTATGACATATGTGTACCGGACATCGGTCTGATGCCGAGTAGGGGTCCGATGCTGGACTTCGGTCTGATGTCGGGCGGGGACCGATGTAGTGGGAAAGGGCCAATATAGGCTATTATGTGTTTATTGTATGGTGTGTGGTAGTTTGGGGGAGGTCACTAAGCTTCGTGCTTTCAGTTTTCAGTTTTTGGTTTCAGGTACTTCTACTAGCAAAGGGAAGGGCTCGGGATGATCGCATGGCACACACCACAATTTTCTAGCCTAGGATATTTCACTCTGATATTTTGATACTTCGACAGTTGTTATATTATTTTGAGATACATGGTTTAAGATGTTTATATGTTGATGATATTCATGGTTTTAATAATGATTTAAAAACGAAAATTTTGGACCGTATATTTTTGGGATGTTTCACATATATGAAGTGAATGATATTCAAGAACATGAATTGACACTCTAGAGATGATATTCAAACATAAACATGAAGGATCTCTTGATCTATAAGCGGTTCTAGTGATTACTTGGCTATAAGGGCAATTTGGGAAAAACACCTCCTAATCATGTGTGAGGACCTAAATAAATGGTACAAAGTGATTTGGAAAAGGGTCTTCAATAACTATGAAAAGTGTAGTGTTATTTTGAGAAAAATCGAGTTTTGTGTGTGTGTGCAGACAAGACAACACGACTCATGTAAATGCATGCTTTAATTTACACGACCCGCGTAATTCCCTGATTTGGAGATTTTCTTGTTTTCTTCATAACTTTTGCATACAGACTCGGATTTACGCACGATTTTCACCTACATTCATAGTTTTTCATGAGGAATAGTATGAAGCAAGAAAATTTAGTATTTGAACCTTTGAGGGGTATTTTGGTCATTTTAATGACTTATGTCCATATATAATGTAGGTAGTGTTTGAAGAGGATTGCTATAGGGAAAGGAACTAGAAGAGCATTATCTAACCTATTTGTGATTGAGGTGAGTACGTGTTGGCATTTTCCCCACTTTGGGGTACATTGAAAAATGATTTTTACGATAAAAAAATATTAATTATTTAATATACTAAATGTTTTTGAAATAAAAGTATTAAATTCTTTTTAAAAGAATGTTTTGATAGAATACCTTGAAGGCAAGAATGTTTTTTAAAGTAAAGAATGTTTTGGAAGATAGAATGTTTTGAAGAAGTGTTTTAAATGTTTTGAAATATAGATGCTTTACTTTTGAAAAGAGTTTATGATTAGGGATGTTATTCGGGTCGGAACTGAACCGAACCGACCCGAACCCGAATAAACCGAAAAGCGAATAAGGGTAATTGTATGAACCGAAAACCGAACGAAATAAGAAATACGAGTTCGGTTCGGTTCGGGTATTATTCGGTTCGGTTTGGTTCCGACCCGAATAACCCAAATAACATGTACAAGATGATTGAGGAGCCAAATAACCCAAATAACCCAAATTACATTTACAAATAACACATTGAAAGATTGAGTAGTAGATTAAGATACAAATACTTACTTGAGTTTCTTGATTTGGAACCCAATTTTCCATGACTTGAATGGAGTTTGATCACAATAGAAACTAGAAAACGAGGATGAGGAGACGTTTTTTTTCCAAATGCAAGGGCTGATGTTTTTTTCTTATCGTTAATGGACTTTGAAGTTTGAACTAGTGATGATTGATCAAAGATTCCAGGTTATCGCAACTCGCAAGGGCAGCAGATGCAACTCGCAAGGATGAGAAAAACCTCAATCGATCAAAGAGTAATGTCGTTGATTTGGTGTAATACACTACTGTCGATTTGATGTAATACGCTACCAGATGATCGAATATCGATTTCGTTGATTTTTTATGGTGTATTACGTGGGTATTTTGGGTAACGATCGATAGAACACAAGACCGAATAAGCAATCGTGCAAGGGAAAACATGTGAATTTTCATATTCGGTTCGGTCCTTTTGGACCGAATAAACCCTTATTCGGGTAACCCGGACCGAATAACCCGAAAACCGAATGAGCCTTATATAGATACCCGAAAACCGATTCGAATTGCTTATTCAGGTCTAATTCGGTTCGGTTCGATTCGGTTTTCGGTTCGGTTCGGGTTTTCGGGCCAAATTCTCATCCCTATTTATGATACTAATGTATGAATGTGTAAAGCATGGAAAGTAATGACAAGAAATGTAAGGTAATGAAAAAGAATGGAAAGTAATGAAATAAAAACTGCTCGGGCCATGGTACCTTATAAGAGGCACAAGAGGAATCTATTAGGGTGGCACGTCCCTTTCGCGAGATAGTTGTCCTAATGGAAATGATGCCTTGGTGGATTGATTTGTTTTTTCCGCCTTGGTCTAGATTTGGGAGTGGTTCCTTTATTGGACGTAGACCCTGATTATAAAAATGACAATGGTTTAATACTGGAATTAGTCCTTAATGAAAAAATAAAATGAAATATGGAAATATGGCTTTTGAAATGTAATGAAAGGAAATGAAATGATACTATATGAAATTATATTTATGACATGTATGAAATGAGTTTTCCTTGAAAATGCCCGAAAGTGTTTTATGGTCTAAAGCTATGTTTTTGCAAAGATGAAATGTTTTTGGTAAAAATGTGATAAATGTTTTGGGTCGTAGACCCACATAGATCACAAGACATTATTGTCTTATGTATCTCTTTTTAATGCCATGTATCTCAGGTTACCTTTAAGGAGAGATGGTGATAGATGGAAGTCAAAAGTCAAGTTATAGAGAATGCAGCGGAACTTGATAAGTTCCTTATTATTTTGTATTAATATAATTCCTATTTGTTTGCTACGGATTTATTGATGCTTAATGGTAACACCAAATGTTTTAATTTATAAAGGTTTTTGTGGGATGATTTTTTGTTGAATATGGGTTAATACTTGAATGTTTCTAAAATCATAAGTTTGAAAAAGTTTGAAATTTTTTCTGGTGTTAAATTAATGTGTGTAGTTTAGGCCACCTTATAATATAATACATTCCTATGACATAAATAACCTATGATTAACCTTTATATATTGTTTTTATGCAACGTCCCCCCATCAAGTTGTTGCAACCTACTACGCAGAGCATGCTGCTAAGTGTTGGATAAAGAGTGTCCAGTGGATAGATGCTGCATATTACGCTAATGTTTGAGTTATGGTTTTCTTTGTTAATTTTTAATAAAATTTCTTTTTGAAGATGTAGCAAAAACAAGTTTATCCTTCCAAACAAGATTTTATAGAATATTATGATATCGTACAAGCATCACTATGAGTCTTTTAAGTTGTCAATATCATACTGTTGGCTATCTTTTTAACTAGTGTGTCTACTGTTTGACTTAACATTAATTTTTCCACTTGACTTGTTCCTACTTGAAGATTCTCTTTTTGTTGACTATGCGGGAAATGGAGCATCATAGTTTCTGCTTGTGTGACCGATCCTTTAGCAATGACTACATTTTTTCTGAATTGGACCTTCACATTAGGATGGGATACAGTTATGGTTTTAGGTCATCCGATTTGTCGTTGGTCCATCAATGGTGGCAAAACAACCATGAATTCATCCGATTCTTCATATTCAACTGGAACTGACACATAAAACACAACCTCTACACATGTTGATCGATATGTTTCCATTTGAAGTACGATGGCATATATGCCCTACGATGTTGATATCTCAGTTCCTTGAATATCCCCATAGGTTGAGTATAAGGTATACCCGACAATTGTTATTTCCCACACGTGTAGTAATGACTTTTCATGTTACTATACCATTTTTCATTTGGTCAATCACATCATATTTGCTTTGATCAATACGGTATACCCGAAAAGCAGAGGATTTGTTGATCCTCCTATCGACAACCTTCTCAGCATACTCAACAACATCTTTTTTTGCTTTAAGTTATAACAAACATTTAGGTATATGTTGTCACGCACAGTAAATTAAACTCCAATTATCATTGAGGTATTATAATATAAGGAAATACTTACCTCCAACTTTACGTCGCTGGCACCATCATTATTGCATAGTTTCTCGAAAGAAAGCAATCAAGGTTATTATTAGTAGTTTTCATGTGTCTGTTGATAATGCATTGACGAACTCAACACTGTTTGATGTCATAATATTGTACCAAACCATAGGGAAACACGACCTTGCCCATCTCTCGTTACCGATTCTGTATAGCCATGTATGAAAATCATCGTTTAGTGCATGACGTAGGCTACCCAAGCTTTCTTTGAAATCAAACTCTCGATAAGCCATTACAGTCTCCCAAAACAAAATCTATGTTCTCTCTTACTTGCCGATCTTTTCTATCCTATTCATCAGTAAATAGAGACAGTAGAGTCTGTGATATGCATTTGGGAACACAACTTGAATGACCATTTCAATTGAATTGGCTCTATATGATATGATAGACAAAGATGGCATGTCGCTAATACATTATTTGAGTCTTGATAAAAACAAAATCCATGACTCTCCACTTTTAGTTTTCTTAACATCAAATGCAATAGGGATGATTTGGTTATTACCATCCATGCATACTGCTAGGAACATAGTGCCCAAATATTTTCCTTTAAAGTGTGCCCCGTTAATGATATAAAAGGACTCAAACATATTTGAAACAATCGAAACTAAGAAGTAATTAATAATCTAATTAAAGTGAACATATGTGTATGGACATTAAATATAAAGAAGTAGGTATATAAAATATATTACGGCACAACCGATAGCTATGAAAAATATTCAAATTTATTGTTATCACTCGTCTTTATATGTGTAATCGTCCTTGGATTCTTCTTCACCAAGTTGTAACAATATAAATGTAGTGCTTGAAAGTTTTCTTCAGGGTTCATCTAAATAGATTTAAGGCATGCATTTCTGCATTTGATGCTTGGTAGTATGAATTATGTACACAAAGACGATCATTTAAAGTTCATTGTATCTGTTTCCCCCGCAACATATTACTGGTACTTTAAGCTAATATGCCCTTCAAGAAGTGACCCAATACCTTTTTGTTGGCTTGTCGGTGATGGGGACGTAGTTGTATTTTTGAGAAAGTGTGCTCTTCGATAGTTTAACCACTTCAAATGTATTTGTAGTATTATGTTTTGTTGCCCTAATCTGCCCGTCACAATTATCCCTATAGCAAACAGGTTCAAACGTGTCTTTTGTAGATTTTTTCACTTTATATTAGAAACCTTCACTAACACTTTTCAATCCTAAATTAAGCTTAAGTGCTTTTTTGCTTTTGAAGAGTTGGTATAACTTCAAATGGGGATTATAGTTGTCCATTGTGGCCCCTTTACAATTTTGTTGAGCTAATTCAGGCAGTGGTAAAGGTTCAGGCATATGGGTGGGTTTGTTTATTCAAAATCAGAAAAATAAAAAGGACACTTTTCCTGTTGTGCTTTTCAGAGTTGTAAGGGATCAATTTTATCCTCTCCATCTTCATGACCATCCCCATCAAATTTAGTGTAACTATGAAAATGTTTAACTGGCCCTCCATGTAGAATTATATTACCATCATCAACCAACATTATTAGTTTTGCCTCATCATTCGCAGATTCATCAAAATCAACCGTCAGGTCATCATGAACAATAGCCTTACCTTTAGACCTATAATCACTCCCATGTATAGGGTCATTTTAAAAACGAACATGGCTGGTTGTCATAGGTAATAAATTATAAATTTGGTTATTTCCAGCACCGGATGAACCATTTCCAGAACGTTTTTCCTCGAGAAATCAATTAGTACTACTTTCTATAACATTATTAACTACAAAACATTTGTACTATGTTGGGAGGCATAGTAGTAGAAAAACTAAGAAACTATATAACATCACTATCATCGAGAATCTGCATAACTATATTTGATCCAGAACATTGAAAAGATAGACAAATTTGATTAGTGTGTAACCTGGACTTGGAAGCAACCAACGTAACTAACCCAAATAAGTTGATATTATTCCTTATTTCTACACCAAAGCATGTGTAATGTGGAGTAAGATACTGTATACATATGTCGATATGCTGCCATTGCCCTCCACTAGAAGTTGGAAGGGTTCCAAAAACCCGTATACGTACTCATTCTGGAACGTTTATGGAAAATATCGTACACACAAATATGTTAAACACACAAATGTATTGAATACTTTGAGCAAAACCAAACAATAACCTTAATTCTAACTCTCCAGAATAACACTCCGGAATGTACGAACATTCCAGACTTCACCCCAGAATACACTTTTTTATTCCGGAACGTATGGAGTGTCAGATTTTGGACCAAATTCCCACCAACCGGCACCCACTCTGGAACAAGATCATAAATATTATGGAATATCGTATTCTGGATCACAAGTCCAAAACAAATCTACGTGCCCTGGAATATGATATTCCAGATCTTGGGTTCAATTCCCCCCCAAAAAATTGTTGGTTATTTTTATTAAAATGGTTGCTTATAAGGGTTAGATTACTCAATTTTCCATTTTTTTTGGAAATTCAAGAAGGGAAATTAGGGAATGAAGTTACGTATAATATACTTGTGAAATGCCAACATCATTTCAAGGCAAGTGTTTATAGAATTGAAAAGTATCTAGGCATGTGTTTCTTTCAGTCAACAGGTAGGTTTTGACTTTCCTGAGATGTCTAGAGATCTGTTCACTATCTTTTGTGATTATTCATAGTATCGTTGGTCTGTATGTTTGATCATTTAGGCGGTTTGAAATAGGAACCAAAATCATGCGTAGGAGTGTACGTGACAACCAAGTCACGTGTGAATGCCACCCTGGTGTCCGGTGGCTTAGATGTGATGGGGTTGCGAAGACAAAACGGGCCAAGACAACCAATAGAAATCAACTTTATTTTTTGACCATTAATCTAACTGTTTGCAATGAACAAAATTCTTTCAAATTAAAATTATAATCTCTCTATATATACATACACTTTACAAATATTTTTACATCTAAAAAACACATACTTCCAATAAAATGGATAACTTTTTAGGTTTAATTTCTACTCCATCCGATAATGATGTTTCTGATTACGAGTTGATTTTACACATATTGTTATCCATGGAACAAGATATGGTAACATCAGAGAAACGAAACTTTAAATGTTGAGAAGAAGCATAGAAAGTCGATCAACTGTGATTGTACCACAACAAACAAACTTTTGGTACTTGATTATTTTCCCCCTGATAGTTTATACGATATATCGAAATTCGAAGAACGTTTTCGTAATAGTAGAAATTTATTCTTACGTATAGCTAGAGATTTGGAAAATAATTATGAGTGTTTCCAATTGAGATGAGATGTTAGAGGTAAACATGGTTTTACTCCAATACAAAAATGCATAGCCGCTCTTAGACAATCAGCATACAATATAGCTGCAGATGTATCAGATAAGTATTTGAAAATATCTAAGAGGATGAGTCGAGAATGTACATATCTTTTTGTGAGTATGTTATAGAGCTTTACCGTGATACATACATGCGACATCTGACTAGAAGTGATGTTGAACAGTTGTACGCCGCACAAAACTAAACATGGTTTTCCGGGGATGCTTGGTAGCATTGATTGTACACATTGGGAGTGGGCAAATTGTCCCAACACATGGCGAGGTCAATTCATATGAGGTGATCATGGTGTGCCGATTGTTATATTAGAGTTGGTTGTTTCACATGCCCAATGGTTTTGGCATGCATTCTTTGGTATGCCTGGATCAAACAATGACCTGAATATGCTTAGAGCGTCTCCGTTATTTAACGATTTTGCAGGGTAAAACACCAAACATGCCATATGCTGTGAATAGAAATGAATATAAGTATTGGTATTACTTAGGCGATGGGATATATCCAGAGTATGCTACATTTGTCAAGCCATACTCATATCCAGCCAATAAAAAATGAAAATTGTTCAAGATAGCAAATGAATCTGTAAGGAAGGATGTGGAACGGGTGTTTAGAGTCCTCAAACAAAAGTGACACATAATCAAATATTCGACACAAACATGGGATAGGGCAAAATTGACGGCGATGTTGACTGCTTGTATTATTTTACATAACGTGATAATAGAAGAAGAGGGTATGACTATTTGTACGTATATCACAAACAATATACTTAATCCACCTGTTTTCATACAAGTTGGCAGCCTGACATACTTTACAAGGGTTTTGGAAATACAAAACCGTGAAACACATCACAATCTACTCACGATTTGACCGAACACATATGAGAAAGACAGTTCCAAAAGGCAAAATGACAATGATGAGGAGGAGGATGAGGATGGTGATGAGGAGGAGGATGAGGACGGTGACACCGAAAACGCGGCCGGTGACAACGAGGAGGATGAATACGACAATGTCGACGAGTAGTAATTTCTATGTTTTCTATGTTTTTTTTTTAGATTTTAAAATTTTATGTTTTCTAAATAATGTAATGTTTTATTTTGTATGTTTTATGTTTCTTTTAGTAATTTAAGTTTTATTATTTTTTTTAAAAGTTTTTTAAGTTATTTAGGATTTGAATTTGTTTTTTTAATTAATATAAAATATTTATTCATGTTTTAAATTATGTTTTTTTATTTAATTTAATGTAAAAAAAATCAAAAATAAAAAAATAAATATTATGGAGTGGTAACCATTTTCAAAGGCTAGTGGTTTGAAGGAGGGGTTGTAGTGGAGTCGACGTGATGCTCAATTGACATCATCTTTTGAGTGGAGTGCCATAGCCTTATCACATATACTCTATTATGTTTTGGGCATGGTTCTAAAAAACACATCATGAGGTACCTTAAGAAATGACAAGACGCGAGACATGATGTAGCCGTTAGAAAACATCCGATGCAGATTTGTTAACCATGACGTTCAAATAACGTTTCAAGACGCCTTATCGCATTATGACACAAGTTTTTTTCAAGATGTATATTTTTATTTTTGATCAGGCCTAAAATGATTAAGTTTTTGTTAACTTTTTTATATTAAATATTAATATAATATTTCTAAAAACTTGATATATTAGATAAAATTCAATAATGATATGATTTATTTTTTTAATGTATATAAAATAGTAATGTCTTAAAAAGCGTTATGACTCGCCAATGTTTGTCGTGATTTAACTTTTAACATTACGGCCAAACCGCCAAACCAAGACCCATGTATCTTTGAGGTACAAACTTGATGGGGGGAATAAAGTCAATAAACCATTTTCTTTTGTATTGAATTTTAAGAAGTTAATATTGAGGTTGACGTGTAGAGTTTAAACATTCTTATTATATTAAAGTTGGATATTTCATATCATGTTATGACACTTACTAAGCAATATACAACAATTATTCAAAAAATTTACACCAAAAACGTTGAAAATAAGAGTTTCAACACGATCTAGTGAATCATTTTGAGCTTGATATTTATCAAAGAATGTTGGAAACTCTTTTTTTTAAACAAAAGAATATTATATAAATAATCTTTAATCCGTATGTTTTTCAAAAAGACAAGTTCAATCTTTAATTATTTTTTTCTCGAAGATGTACTTGTGGTTTCAGTTTCTTGTATTTTTTTTTTTTTACATGATTGGTCTATGATCCTTATAAAATCATTTTTATGTCCTTCGGATTCTATTGTTTTATTGAATTGCATCTCCTAAATACTTCTATTTTCTTAGGTGTAGAAGAACATTAAAACATTCCATCATTTAGAGACACAAAAGATGTATCAATACAACCAGATATCTTGGAGAAACCAAAAAAGAAGTATCATAGGGCACAAGAGATTCCTTTTCTCTTATTCCAACATTGAGAATTCACAATTTATATGCTTTTTAAATAAAACTCCTTACAAAGTATTATCAACTTTTCTATGTAACTGAGAATCACAAACTACAAGCATAACTTAGTATTCTAACAAATCGCATCGAATGTTATAGTTTGTAGTTTTAGGTTTCATGAAAAGTCAATGACATTTGTTTGAAGGTTTTTTAAATTTATCATTATACCACTTTCTTTTGGTTCATAAAAACTTAAAATTGATATGAAACTACTTTTTGTATATCTTTATCCATGCTTTCCCATTTTTTTAAATACCATATATAAATACCCCCCTCTTATTACTTGGGAAAATGACTTAAAAGCCCAACCAAGTTTCCAAACCATTCAAAAAACCTCAATCATGTTTTGTCTGTTTAAAAAAACCTAACGAACTTAACCTTTTGTCTAAAAAGTCCAACAAAGTTTCAAACCGTTCAGAAAATTCCAATTTTGTTTTGTTTAAGTTCGTTGGTTTTTTTTTTTTTGTACAGTCAAAACATGATTGAAGTTTTTAAAACGTTTTGGAAACTTCGTTGGTCTAACAAGTCATCTTTCCGATACAGTAATAAGCCACGTCATCTGCTTCTCTTCTTTGACTTTTGAGAAAGTGTAACTTAATTGGACTTTTTAGATAAAATGTTAAGTTTGTTGGGTTTTTTTAAACAGACAAAACATGATTGGAGTTTTTTAAACTGTTTGGAAACTTCGTTGGGCTTTTAAGTCATTTCCCTTTATTACTTCGTATTCAAATTTGGCATGACAGCAAGATGAGGCTGCACACTGACCCAATCCAAATATTCGATTAATTTTTATGGTGAAAAAAAAATCAAAATACGTGATTTCAACTCATTATACGCGTTAGTTTGTGTGGGATGAAGTACAACAAAATAAACTTTTAACTAAATACAACCACACAACAATTAATGATCAATTTTTAAGAATATGATAGTCTCCATAAGCTTAAACATTAAAACCCTAATAAACCTCTACCAAGTTATTACGTATCACTAGTATTTGTGTATTACTGGTATTTAATAGTTTTTATTTTCCATTTTTGGAACCATTTTTCAAAGCCACCACATAATTTTTTTATGTAAAGGTGAAACACATTATCAAACACACAAAAACATCTTCCATCCTGTTCAACGTGTGGGAAACCTTCTAATTTATATTAGATCTTTGAAGATATAGCTTAAATTTAATTTGTTTTCTCTTCATAAAATATTTATTTCCTTTTCATTACTTTCAAAATCAGGAAACAAAAATACAATATACTGTTTGTTTATCTTCATTTTTTTTCTTCGTTTCTTTTATTTGGGTGAGAGTGGGTTTAGTTTGGATGGGGTACCTTTAATTTAATATTATATAAATTAAAGTAAAACAAAGAAAAAATATAAAATATAATAGTAAAATATTCACAAAACTTACAGCATAAAGTGACAGACAAATGGAGACTTTCAAGCTTGTTCTTCGCGTCGACATCTTCATATGGTTATTTACTCGTTCTTAATATGATATTGATTTTAGAACAATGCATAGATAGTTTCAAATTTGATTATTATCTATGAAAAAAAACACTTTAAATATGCAGAGCCACAAAAATTAAGTTCCTAATTCAATGTTTAGTTCAATGTTTTAAAAATCAGTTTGAAATATCTGATTGAACCGGTTGGACCGAGAATTGTGGAATAAAACGGTTCAACTATCATCGATTTTATATTTATCTCTGAACCGAAATGAACCGATCGGTTTTTACAAAAACCCAATTGAACTAGTTAAATTAAACCAGTTGAACCGGTTAAATTGAATAAAAACACACATGAAAAAAATAAACATTTTCATAATAAACTTTGGTTGCATTATATTTTTTTCCATCATTTTTGATGTATATGTATTAATGTAAAACGTAGGTTATTTGTTATTTTAATTTATTGTTTTTTTATTAGTATTTTATTTATTTTTTATAATTAGTCCATAACTATTAAAAAAGTTACTTATTATGCCTAAAACTATAAAATTTAACTTTGGTCCCATGTTCTTCAATTTTTATACATATTCTATCCCTCCCACCCCCCCCCCCCCCCCCCCCCCAATAAAAAAAAAAAAAAAAAACAAACAAACAAAACTTCAAGCTCCGCCATTGATCGGTTAAATTGGTTGAACCGTAAATCGGTTACCATACCGGTTCAACTGAAAAACCGGTTTCTAAAGCATTAGTTTAGTTTAAATATTATAGTATAACCTTTTGGGAACAAGATCGTCTTTTGTTAAAATCTCAAAAAGTTAGGCTATTTTGTTATATAATTATTTGGAAAATCTCTAGAAAAATCTTAAAATTTTAGTCTAGTTTATGATAAAGTCTCAAACTAAATTTGTTTACAGAAAAGCATAGAATACCAACTAAAATTTTGAAAAAAACCATTTTCAACCGGTTTCGCAGATTTAGCAAGTATTTTTTCATTTTTCATTAGTTTGCTCAAAATTTTAAAACTTTTTCGGAAATTACATGATAACCAAAATATTAGGATTTTGTGAAAACTACCATAGAATTAATGGATATTATTATTATTAAATCATTTATAAACATAATAAATATATTTATTGTAAAAAAGGAAATACACTTGTTAATTTCTAAGAATAAATTAGTGGTCTAAATCATTCTTTATTGCTTGTTGACCACATTAATCTCTCTATGTTCCTCCTACGCATCGTTGTGGGTATGATTATGAGATGTACTCAGTAAGTGTTCATCTTTTGTTATTTAACCTAACTACCACTCAACATTTATACCTCATATGGTAACACCCATAGGCTAACACACATGTATCAGATGTGAAAATGTGAATCGTGAATGATAGTTTATATGGAAACAAGTGAAAGAAGATAATATATTTAAATTGTCATTCAAAGTTTACTTTTCACTATGTGTGTAATTTGATGGTTGTTACCGAGTAATATGTGGAAGTTAGGTGATATTTAGGTTAAAAAAACATTATGAAAAATCTATATGTTCAAGAATTATTATCTAATAATATTTTTTTAATAACATGTGATCCTATAGCGTCACGCCTAATAGCAAGTAGACACTTATTGTTTGTGTATTAATAAATATTATCAAATCTTGTATTTAATTGAAGAAACGTATATAATACATCTCACCATGACACCCACAACGATACATAGGAGGAAAATATGGAGTTTAAGGTGGTCAGCAAACAATAGAGGAGTATCTGGTCGACCATTCTATTCCTAGAAATTACTATAAACAAATGTATTTCCTTTGTTTATAATAAAAAATATTTGTTATGTTTATAAATGATTTGTTAATAATAATATCTATTAATTCTATGATAATTTTCAGAAAAATCTCAATATTTTGGTTATCAAATAATTTTAAAAAAAGTCATAATATTTTAAACAAACAAAAGAAAAATAACATAACCGGCTAAATCTACGAAAAAAAAAAAAAAAGGTTTTTTCGGAGTTTTAATCGGTATTCTGTGTTTTTCTATGAACAAAATTTAGTTTGAGACTTTTTTTGTAAATTAGATTAAAATATAGGATTTTTCTGAAATTTCATAAATATTTTTCGAATGTGGTAATTTTGGTAATTATCCATCTAGTCATTTTTTAAGGATTTTATTCTCCGAAATTTTGAAAACACACGGTTTGAATAAGTAGTTCCCAAAATTCTTAAAATATTCAACTTTGACTATAAGTCCATACGTGAAGTTTCTTGCTTTCTTGCTTTCTTCCTTCCAACTTCCAAGACATATCCCATTCTTTTTCCATATAAACACAAAAATTCAATTTCAAGCAATCATTTTACGATCAAATTCCAAAACCCTTTAACAGAAACTAATAGCTATGATCATCACGTCGTTGCCCTCCATCAAACTCACCATAGTTTCTTCTTCGTTGTTAAAAACTCCGTTAATTCATTATGGTGACAAGATGAAAGAGCTTTTCACCTCCATGTTTTCTCTAATTTTCTTCCATGCACTCCTTCTCATCTTCGTCTTCCACTTTGGTGTAGGTCAGTGATCAGTATCCATAATATATATATATATATATATATATATATATATATATATATATATATATATATATATATATATATATATATATATATATATATATATATATATATATATAGATCCACTTCTGTAATGATACTGGTTTTAATTACATTTTTAACCCTATTGTCGATCGTATGCTTTGTGGGTGTAGCTGGAGGTATAATTGGAGCAGTTGTAGGCGCATTGATCGGGTTTAAGGACAAAACGAACCTCTTACAAGATGTGATCATGGGTGCAACATCAGGGGCATCTTTGTCACAGAAAATTACTACGGCTACCTTTCAGCAGCTTTTGTATTCTGATCATGATGATGAACATGACTGCTTCCTTCACCTGGTAACCAAATTAAAATTTTCCAATTTTTTTTTTTTTACCTTTTTCCAAAAACATTTCAATCAGTAATTATAATATTATCGATCGATGCAGGTTGATATTGTAGCAAGTGCTTTGGAATCAAAACTTCTTCGAGATGAAGATCATATATTCCTAATTAACAAGGTATGTACGTAGTCAATATGATTGAAATCAATGGAAGAAAGAAAATTAAATATCTAAGACACGTGAATATGGATGCATTTATACATTCAATCATTGACTATTTTGAATTCAATTTGGTGTGGTGTGACCAGGTTGCAAGTTGTGAGAAACTCATTAAGCTTCCAAAGATTGAAATAACAAAAGATGACGTCTTTGATGCTTTTGGAAATGCAACTTGTTGCTCAATTTGCCTCCAGGTAAGTTGCATTAATTTAAATAAGATTAATGTCAACAATTAATATATAGGATCCTATTTTTGTAAATTTTCGGTTAAATGTTACAGATGTATGTATCTTGTGTTCGATAAGGTAAGGTACATATGTATATACACACATGTATCTTCATCATTCATATATATGTACAAATGTATCTTTAATATAACTTTTTAAGTTAACTTCGGCGTCATTCTCTTCACTTTTAATAATGAATATTGCATGTTAATAACAAAATGGCATTTAATCTTTGATTGAAACAGGATTTTGAGGTTGCGGATGCAGCTGGAATGTTTCCACAGTGTGAGCACAAGTTTCATCCGGAATGCATATCACAATGGCTTCTTAACCACAATACATGTCCAGTATGCAGAAGAAGCATATAATCACTATACGTAGAAACATGAGACATTCAAATTTATTCTTTTGTAATTATTTGAATTAATATATATCATATATTCTTTCTTAAGGTACATTTATAGTCACAAGGATTAAATTTAACAACTTCATGACGAGTGGATAAAATAATCACTTGCAAAACAATGACTACATAACAAAAGGCTTATAGCATAGTGTTATTATGGTGTAACAAACATGTGTCCTTTTCTCTAAATGGTTGAGAGTTCAACTCTAATGGTGGACAAAATATCTATTTTTATGAATATAATTAGTGGGTGTTTAGGGGGTATTTGACTTGTCTTTTGAAAGGGTAAAAGTCCTTTTTGGAAAAGATAAATGACAAAAGATGTTTGGTAAATATATCTTAAAAGTGACTTTTGGATTTGAGATAGAAGGAAAAATGACTTTTTGGAAAAGTTAGGAAAACCTAACTTTTTGTAACTTTTCCAAAAAGTTCTTTTGCCTCTCAAAAAGACAAGCCAAACACCCCCTTAATCAGCCGTGCTAAATAAAATTAAAGAAACTACATTTTGATAAGTTAAAAAAATAAAATAAAAAGAAAGAAACTACATTTTGATAAATTAAAAAAAAAAAAGTAAATAAATAGGATTGAGGTAGTTTAACAAATGATGTGGAATAGCGTGGCGTCTTGGGCATGTCGATATGCAATAGAAAGAAACCACGCCATGATATTTGAGTTTTTGTTTTGGTAAAGGTGACGTGCCTTGTCTTCTTTTTAGCTTTTATATACTTGATAGATTTTCCTTCCTTCGTGTGTTTGCTTGTACAACCCATAAAAACTGACTCAAA
Source organism: Lactuca saligna (assembly GCF_052625555.1). NCBI lineage: Eukaryota > Viridiplantae > Streptophyta > Magnoliopsida > Asterales > Asteraceae > Lactuca > Lactuca saligna. The sequence continues at coordinate 30,649,144 of NC_136424.1, forward strand.
GAACTTGTAGGTATACACTAATCAAAGAAACATAAAGAAATGCAAGAAACGGGTACTTATATTTATGTTATTAAAAAAAACTTATATTTTACGATTCTTACTTTTTAAACCTAAATTTTTTATTTATTTAAGGAAAAAACTTTTATAGTTTTTTTAATTTTTTTCAATTTGAATCTTTTAGCAGGTATACTGGTACTTTTCTGATTTTCAAAAAATTTCTTAATTTTTTTTTTTTTCGAAAAGTTAGATTGGGGAAACTTTCTAAGGTATCAAGTTTGCATCTTGTCTTATATATGTTTAGATATCTTCATAGTTAGTTTGTTCTATTTTTGGTTGCTTTTTGGGTTAATGGATGAGTTAGGTCGTTTTAGGGCTTGTTCTTTCATATCTAAGTTTGTTTTGATGTCCTTGAGCATAAAGGTGTAAGTTTTATAAGAGTTTTGGTGTCATGCATGCATTAAATCAATTATTAAGTCCTTTTTAAGCTTAAAAGCTTCATTTATACATGCATTTATGTAAAGTTGACAAATTTACATGGTTTTCCAGCTCAAGGAAGTTAGATCTATGTTTTGGGACTATGTCTTTATGGATTAAGTGCTTATTGGTTAAGCCCTTGCACTATTAAGCTTATGGATTGAGTTTTAAACCTTTTTGGGTAGTCCCAATGGATAAAGTTGGAAACTTTATCCCTCTAGACCACATGAGAGGCTAGATCTGAGCTTTGGAGCTCTTGGTATTGGAGAAAACAACTTATTACATTAAGCTATTGAATCTCGGGCAAACATGGCATGTTGGCTGGGGTTTTCCCGATTATCTGAATGATGGAAGAACACGACGTGTCCAAGGCGCAACACGATGTGTTTGGTCAACACAACTATTGACTTTGACTTTGACTAAGTTGGACCTTGAGAGTATTTTGGGATTTTGATGGAATTGGTCACTCGGTGGAAACAGGTATCGGTTAAAGAGTTTAGATTCAGAATCGGTCCTCATCAGCTATGGATCAGATCGAGAGGTGAGTCTTCCTCACTGTACTTTTGGGTCGAAGGAACCAAGGCCGACCCATTGAATTGTTATCCTAGTTTATTACATGTTGGTATGTTGTAGTGATCTGTTAGATCGGTATCTTAGTATATAGGATGATGATATACTTGGTGCTCTGTAAGATCTACCCGTTTATCTGTTGGTTGGTTATATGTTTAGTTGTGTATATGTCGTTGTAATGTGGGTGGGTTGAGACTGTATTGCTTTGTGCTGTTAGTTAACAAACCCGATAATGTTTATATCGATATGTTGTTATAATTTACTGGGCTTATATGTGTTTGGATATGTATATCTTGACATGTGTCTGGTTGGGTTGAGGCGGTCCTACTATATACTAAAGGCTAAGAGACATAGGGAGTCCTGTATAGAATGAAGGCCGGTAGGGTGTACCAGTCAAGCCGAATGCCCAGAGAACGTTCCAGATAGGTTGAAGGCCCGGTGCGGCGTACCAGTCATGCTGTAGGTTCTGCAAGCGTACCAGATAGACTGTAGGCTGATGAGGCGTACCAGTCAGGATGAAGGCTCTGTTTGATTAGTGATCGGTTATTTGTATACTTGTCTGTTAGATATGTGTGTTGACATGGTTTATGTATGGTTGGGTTAAGGCGGTCCCGCTTTGTGCTGAAGGCTAACAAACCCAGGGCGTCCCAGATAGATTGGAGGCCAGCAGGGCGTACCAGTCAGGCTGAAGGCCTGGAGAACGTTCCAGATAGGCTGATGGCCCGGTGTGGCGTACAGGTTACGTTGTAGGTTCTACGAGCGTATCAGATAGACTGTAGGTTGGTAGGGCGTTCTAGTCATAGTGAAGGCTTTGTATGCATGTTGTTGTTTGTTAGTATATGTTATATGTTTGTATTGTGGTATTTTGAGGGAACTCACTAAGCTTCGTGCTTACAATTTTGGTTTATGGTTTCAAGTACTTCAGTGGACCGTGGCGAGTCGAAGGCGTGACCGTACACATCCTTGGTTTTACAACTAACTGGATCCTGGGAAACTTTGATTTTAAATAATGTTTTGAAACAATGGTTTTGTAACACTTCTATTAGACAAAAGGGTTGTTTTGGAAAGTTTTAAATTTGTTGAATTTTTAGGATGTTATAAGTCGGTATCATAGCCTTGGTTTGAGTGAATTGGAGGAACACTCGTGTGATTCCAGTCTCAAAATAAGGAAAAAGATTTCAAAATGGTTTTCAAATGGGTTTCAAAATGATCAAGGAGGATGCGATGTGTACGATTAGCCAGAGCCATTAAGTCGAACCCAAATTACGACACAATTATTTGAGATTATGTTGTGTTTTGTTAGAACAACATGCTTGTAATAGGATAGAGATGTTTAGGAATCGTATGATAGAACTGTTTGATACACGATGCCTTATCACTTGTAGAATACCTTATTGAGTGTTGTGTGACTCTTTTGTGTGTGAACTAACTATTGAGTGAATGCGCTAAGTCACATACTGCATGTGTTAAATGGCCTTAGGGTAAGGGATTTGGTACTGCTGCGTAGCTCTTGTCTGAGTCCAACCGTTGTAGGATTGAATCTCTTAGCCTTAGATTGTTTAGGTTGTGTAGTATGTGATAGTGTTCATGCGATAGTTATCTGGCATCAATGGATGGTCGTGGGGTAGTTGGTGGTAGGATGAGTTATGTGGGGTCAGCCGGCCAGTCACGATATGTTTAGCCTTCCTCTTAGGAGTGAGGATAGAGTGCATGAGTATGTTAATGTGTGTCCGAGACGTTGGGAGATTGAGATCGAAATTTTGTATGAGAATCCGTCTGATTTTATTATGTTTTAGTTCCGGTTGACTCCACTGCTCAAATGTTGCTTGCTTTGTGCTTTGTGGGACTCTTAAGTGATGTGAGTTAGTTGTTAAGTGAATATGTTAAGTCACATGTTATCAAGCTTGAATAATCTCTGAGTGATGGGGTTGATCCTATTAGACAGCTCTCGTGTGAGTCTAACCGTTGTAGGGATGAGTCTTTTACTTGAAGGATTATTTGAGCTTTATTACATGTGATTGTGTTCATGAAGTAGCTAACATACATTATGAAGAGTTCTTCAGCAGCTGATGGTAGGGGAGGTGGGGGATCCTAGGAGAGCCTATGTAGTATTTGTGTGGTTGTTCGCTATTGAATAAGTATTGGGAGTATTATTATGAGTAGGTCTTAGAGGACCCGAGATGATCATTAAGGAAAGTATAGATAGGTGTGGAAGGTAGTATTGGACCCACACTACTGGAAGCACAAGATCCATACTCGAATCAAGGAAAGTTTATGGAATTCTAAGTACTGGTCGGGACAAAATAGCATGGTTGGATACCATGATTTGTGGCAGTAGCTCCGTATCTGTCGATCTTGGTTATGGTTGCTCGAGCATGAGGTTGGGTCCGGTAATGGTTCAGACCTAGCAGCGATTTTGGTTTCGAATGTTTGGTGCAGACATAGATGAGATTGTTGGTTTTAAGGTCTTAAGGGTTTTGCTCACTACCGTGCATTCGAGTTGTAAGACTCAAGGATGGATCGACCATTATGAGCGGTTTTGGGATTACAATTGGAAGTAGAATGGTTGATTGATGGTTTGGTATGTCGCTATAAATAGTAGCAATTTTGCCCTTTCAGTCTTCTGGGTTCGGAGGAGGAGTAATCAAGCATGTGACTTGCAATGTTGGGATGTATCCCAGTGTGGGGACTGTTGGTCGTGGTGTTTGGAGACAGGTTGTCAGCATGGTAGTGCGCATGTGGGTTGATGTGATATGGATTTTGGTGATGTGATCAAGGTTCCATGTTCTTGGGTGATAGGTAGGCCAGGTACCCGTTTGGCGGTTAGAATTGCATGCAAGGAATGTATGTTTTGGATCATTAGTCGGTATTGGGTCATGCTCTTGTAAGGGAACCTCAATGTTAAGTGGTCATGATTGGGAATTTCAGATGCCTTCAGCTGAAATTCCGGATTCTCTTTGGATTTGTTTGGTCCTTTCTAGAAGATCATCATATGTATATTATTCATTACTAGGGTCAGGGATGGTGGTACTTGGTTGAGTCGGTTTGAGTTATGGTTTGGTTTCAACACCTGTAGTGTAGTAGTTCGAACCCTAAGGAGGGGAGAACTGGGTATTCTGCTTGGTGAATCATCGATCTGTTCGAATTCGAGGTATTGAAGAATGTCTTTTTGGGTTCTACGGTACGAGTGTGTGGGATCTCGATTTAGGGTTTGGCCAAGGAAGAGGTATATATAGGTGGGTAATCTAGGAGCTCGATGCAATTATTTTTTGGGTTTTGAGCACTATAACACTCCTATGGTGCACATGCAACCCTAAATGCTTTAGATCTATGTTTTCTCTAATTATAGATGCATTTTGTTTTTCCAAAAGCATTCACCCTAGCTAGCATACATTTGAAGCTATATGATACAAACTTAGTTTGGATGCTTACCTATTGAGTAGGGTAGAGTTCTTGACCTTTTAAAGTTTAAGCACCTCAAGTGTGATGTCTCTAATGGTTCACAAACACCAATACACAATAGGGCGATTAAGAGAATAAGTTACTTATCTCAAAAGATGGTGTAACCGATTTTGGCTCATGAGGGTTCTATTTATAGTGTGACAAATGTTAGGGTTACACTTTGTAAACCCTAATTCTCCATGACCATCCACATTCTTATGCTCTATGGGTTTAACCTCCATGGACTATCCATGGATTATCTCATTGGTTTAGCCCATCTAAATAATCATGGAGCATTGGCCCATACTATAATATGATTTCATATTCATATATTATACTTGTAATATATTAATAAATCATAAATAACCTTATTCTAAAAAGTCCATCCTATAAAATCGCACTGGTGAAGGCAACCCAAAAGGACCATGCTACAATCAGGTCAACTACATCCCATTTATAGTTATGGGCTTAGACACTAAATCCAACAGCCTCCCACGTGGATAAGTCTAATAATTATAACTGTCAATGCGACTTTAGGATCCGACTTAGCAAGTGTAAGCTTTCAAAAGCCACTGTCAAACTCTGACCTAGTCAGTGACGCGTCCTTTAGATAAGGGATCATATATTCCTCTGTTCTCAAGATATCTATGCAGACAAATACATGGAACATAGTCATACTTATTGTCCTACAATTTGTTTCCCGATTTCTGATTCGTCTGACATAGAACATAACTGAACACATCAATTTAGTTTGATCGGGCCCGGTACATAAGTCAAAACATAATCATCAAGGGGCCCAAGATATTGCTTTTAACCCTCTTAGGATAAAAGCGAACAGATAAACTTCGACATTATATGCTTGTACTAACTACTCATTAAATCATGCACAATGATACATTTTATAATATCAAGTTACTAATGCGTTTTCATATCATCCATGCATAACTAATTCATAGTCAATAACTCATATATCTTGGTTTGAAGACTTATATGATATTATCGTCTCACGATCACTCGTGATAAATTCCATGAAGTGATTCAAGTGAGCGCAGGTTAATCGAATACTCAAATCTTATTTCAAAAGTACTCATGAATGGTGTAGCAAACTCTTGCTATGCAGAACACCTTAGACAATCTACAAACCAACTCATGATAGTCTTCTTTCATACTTACTTCCAATGTATGATCGAATGTGGATAGTTTGAATAATCTTATTATTCGGGAAGTCAAAACATGCAAAGTGAAACATAAGGATAATACTAATCCTATATGGCCCCAAAACTTTTGAGTGTAAATAAAGCACCTTTTATTTAATCACCATATTGATTACACATTATTCATTGTATATTCTTTCGATTTATCAACTAATATTTGAATTAAATTAATAGTTATCCCATGCTCCAAGCATGCATACTATGTTTACCTATGGTCCTTACTTTGTGAAATATATCAATTGTAAACATCTCCAACGATACTCATTTCACAATTTCAAATCCTTATCGTAAGTGTACGAATACTAAGTTCTTGCCACTTACTGTAATTTGTTAGATTTTAAACTTATATGCAGTGATCCTTTTGTAATGACTATGTACACAAGTCATAGAGACTTTGTAAATTACAAAAGTTTCCATTGGAGATTGTTACAAGACAATTCCATAGATCCGAAGTCTCATATTCAAAGCATATTCCTTTGAACATCCTTCTTGCATAAAAAGTTTCTATCTTTCTCATAGATTCTTGATATCCAACTCCCAATATAGAAACATTTCCATATTTGCCATATGAAAACTCATTGTTAATAGAATCATGTATATAATATGGTCAATATGGTCCATCCATTACTATACTTCTAACTATCCATAAGCAACCAATCTTTGGCGAACCTTGGATTGTTCTTAGCAGTTGTTTAATAACTTTAGTCATATCCAGTTCTAGTCCTTTTTCCCTTTTAATGCCCTAGGCATTTGGAAAATTTAGAACACATGAATATAATAGCATATGCAATCGATCCTATACCCGCAGCATATGGGATACGATTAATAATGTCTTACATAAAGACATGATACTTGACCAGTCTTTTGCTATAATATTTCCATATATAGAATTTCCAATGTTAAAGCATTTCAATATGGTATTCATATGACCAGTCTTTTGCTATAATATTTCCATATATAGAATTTCCAATGTTGAAGCATTTCAACATGGTATTCATATAAATCCTTGACTAAATTTAATTAAAATCTCAATCTAAACTTTTAGTATTGAAATGAAGTATAAGTTCTTCTACCTTAATTATAGCAAAACAACTTTTCAACCCTGCAACTTTATGAATTGAAAACTTTGTTTTCTATAATTAACATTGCTAACTTACAACACTTACCATAATAATTATGCTCCCACTAGCTGTGACATAAATCCAGAAATCAGCTGGACTTATAGAAATCAATACTTTATTGACTTTCTTACCAAAGTTCAGATTTTTGACACGAGATGCTTCGACAAGCCTTTATCTAAGCTCACACAATTTTTATTAGAAAGCGCATATGTGTGTCTAAACAATTTTAGAGCTTACAACAATAAGTCTCAAATGTTTAGACCTTTTACCTTTTCTCATAATTCGAACTATGAAGAGGGATGTTGTAGTCATAATCGAATTTGAGAATGCAAATATCACAATTGCTAACTCTTTAAAATCCACTTAGTGAAAGCTTTTTCTCACAATCATTTTCATGAATTGGAAAGAAACCTTATGACGCTCAGATTTTTATGGTGTATGTGTTCCTATCCATGTGAATTTATCAAAACCATAATCACAAGACAAGGTTAGTGAGAAATGTAAACTCATATGGACTGAACTTGTTCAATCTTAATTCCTTGCCACCTGGCAGCACAACGGCCTACCATTGCTTCTAGGTTCTGATGTAAGCAATTGAGAACTCATATAAATCATATGCATAGTCAACCAACTGGAATGGACACAAAAATACGAATATGTCAACACGATGTTGGATCGGTCTGTAATAGTATTCATAGATGATATCTTAGTGTATTCTAAGACTCAGGAGCAGCACGAGGAGCACCTGAGAGAGGTGCTAGGTATTTTGAGGAGGGAGAGACTTTTCGCAAAGTTCTCCAAGTGCGAGTTCTGGTTGCGCGAGGTTCATTTCCTTAGTCATCTCATCAACCAGAAGGGTATTTTGGTAGATTTGGCAAAGATAGAGGTCGCGATGCAATGGGATGTCCCGAGATCTCCATCCAAGATTCGGAGCTTCCTAGGTTTGGCAGGATATTATAGGAGATTCATCCAGGATTTCTCCAAGATAGCAGTACCGCTCACCCGACTGACCAAAAAGTCGGTGGCGTTTCGTTGGGGGCCTGAGCAGCAGGTAGCGTTTAAGACCCTCGGGTAGAGATTGTGCGAGGCACCGATTCTTACCTTGCCAGAAGGAGTAGAGGATTTCGTAGTATACTGTGATGCCTCGATCACATGTAAGGGAGCAGTGTTGATGCAGCGAGGCCGTGTGATAGCTTACGCCTCGAGACAGTTGAAGCCTCACGAGGCTAACTATCCTACGCGTGATTTGGAGTTGGGGGCAGTGGTGTTTGCCCTCAAGATTTGGAGACATTACCTCTATTGGGTCTGGTGTACCATTTTCACGGATCACAACAGCTTGAGGTACCTCATGGACCAGCTGAATCTAAACATGAGGCAGAGGTGATGGTTAGATGTGTTGAAGGATTATGATTGTAAGATCCTTTATCACCCATGGAAGGATAACGTGGTGGCCGACGCCCTGAGCCGCAAGGCAGTAGCGGCCCCGATCAGAGGCATTTGTTTGAGGATGACGGTGATTACTCCATTATTGGAGCAAATCAAAGAGGCGCAGGCCGAGGGCGTCAAGGAGGAGAGGCAGAAGTGTGAGAGGATTGTGGGTCAAGTAGCTTCTTTTGACTATGATAGCCGAGGATTGTTGACCCTTCATGGGAGATTATGGGTACCGTACTGGGGCGGAGTGCGGCAGGTGTTGATGGACGAGGCCCATAAGTCTCGATTTTCCATCCATTAAGGGGCAACGAAGATGTATAGGGATCTTCGACCCGACTGTTGGTGGCCCTGCATGAAGCGGGATGTCGCCTGGTATGTGGAAAGATGCCTGACCTGCAGGAAGGTTAAGGCGGAGCACCAGAGGCCTCACGACAAGATGCAGCCGTTGGACATACCAGTGTGGAAATGGGAGGATATCACTATGGATTTCATCACTAAGCTTCCCAGGACCACACGTGGAGTGGATTCGATTTGGGTTATAGTGGATTTGTTGACGAAGAGTGCTCATTTTATACCGATCCAGGAGAGCATATCGGCTGAGAAGCTAGCCGATATATATATATATATATATATATATATATATATATATATATATATGTGTGTGTGTGTGTGTGTGTGTGTGAGAGAGAGACGTGGTGGCACGACATGGAGTGTCTGTTTCAGTGGTGTCAGACCGAGATGTCCGTTTTACTTCCAGATTCTGGAAGCGGTTTCACGACGAGATGGGTACTCGTCTCCATTTTAGCACCGCTTTCTATCCTTAGACGGATGGGCAGAGCGAGAGAACGATTCAGAATCTCGAGGACATGCTGCGGGCATGTGTTCTAAACTTCGGTGGCAGTTGGGATATGTATCTTCCATTAGCGGAATTTTCGTATAACAACAATTATCATGCGAGTATTGATCGACCTCCTTTCGAGATGCTCTACGGGAGGAAGTGCAAGACCCCAATTTGTTGGGGAGAGGTCGGTCAGCCAGTCATTGGGAGCACTGAAGTGGTGCTCAAGACGATAGAGTTGATCCAGCAGGTTTGTAGCAGACTGCGCAAAGTCGGCAGAAGAGTTACGCCGATAGGAGGCGTTCAGATTTGGAATTCTAGGTGGGCGATATGGTCCTCCTGAAGGTATCACCCTGGAAGGGTGTTATCAAGTTTCGGAAGAGGGGAAACCTGGGCCCCAGGTTCATGGGTCTTTTCAGGGTTTTGGTCCGGGTGGGACGGGTTGCTTATCGGTTGGTTCTTCCGGCAGAGCTCAGTTAGATCCACAACACTTTCCATGTTTTTCAGTTGTGGAAGTGCTTGGTGGATGAGACAGCAATAGTACCCTTGGAGGACATTCAAGTTGATAGCAGCCTGAGTTATATTGAGAGACCCATAACGCTCATGGATCGGAAGACGAAAACCTTGAGGAACAAAGTGGTTCAGTTGGTAAAGGTGCAGTGGCAGCACCGAAAGGGATCTGAGTGGACGTGGGAAGCAGAGGAGGAAATGAGGGAGCACTACCCAGAGTTGTTCGCAGATGCAACTACAGCAGACTTCGAGGACGAAGTCTGAGACAAGTGGGGGAGAATTGTAACGTCCCCATTTCTGGTATGTTATTTAATGTTTATTTTTCCAAGTTTTTCAAGCGGGACTCGATGAGTCTGTTGCCCGAATCGTCGAGTAGAGACGGAATTTCGAGCACGTGAAAGTGGGCGACTCGACGAGTCCATATCCTGGAATCGGCGAGTCCGCCAGTCTGGAAGAAACCCTAGATCCACGGGTTTTGCACCCTATATAATCCCCCTTATGCGTCCAATTTGACCTCCCTCACCCTCAGAACGTTTCATAGCAACACCTTAACCTATCTTGAGTGTTTTTGGGCATTTTTATGTAAAGTGTGAAGATTGGAAGAGAAGAGGAAGGCTAGATCCAAAGGAGAAGAAGGGAATTGTAGTTCATTTTTGTGTAAAGTGTTATGAAAATTGTAGCTGGGGAGATACCGAAGCAGTACCAGACAGTTTCCAAAGCAATTCATTTACCACCCGGTTTACGAGGCGAGTTTCCTTCCAGTAGGAACGGGTCTAAGGTCACAATGTCGGCCCGTTTAGCTAGTAATAGTTTTTGGATTTCGGTCCGATGCAACTTTTAGTATGTTTGATGCCTTCGTGGCTCAGACAGTATTTATGTGTTATGTGTTCCGGGCTACGGCCCGATGCAGTATGTGTTCATGATAGTTGATATGTTTATGCCATGCTATGTTATGCTTAGTTTCTGGACTTCGATCCGATGCAGTTAGTTCCGAACTTCGGTCCGATGCAGGGGACAAGGTCCCAGTCATTTCTGGACTTCGGTCCGATGCAGTTTACAGACTTCTGTCCGATGCAGAGGGCAAGGCCCTGGTTAGCTCCGAACTTCGGTCCGATGCCATTTCCGGACTTCGGTCCGATGTAGTGGGCAAGGCCTAGTATGTGTTTATATGCTATTGTATGGTATGTGGTAGTTTGGGGGAGCTTACTAAGCTTTGTGCTTACAGTTTCAGTTTTGGTTTCAGGTACTTGCGCAAGTAAAGGGAAGAGCTCGGGATGATGGCATCGCACACACCACAGCTTCAGCTTTATTCCTGGGAGTTTTGTTTAGATACTTAGATGTGATTTGATACAGTTTTTGATACGACACTTTTATTATGGATTTTGAGATATCTGACGTATGGTTTTATTATTTGGCATTCAATGTTATAACTTTTATTATTATTTAAAAACAAAATTTTTGGGTTGTATTTTTGGGATGTTTCAATAGGTTCTGCAAGCGTACCAGATAGACTGTAGGCCGGCAGGGAGTTCCCGTCAGACATAAGGCTTTGTGTGCATGTTGTTGTCTGTTTGTATATGTTGTATGTTTGTCTGGTGGTATTTTTAGGGGAACTCACTAAGCTTCGTGCTTACAATTTTCGTTTATGGTTTCAGGTACTTCAGTGGACTATGGCAAGGCGAAGGTGTGACCGCACACATCCTTGGTTTTACAACTAATTGGATCTTGTCATACTTTGATTTTAAATAATGTTTTGAAACAATGTTTTTGTAACACTTGTATTAGACAAAAGGGTTGTTTTGAAAAGTTTTAAATTTGTTGAATTTTTGGGATGTTACAAAAGTCAGACAAGGTTGTGGATTTCTGGAATTTGGGCAGAGCAGTAATGGTTATTTTTCTTTGGTTAAGGGAGTGAGTCAATGATTGGTTGGTCAATAGGGTATGTCATTCCTACTAAGGTTGGGTTCGGTTGAAGTATTGGAAGGCCGCCATACGTATGAGTCAAATTTAGCTAAAAGCATATTTTGGGAAGAATTTACCAGATTTTATGGGTGCCTAGAAAGTAGTAAGGATAGATTTCAAGGACAAAATCCAATTTAAGTGGCGGAGTTTTGATAAGCTTCCTATTTCGGGAATTATGGGCATTAAATGGATCAAGTTAGGGCCCTAGACTTTAAAGGGTTTGGGTTCTAGACCCAATTAGGTATGGATTTTACAGGTTGTGTGATCCAAGTTATCGATTTGTGCTCCAAGGGTATAATAGTAAAAGTAATGCTTCAAACCTTTTCTTGAATTAAGGATTCTAGTTTGGAAGATTTTAAGTCAAAGGAGATTAGATGGGATTGTACGGCTTTTCTTTACCTTTTTGTGCTTATAAATAACGCCGAAAATGGATTTGGGATGAGTAAGCTGTGACCATTGGAAGTTTGAATGGGAATGAGTTTTTGGCTAGTATGTTGGGCGTACTTGGCTAAGTTGATTGTGGTGTTCCTACTTGGTACACTGGGCGTACCAGGAGTAGGCAAGGCGTATGAAAGTCCGAAACAAACCCTAAATTTTGGGTTTTTGACCTTATTTAAGGATCTTAACTTATTGGGAACCCTTCTTATCTTCAGCCTCCTTCGTCCCAAGGTAGCTTCCACAAAACCCTAATGCCTTTTTAGAGAATATTGAACATTGTGTGTGTGTTTTGGTGTATGTTTGGTGCATCTTGAAGAAAAAAGAACCCTTTGGAGAAGCTCTTGTTGATTTAAAGCTTGTGGATCTAGAATCTATTCACCTTCATCATCTTCCAGAAGGTATAAAGTCTCAATCTTGGTGATTCTTTGTTTATATCTATGCTAGTTAGGGTTTTTGAAATATTTTGGTCCCTTGAATGGATTCTTGTGAGTATAAGTTACTCCAAAAGTTTATAATAGTAGACCTTGATGTTTTTGAGGTCCCTTGCTCATAAAAATGGCATCTTGATGGATTTAGCTCAACCATGCATGAGTTAATAGTCATAACATGAATTTAGAGTGTTATAAATGGGTGTTAGGCCTTATTGAGCCATACAAAGACATCACGTTGATGACTTTATCTTTTAAGATGTTTCTCCGGAACTAGATTTCTGATTTGGATGTTTGGACTTAAGCTATTAAGTGATTAACATGAGATTTAGTCATCAGGGGAGTGCATTGGGCGTACGTATGCGTACGCTCATCGTAATGCATTCAACCCCTATTTAATCTTTGTTAAGGGTTGTACGTAGAGCATATTGGTGGTACGCGGGGCGTACTTACCAAAAGCCTTTTTGGGCTATTTCTTAGGCATTAGGTCTTTTGTACTTAGGACATGGTTTGTTGGGCCGAGTGTAAAGGGTATTTTTACCCTTTGTGAGAGGGTTTGTGATTAGTCTTATAACTATGGTTACTACCCTGATTATTTATTAGAATTAGTTTTAATGTGTTCAGATGAGGAGCCACTGTAGCAGCAACCTATGTGTGTGACTATTCATCATTTGTTTGAGGTGAGTCTTCTCATAGTGTTTTAGCAGGTCTAAGGCACCAATATCAGCTTATTTATTATTGTTATTAGAATGCTAGATATTTGTGTGACTCTTGCACGTATTATAAGTGTTTGCATGTATACCAGGTGGGGCCTGATGAGTGTGTTGGGAAGGGCCAGTCGCATTTTATTGACATACGTGTACGCGGGGGGGGGGGGGGGGGGCAATGTCGGGCCCGATGGATGTCGGACAATGTCCATTGTATGTATGGTATGTGGTATTTTGGGGGAGAACTCACTAGGCTTTGTGCTTACGGTTTAAGTTTTGTTTCAGGTACTTCTGGTTCGAAGAGAAAGGTCCCGGCTTGATTGCAACACATCCATACATGTTTCTGCAGTTTTATGATTTTAGGATTGTACTCTGATAACTATTTTTACTTTGACATACTTCTGGATAGGTTGATATGAATATTCGATGGTTTTTGGTTGAATTAAAAATGAAATTTTTACTTATGATTTTTGGGATGTTACAAGTTAGTATCTGTGCCTTGGTTTGAGGGATTTGGTCACACTCTCGGGTGTGTCTGAATTCAAAATGAGGAATTGGTAATATTTTGAAATAAAATGAATTTTCTAAAAGATTTTATAAAGAAAAAGGGGGTGTGATGTGTGCAATCAACTAAGCTCAAGTAAGTGATTCCCAAAATACCTGTACATAATGTTATGTTATATTTTATGAGAATTGCATGCTAGATTAGGGCTAAGGATCTGATAAGTGATGCATGATAGAATGCTACGAGAGATGCCTTTATATGCCTGTTGGTTGAGCTTTTAGAATCACATGCTAGAACGGATTTCAAATGTTAGATAAAATGGTCTGATTATATGATGCACTGATTTCGATTTCTTGATTCCCGAATGCTACTTGCTTTGTGCTTTGTGGGGATCATATTGATATGATTGATTATCTAAGCTTTATTGCTTGCAATTGGATTCATGAAGTACTTCGTTGATGGTAGGATGGGGTGAGGAACCTATAAGAACCTAGGAAGTGTTTTAGTGAGTTTGGATGCGCTGTTTGGCCGATATTTGGCATACGAATTGGAGAAGGCGATTTAAAGGATTCAAGATGGTTCTTAAGGAAATTACGGAAGGTGGTATTGGGCATGTACTAATGAAAGCACAGGATCCATACTCGAATCAGGGAACATCACGAGGATTCTAAGAAGTCGGTAGAGGGTTGATGTGCAGATTTTTTGATTAGTGGGGAAAGTGTGATGGATTAATGATCACATTTCAGCTGAGAAGTTTGTAGGAGTATATGTTAAGGAAGTAGTTTCTTGACACATATTAACATCCTCAATAATATCTAACAGAGATGTTCATTTCACTTCTCGATTTTAGAGGAAGTTCCATGATGAGTTAGGCACGCAATTACATATCAGCACATCTTATTACCCCATACATATGCGCAGAGTGAGAGGATGATACTAAATCTTAAAGATATGCTACATGTATGTGTACTTGATTTTGGTAGGAGTTGGGATACTTATTTGTTGTTGGCAGAGTTCTCATACAACAACAACTATCACTCTAGTATTGGTAGACCTCCCTTCGAGATGCTTTACGGGAGAAAGTTTCGGACATCTATATGTTGGGGAAATGTTGGTCATCGTTTCATCGGAAGTATTGACTTTGTAATTAAGACCGTGAAACTTATCCTATTATTATGAGAAAGATTGCAAATAGCTCAGAGTTAGAAAAAGACTTACGCAGACCGATGAAGGTCGGACCTTGAATTTCTAGTCAGAGAACTCGTACTACTCAAAGTTTCACCATGGAAAGGCATCATCCAGTTCAGGAACAAGGGCGAGTTAGGCCCTAGATATATCAGATCCTTTCAGGTTATTTCTCAGGTGGGCAAGGTTGCCTATCATTTGGATCTACCGAAAGAGCTTAGTCAGATCCACAACACCTTCCACATCTCCCAGTTAACGAAGTGCATTACGTATGAATCCGAAAATATACATTTAGACGATATCCATGTAGACAAACATCTAAACTACATGGAGAAACTAGTGACAATCCTAGATAAGAAGACAAAGTCCTTACGCAACAGGGTGATCAGTCTAATGAAGGTGTAGTGGAAACACCGAAAAGGATCAGAATGGACTTGGGAACCAAAATAAGAGATGAGAAGAAACTACCAAGAATTATTTACTTCGATTTCAGGGATGAAATTCTTGTAAGTAGGGGAGAGTTGTAACACCCCATTTTTACTACTTCCTTAAATTGTAATTAAGAAAATATATGAAATACAAAGAAGAAATATAATACTTTTGAGCCAAAATAATCATCATAAACATGTCGAAAACGAAAATACGATTTCCATAGATATATAGAACGCTTGAAACTGATGTCGTATGAAGAAGTTATGATTCTTCAAAGTTTTGCGTTCAACCTAATATACGACACAACACGTTGTAAATTTTGAATCGGAAATAGATCGCTTATTGGTCTAAGTAATCTAAAAAAATGTCAGAGTAATCATAAAAGCAATATTGTACATATAGAGAACGTCCAAATTCAACTTCATATGGGGAAGTTATGATTTTTCAAAGTTTCGGTATAACATTGTGCGACATAGAAACCACAATTTAGATTGATCGACTATTAGGAAAAGCAATCTAAACGAGAATTGTAGATTCCGTTTATATGATTTCATCGATATAAAGACAACCGATAACGGAGTTTGAATGAAAGACTTATGAATTTTATACGGTTTTTAACAGTCTAAGCCCTTTAAAAATATAAATTAAAAATAAATTGAGAATTAGTCAACATATCATTATATACTTATAAAACTAGCATTTTTCCTTTCACCACATTCATTTGAAACTCCCATACATTTTATTCTTTCACCACATTCATTTGAAACTCCCATGACTTTTCAATTTTTTTCTAATAGTAGTTATAATTTGGTTAATTATGTTAAATAAATATCAAATCTAAAGTATAATCATATATAAAATAAATTTCAATATTAAAATAATATCTTTACTTCTACTTATAAGTTATATTTTTAACTTTTAACATATAATACTTAATTTATTAATTTTAATATATCGTTAGATGTAAACCATTATCATTTTAAAGATACAATTTTGGAATAATTTGTATAAAATACTTAAACTATTAATTTAAATACATAACATTACAATGTAAACTTAAAACAAATTTTAGTTTAACTTAAACAACTCAAAGAACATTTTGTAAATAGTTAAAAGTGATAAATTGTAGTGTTTTTCTAATAATGATTATAAGTTGGTTAATATATTTACTTCTACGTATAAAGTTAAGTCTTTAACGTTTAACATATTATAATTAATTTATTAGATTGAATATGTTGTAATATGTAAACCATTATCAGTTTAATACTACAAATTTTGAACAGTTTGAACAAAATACTTAAACTTTTAACTTACATATAACATTATAATGTCGAATTAAATATAAATTTCAGTTTCACTTAAAAAACAAAAGATGTTACCTTTAAAATCAAAAAATAATATTTGATTTATCTAAATAATTATAATGATAGAATTTAAAACATTAAGCAAATAAATTATAAAAAATTAATTACCAATAACAACAACTATAAATAACATTAAACCATATATTATATTTAATTTTATGCATGTGTAACTCGCGGGTAGAAGTCATTTAAACGATTGAGATTATGAAGTTATAATAGATGTATATATTATTATATAATTCAAAATAATAAATGTGTTATATCAATTTAGTATACGAATTATTATATCAAATTTAACAACAATGTTATTGTTATATTAAAAAAACATATACTTGTAAAGACTTCAACTATATTGGTGTTTCTGCGCAACGCGCGGACATTCGCCTAGTTCTAAATGAAAGTTGTAGTACTCATCGACACCTATGCGTGAATATAAAAAACATCGAAAACAGAGCTCGTAAGAGAAATATATTATTTTTTTGAAAAATCGAAAAAACGTATGTGCGTAGGGCGCGACACACCCTTCTATTAGACGGTGTAGCATGCCCTGTCCGAAAAGAACAACGCGCCTATTAGACGGTGTGACGTGTCTTGTCAACCTATAAATACCTCATTAAGCCTCTTCACTTCTCACATCTATTTCCATACATCTCTCTCTCTCTCTCTCTCTCTCTCTTTCTCTTTCTCTCTATCTATCTCTCTAGTTTTGGTGTTCTTGAAGTTGTTTAGATGTTTAGAAGGTTTTCACTTTAGTAAAACACGGTAGCATCAGAGGGATCAGGAATTAGAAGTGCTCGGTATCAAAGTTCTTCCAACGTAAATCTCACTTTTTGCTAGAAACTCTCTGTAAGTTAGGCTATACCTACTACGCTTTAAGTGTAACTTATGTTTATATTCATAGTCATTATTATGAATGTGTAAATAAGATCTACCAGTAATTGCAATTATAATATTGATTGATCTACTTACTAGAGAGGTGTCTAGAATGGTTACATTAGCTAAGTTGTTGGATTTCAGAAAAACTATATGTCGAATGATCCTGCCTCTCGACCGTCCTCCCTAACTGATCCTTATTTGATAGAAATCTCAATAATTTATGGGATTATTGAAATATATAATAGTTTTTACCCGATTCCCATAGGAACTAATAAGTTAAAGAATTATACGTTAATCATCATTGGCGTATATCTCGCCAACTGAATTGTCCAGTTAATTGTTAATCCTAAGAGAAATTGTCCACATGAGTTTTCCTACTATATTATGTGCTTCAGTATATATTTTATGTATGTTAGGATATAGTTTCCCTAAATAAGAAATAAGGCTACTAGGCTAGATAAGTTAGTTGTCTATTATGTGGGACTTGGGTTGCCATAGTAGTCTGGATGGATTGGAACGAAGGGATGAAGGAGGGTCGGCCTGCCCAACAAGTAGACCGGAATAACTAGTTTCTAATCTGACAGTTATATGTATGTTGATATATTATGGGTGAAATCAGGGCAAACCAGCCTTGTGCTAAAGGCCAATAGACTTGGGCGGACTAGCATTATGCAAAAGGCCAAAGTAGCAGACCAATTTTATGCTGAAGGGAAAAAGAGGTGGACCGGATTTATGTTGAAAGCCATTATGTGTATGCATTGTATATGTGTTATGGTATATGATATATTGAGGGAACTCACTAAATATGTGATAATGGTTTTGTAATATAATGTGTGTAAGAATTATGTTTTTAATAAATAAAAATGAAAAATTTTCTTTAAAAATCAGGACATTTCACATCAGGTTTGGTTTTCTCCCTTGTTTCTTGAAATTACTGTGTATTTAACCTATTTGTTGAAATTATTGTTCCCCTTGTTTCCTCTTAAACATTGTGATAAAAATCCCGTGATTTTGCAACTTTATAATGATAATAGGGTGTCTCATATATGTTAATACACGACCGTTGGCGGTCTTCTTAACTCCATCTTAGTTGAAATTATGAAAAAAATCGTCTCATCATTTGCAAAAGACTTAAGTATTGCAAGAACTTGGTAATTCTTGCACACCCTCTACACAAACTTGTATATGTCACATTAATGTTACCAAAATCAACTTGATTTTTTCTTATAAAATTTTAACTTTAACTTCATTAGTAGTAAAAGAATGAATGGAGTGGGAAAGGAAGTTTGTGTCTATAAATATGCCTCACTTGATCAGATTCCTTTAGGTATGGCTTTGCAACTAACACAAGAAGCCTTTATTGAGTAGTGTGAAAAAGAAAGAAACTTTGTGGCCTCATACCAAAAAAGAGTGGTATGTATGAATTGTGATCATTAATTTTCGGAAAATTAAAATTTTTGTTGATTTGTTATTGGTACTAATGTTAAGTGCAGACTGAGTACTTCAACAATTATAATTCCGAAGGTGGAATTAAGTTGTTAAGTACTGTTGCAAAAGAAGATCATTTTGAAGCAAATTATGTTCTTGGGATGATTTGCATCTCTAAAGGACATCAAACAAGCAATGAAGGTCTTGTATATATTAAATACATGTTTCGTTCATATAAATTTTCCCTTTTATTGCAATATAATCTTAGAGCATTCACAATGCAAGTAGTATCAGAGTTGAATAAGGTGATGATTAGGATTGAATAAGAGTTGAATGCAGTGTGAGTGATGACATGGAGTAGAGTTGAAAGAAGGAGTTGAATGATCATTGAATGGTTCAATAGAAGGAATAAATAGTGATTAGGATTGAATAGGTGTTTAATGGGTTTTGAGTGTTGTTCTATAGAGTTCAATGGATTGTGGAATCCCTTAGAAATAAACCTCATCAAAAGAACAAATATTTGTGTATATTTAATATATTTTCTTAATTTCTACAAGATCTTAATTACGTAACACACTTTAATTAAGTTTACTATGTGTATTAAAACTTTTCTTTTGGATATTTGTTGTTATGTGTATGTTATGGTGGATAAATGAAACTGTTATATTGGACTAATTGTTATTTATTTCTCATGTGTAATTGTAGGTTTGGACGTACTGAATACTTGTTTTGATTATTTCGAGATACCATATACCGAAGAAACTGTTGATTGTTCAATAAATGTTAGGCGATTGTTGCGAAATATAATGATTAACATAAACCTTCAGAAGATTAAGTCATGACTTTAAAATGTAAATTCCATACCGTCGTAAAGGTCACTGATGAATTTGCTGAGTATAATCTTGTATTGGATTTTTGTCGTGTTTGTAAGTGGTAGCGGGAGTACAATCTTCTTTGTAAATTTGTAAAACATCTTTATTAAGTAGGTACATAACATTTTATGGTAACTGTGATTGTAAACACAATACTTTTTTTTTTTTTTTTTTTTTTTTTTTGTAGATAAACGTAAATAGTAATGTGTAAATGCAGCTAAATATCTGATCGGAGTAAAAATTTATGCATTTTAATTTTTCAATTTTGTTTATATACTTATTTAAAATTTAATAAATCATAAGTTAATTGTGACCACTTAAAACCACCATTGGGAAATGAATTCTCACAATTGTAATAGTTAATTTATTATTTGACTTCATGCTAGGGTGTTTGATATTTCACTTAAAAACAACTTATTGACTTATTGGCCTTTTGAAAAGTCAATAAGTCAAAAAAGTGTTTGTCAATATGAAAAAATACTTTTAAAATAACATTTCATTAACCCTTTAAAAATGAGATTTCAATAAGTTAGGATTTCTAACTGTTAGGGGTGTCAAACCCACCGAATGATAGGGGTACAACAGACTCCAAATACACTACTTTAATGCACTAAAAAGTAGTACAAGGCAAGCAGCGTTGAACCACAGAGACACAGGATAAAAGTCTATACCTCTTTGCGCAAGGTACTTTGGTCAGAAAGGGGGATTTGTTTGCAAAAGTCAAATAATGAAAATAACAATCAACTTTGAAACATGCAGAAAATGAAATAGATTTGTCAACAAGTTGTAATAGTGCTTCCAGTTCTAGTTCTCAATGTTGTCATTTAACCTAATTATGAATTGATGTAATTTGTCATTGCTATTCTAAATTGGTACTGAAAGATATTAACACGCTCTAATATCTCTTACTTTCCAAATTATCTAACCAAAACACGCTATTTGATTGGACCTAGCTTTACTAATTCAATCTAAACATGCTCTTCGATTGTATTGAAAAGCTGCATTAAGTTTTGTACAAGCTTCCCAACAATGTTCATTTCTTCTCATACGCTCGGAAGTGTGAAAACATGTGATATATATGTTTTACAATAAGAAAACTTATTGCTTGTTACCAATTATTAACTTAATAGAACGATTAGGTGCCCTAAAGGTTAATTAACTACACAAAAATTCAATTCATGAAAGTGGCCAATCAAACACAAATCAAATTCAAGGATTCTAGTTTAAACAAAAAAAATAATCACTAGAATAGAATCACAAATCAAACATCAAATCATATGCTTCAAGTCAAGCAATCAACATGATTTGAACAAGAACTCGAAACTAGGGTTTCTTAGCCACACATGGCTAAGAACAAATCAAACAAGCATAAAGATGGAATTGGAATGTTTAATGCTTACAAAAATGAAATCAAAAGTGCTTGCAATGATTAGACATTATCAAAAGCTCCTAGAATTCTCCCAAAATCGCCCAAGATCGCCCCTAATTGCTCCAAAAACTGTCTCCGCTTCTACAAATGACGTTCTCCTATTTTTAATTAAAGTTCACGTGCATGCCATAAGGCCATGCATTTTTGGCATGATGATGCCTTTTGCCCACGTGTTTTTGGAATGGCCATTTGTCTTGACCATGTGTTTTTGGTATGACCCATGTTTTTTGCTAAAATTCCAACAAGTGTTCACTGTTGGCTCCATCTTCAATTTAGCTTCACCATGAGTCATGTTGCTCAAATATAAGACGAGAAAGGACAAACACGATCCTTGTTGGTGTCACAAGAACCGCGTTTCAAATGTAGTCCTTTTCTATGATGACAACGCAACAGTGAATCGGGTTATGTCTTATTGCTTTCCTCCATTACATGACCGGTTCATCTTCTCTTCATGCTCCAAAGCTCCGTGCTCAACGCTCAAAGTTCCATAATGTCTACAAAATAAGTCAAAAATAGTGAAGTATCAAACATTCTTAATGAAATATGCAATTGCCCAAATAATCAACTAAATACAAGAATTATGAAGTAGAATGTTATGAAAGGATGAAAATAAACATGCAAAATAGATGCATAAAATGCACCTATCACTAACTTTTCAAAATTCCTTATAACTTTTTAGGTTGTAAAAGAAAAATGCCCTTTAAAACGTTATAAAGCTATGAAAAACATTTTTTTTTTCAAAAATAGCTTATTGATTTATCGACTTTCCCATCACAAAAGCTATTTCAAACACTTTTTAAAAGACACAATTTCTTACCACCATAAGTTAGTAAGTATTTTTTTTCCTAAAAGTCCTTTAATCCGAGGTTCAAAATGAAATCAAAACACATATGACCTATTTATTTAATATTTATATTTATCTAAACTAAATAACTAAAGGGAATCACTTAAAATGAAACTTCAACACCTTATATGTGTTTATCATTTTAGATCTTTACGTCTCACTTAATATCCAAAAGTAAAGGTACATATAACATAAAAAACCGTATAAAAGATGACATTTGGCTATCATTTTTTACCATGGCCGACTTGTCACGAGGTTTTTATGTTACAAATTTCAATATAATATTTAATAACTTAAAATGAAACTTCAACATTTTATGTCTCACTTAATATGTAACATCCCAAAAACAATGGTAAAATTTTCATTTTTCAATCAACCAAAAATACAACCAAATTGTTTAAAAACAACCATAGTATAAATATTGTCATCATAAGAGTAAAATCAAATGTCTATGCGAAATAAAATTAAGGGGAGTGATGTGCGATCATGTCGGGCCCTTCCCTTTTGAACCAGAAGTACCTGAAATGTTAAACCATAAAACCGTAAGCACAAATCTTAGTGAGTTCCCAAAAAATACCATATACTATACATACAGTTTCCCGGGCTACCTCTATGGTCTTTTCCATGGAATGCCATAGGCTACCCCCAGGATCTTACAACCAAGTGTCATGGGCTACACCTATGGTCTTTCTTTGAAATACTATGTGATACTCCCATGATATAACATCCAAGTACCATGGTCTACCACCATGGTCTTTCATGCAATTTCCTTGGGATACCCCATGGTCGTTCATACAAATGCCACAGACTACCCCCAGGGTCTTACATGCAAGTATCATAAAGACAACTAGCATCCTGCACAATCCAGTGGGATAATGTTGGCGCCTTCGACCTCTAAGTATAATGAGAAGACTCACCTCTCAAATAATAATCAACTTCTATTGCTCTCACTACCGATAATACAGATGTTATACACCACCTATATAATCACACAAGGTAAACCCTTAGCATTCCAAAACTAGGAGTTTGACCAAAAGTCAACTCAAGTCAAACTTCAACAGCCACAGTCAATACTGAAAATTGATATAAGTCGGTCGCCTTGTCGTACACATCCAGGACCGCATCGTGGCCCACAAACGAAAAAATAGACGAGGACTTCCTAGACGCTACACCGTGGTAACCTAAGGTCACGTCGTTGGTACTGGGTTCTTAACAACTTAATGGGTTAAGTTGTTTCCTTCGATCCCAAGAGATCCACATGTCAAATCTGTTTCTTCCTTTAGTCTAGATGGGTAAAGTTTCCAAATTTATCCTAAGACCCTCCAAGTGATCAAGATCTCAAATCCTAGGTCCAATAAAGGCAAAACATGACATAGACTTAACCATTAAGCACTTAATCTCTAAAGTTCCTTGTTCATCAGCTCCACAGGAAATTCTAACACCAAAAGCAACATAACAATCGGTGCCTTATAGACATGTATGTCTAATGCATGTCTTGAACTCATATTAGGTCAAATTAAGGGTTATGCCCAAAAATCTCATGCATGGCTCAAAAATCCAACCATACTTCACATCCAAACCCTCAACCACTTCAAATGATCTAGAGATTCATAAATTTGCAACCTTTATGGTATCTCACCACCCAAACTAACAAGACCAAGAAAAATATGGGACCAAACTAAAGATCTAGCAACTTAACAACATAAGGGTGGAGCCTTGGACACTTACAAAGGTCCAAGAGTGTGCTAAGATGATAAATAAGAGCTTAGGAGGTTGTTGGAGGTTGAAGATGAACAAACCTTAGCCTCATAATTCATTTAAATAGGGCTTAAGCCTCGTAGATTAGGATTTGGCCCAAAATGTTTGCCATGTTGTAGCTACCTACTGCCACGACGTGGCACCCATTTAAGATGTGCAGGTCCAAACTACTTTGCCATGTCGTGGTGATGCCATCACCAAGTCGTGGCCATCCAGATTTGTAAACTTAAACATTAAAATTCATACCTTGGGATTCGAATATTATATAATAACCAACACAAATAAATGTACATATAAAATAACAAAACCAATTATAAACAAGGACATTTGGCCACCATTTTCGGCCGTCACACAACTTTTCACTTTTTTTGATGTAAAACCGATGTTAATATGTGAAGTTTGATTTGCAATGGTTAATCGTTTTTAGTAAAATGTCATGGAAAAAGTCATGTGAATTTCTTTATGACCTTTAGTGATGGGAAATATGAAATCTGATACCACCCTATTTTCAAAAACTAGTTTTATACTAGTGCATCTGGGACATATATGGAATTAATGAATAATTTAAGAGTGTAGATTAAAGGGTGTTTTGTGTTGCCTTTGTAAAAAAATTGATTTTTTATAAATTCTTGGGAAATATACGAAACAGGTTAGGGTGGAAAGAGTGTTGAATGTCTATGCTCTTGATGATTGTATAACAATAAACCAACGTGGAGTACTGGTAAGTAGGATGCTATAAAAACTATTTTCCTAAAATAGAATGCTATAAAATGTTTTTCATAAAGTTGGATGTTTTTAAAAACAACTTTCATAAAGTATAATTATTTTTATAAAGTTTAATGTTATAAAAAAAAAACAAATTAAAGTAGGATGTTATAAAAATTACCTTTGGTTGGTGGCAATAGAGGCCTAATACAATCTTCGCTTGGTGGTGTACTCTTTGTAGCAAACCACGACATTTGAATATGTTGTTGATCCTATGTGGTGTACTTCATCCCTCTATGAGCATTGACTTCTCTTTTTTACGTATGATGTGTGATCTTTGGCCTCTTATTGTAATAACTTTGTTTATTAGGTCAAAACACAAAAAAGTGGACTTTTCAATGGTTAAATGCATATGTATAAACATTTCTTTGTGTACTAAATGTTGGTTGAATGCAATACAACAATATACTTTCGTTTATTTGTGTAACATAGCATGTTACTTTCATCTTTGTTTATATTCCCAATTTAAAACTTATACTCGATTTTAATTTTGAGATTTGTATACTGGTAGTACATTTTGAGTAATGGGTATTCTCATGTAGATTTTTTTTAAATGTGGATGATGGAATATAAACATCATGATTGATTAGTGTTTTGATGATGTTTAAAGTAATTATGTTTAATTAAAAATTAGGGGTGAGCAAGGTTTAGTTTGGTTTTCCGCTAAAATCAAAACCGAATAAAAAATTTTGGTTAGTTATTTTGGAAAAACCAAACCGTCAGTTTTTTTTTCGGTTTTGCGGTTGTATATTTCAGTTTTTTGGTTTTTTTTTTTTGGTTTTTTTTTTTTTTTTTGGTTTTTCAATTAATAAATTATTAGGCTCGGCTCATTGGATTTAAAAAGCTCATACTTATTTAATATACTCTAATATAAATCTCATCCATTTAAACAAAATAGGAATTAATGTAAAATAAAAAAAATGATGCCTATATATTGTGCTGATTTACAAATAATCATTGTGCGATGATTGAGTTAACTATTTTTCTTTATTATTTTATAGTATAAAAAATCTTCACTTTTGAATTTCACAATCTATATAAATTGTATGTAATTTGAATCTTTTTAGACTTTTAACTCTATAGTCTCTTATATCATATATGTGTTCACCTACACCATAGAATATTAATTTTTATTATTTGATCGATTACTTTACTAATGTTGTAATATTTATATATAAAACGTGCCATTTTGTGTATTTATGTTCGGTTCATTTTTTTTTTTTTTTTTTCAGTTTCTAGATATAGAAAAACCAAACCAAACCTAAAAAATCGGTTTTCCTAAAAACAAAAACCAAACCATCAATTTTTCAAATGGTTCGGTTTTTACGGTTTCGGCCTTTCGTTTTTTTTCTCTTTCAGTTTTTGGTGTGGTTTCGGTTTTTTTGCATACCCCTATTAAAACCACTTTTTTGTTTGACTGAGATTATTTTTAAAACAATACAACAATATAAATTTATTTAATCTAAAACACCTATTTTAATTTTAACTAAGAACATAATTTTCTTTATAACCAAATAACATAATTAATGCTTTATTAGTTAAAACGTGTGCTATTTCTTATTTCAATCAAATCATATTTTCCTCTAATCAATCCGTATATACACGAGTGATAATCTAGTTATTATTTATAAGTTATTTAAAGAAAAATAAGACGTAGTCGTTAGGGTATGTAAAGATTCCAAAATTCTGTGACATAGAACATAGAACAAGTCACGTTTCTTTGTTTGGTCTCTAATTCCTTTCGCTACAACTACAAACCGATCTAAGTAGATGACCACCAAGCCCAGATCAAGACCGGCCCAACAAAGCCCAATTAGTCCGGTCCGAAAGTCCAACTCTAGAGAAGCTGATTCCTTTTAGATCAAATTATTGGAAAGCGCATAATGAACGACTTACTCAAGATAATTATACACAATTCATCATTCCAAAATCTTACATCAACCCACAACTCACCTTTTGGTAAACAAAAAGCAAACAGTTTTCCGGTGGATTTTCATGCACTAGACATCTGAACCACCGGCCTAACACACTTAGTGTGCACTTCATACCCACAATCGATGCACTGGTAAGCCCAGCCCGAACCTTGCTCATCACAATCACAACATATGAACGGCCCCCCACCATTTTCTTGAGACACCAACGTGAGTTCATGGCGATGGCCTGCATGTATCTCCATGCTCGGAAGATTCTTCGCATCCTCATCCATTTGCTTCTCCAATAGCTTCACCCTCGCTTCTGTAAAAGGATAAGCTTCCTCTTCGTATAAGTTAATCAGAGATCTCCCATTCTTCGTTACAGTTTTTCCATCTGGACCCAATATGATAAAAGTTGGAATACCCGTGATATCAAAGTATTTGGTCAGCTCCTTATTGATCGGGTCCCCAAATGGAAGTGCTAGCCATGGCATTACGCTGAAAGAAGATTCAAACTCTAGCTGATTGTGATCAGTTGACACGTAGATGATTTCAAAGTCTTCTTGTTCACTTAGTTTTGCTTTTATCTTTTGGTAAATGGATATCAACTTGGGAGTGAATTTGCGACTTGGGAGACACCATTGTGCTGAAAAATATAGCCCGATGGTTTTGCCTATCAAGGAAGATATTAATACCTGCATGCATGGGGGGTTAATTAATTATCATAAATGTGTAAGTTCATATATAGAAACTCGATATATTCAAACACTTTTATATATAACCACTAAAGAATCACTTATAGATTAAACCCACCTTTTTGGATGCCGAATGAGCCAAAAGAAAATCTCTATCATGATTCATAAGCAAATTCGACAGAGTTTGTCGTTCATGCTTCTCCTTTTCTTGCTTCAACAACTCATCCAACCTCTGTTTTGTAAAAGGATATGCTTCAACACCATAACGATAAATCAACTCAACTCCATCATGCACAATACCTGCATCATGATCGGGTTGCAAGATGATCAAGCATGGAATCCCCTCAACGTCAAATCTGTTGTTCAATGCCTTTTTAGTATCCAAATCAGAAAACGGAATCGCAAGCCATGGCATGTTTGATTGATAGTAGTTGTTGAATGCATTCAAGTCTTCATCGGATGAAACAAAGATGATCTCAAATGCTGAGTCTTTTTTCGCTTTGATTTGTTCGTATACTTGAATCAATAGTTTGGTAAAACTTTGGCATTGTGGATACCAGTTTGCTGAAAAGTAAATGCCAACGATTTTGTCGTGAAGGTCGGAAATTTTAATCTGAAATATGGAGATATATATTGTAAGGTGATATTGTCATATTTGTACAACTACTAGTGGGGCAATTTTATCCAAGAACCTTAGAATCAAATAAATATCTCTACAATAGTATATGATGCCCTCATCTTTTGAGGTATTGAAGGTGCAAATAATGCAAAGGGTAACCCCACTTCTGAGCAAATGAAAGGGATAGGCACCTTACATTTATGGGCCGGATTCCACTTATGTAAATGTTTCATATAAATTTTGTAGGTTGATATAAGTTTTTTTGTGTTGGAATTAAAGGTACCATAAAGCATGCGTGATGTACCTGTTTGAGTTTAATGGGACATGGTTGCCCTTTTAGTGTTTTATATATGCTTTTGTCACAACAACTACATCATATATATCACAAAAATATATATTAACTTGTATCCGTTGCTAAATACAGTTTGCTATGGCATGGGAATATTAATTAGCTGTTTGTGACTCTTAAACTTAGTCCACGTGGAGTCTTTTATTTTTTTTTTTTTTCCTTTTACGTACACATGAATACATGAATCCATGATATACTCAAGTTGAGTCAAATGTGTGTTATGTTCATGAATAAAACTGGAAGGATATGTTCATAATCCAAGTGTACATGATCTTTGAAGTTTAAATTTTTGGAACTAGAATTATAAATATGCGATATGTTAAATTTACTCTTCAACAATCACTCGTTTTATTTTCGAGATTCAAAATTATAAACATATATTAACTTCTTAATTTCCCGACTAACAATTTGTGGACGATTTATGTAATTAAAAGATATACAATTACATGAAGCTCATATATAACTCAACACGCAGTGTCAAAATCATATATATAATCAAATAATTTATACGACATATTAGTACATGGGAAATATTATGGTGCAGATCTACTCTCGTCAGTTCAAACTTTATCTTTGTCTTTTCTTTCTTTTTTTTAATTTTTGAAAAGAGCAAAAAAAAAAAAAAAAAAAAAAAAAAAAAAAAAAAAAAAAAAAACTTGTTTCCTTCGAACATCCATAACTAGATCTAAAGAAAAACATTTGGATAGATAAGACTCGTTTAACTTAAGTTTTACACAAAAATGATTGTATATTTTGAACTAATTATATAAACAGCTGTTTTAAAAAATATATGATGAGCTGAACGATTACTTTGGCATGCACTAGAAATTTTAGAGAGAGAAATAGAGGGGGACCTGAGCTCCGGTGGGAGAGAGAAGAAAGTCACGGTCATCGGTGGCGAAAAGAGATAAATATATGTCGCGGCTGACGATGGTTGTGGTGTCCGGCGACGTCGTTGTGTTGATCAACGATAGCTGCTGCGTCATCTCTCTCTCTCTCTCTCTCTCTCTCTCACTTTCTCTCTCTAGGATACAAGAAGAACAGTAACATATAGGGAACCAGGTGTTGAGCTTCAAGAATCTGTGGAGTTTATATTTTCGTGTAGCCGTACAAACTTATCATTCACATACAACATTCATAAAACAAAAAGTAATTTTATTTAGTAAATAGATCGAACTTAATTGAGCCTTAATTTAATATATATTTTACATTTAAATATGTTATTATTTATTATAATGATTGTTTAGCTACTCAGATTAAAATTTGTTTTATTCAAATTAATGATATAAATAAACATTTTACGTGAATCGTATATACAATCTAAGGTATACCTTATATAAAGAAATATTTGACATTAATGTTGATGTCTAAATAATTTTAATTTTAATTTAAATAGAATAATAAATTAAGTAAATTATCACAGCCAAACACGTAGCATTTTCTGTTTCTCTTACGGTGTGATTTCCTACACCAAATATGCATCAAGGGTCATGCTGCAGTCAGTTAAATTCCATCTTTGCCCTTGTGAATGTTTTCGGATTCTCTCCCTTGTTTCCGGAGTTTTTGTCATAATACAAAAACGACGGAAATAACTATTTTCCAAATGTAATTTCAAAAATATTTACCATTTTGGTATTTTTTTTTTTCATTTTTCTTTACCTTTAAGTTTTTTTAGTTTAAATATTCGATTTTTCTTTTCATCTTTTTTTTTTTTTAATCTTTTTTATTTCTGTTTTTATATCCGTGTCCAACTCGACTCTATTTTTATATATCAAAATATAGTAGAAAAATGGAACAATCATATTTCATCTCCAAAATTATTATATTTTTTTACACAAGATATATTTTGACTTGTAACTTATATAATATCAAAAACATCATTTCTATTAATTATATTTCGCTTTCTTTAATATACTATGTAGTGATTAAAAGAAGCACGCATGCATGTGTTGATGGTGCAGAAAAGCCGGTGGTATAAAAACAGTGAAATAACAAGCAAACAAAATAAATGAATGTATGGAACAATAAATTGCAAATAACATAGAGAAAGAAACAAAGTAGTTAGGGTTGATTTTTTTTTTTTTTTTTTTTTTTTTTTTTTTTTGGGGTTAAAATGAAGGTGTTTACACCTAAACGTAAGTATATAACAGTGTCATATTCATTATATATTTCTAACAAATATGTATTATATTGAGGGTAGTTTTGTTGAGATCTTACACATCTTGGAGGAGTACTTAGGGTTTAATCGATATATTAAGACAAGAAATTACTCAGTATCTTCTTTATGGAAAGAGGTTGTTCATTACATTATAGACAGTTCTGATGTTACCTCTAGGTGGTGTAAGAAAGTGTTTAGTAAGGTAGATATCTTTATTTGGAAGACATATTTAGGTAGATTTCTAACAAGATCTAATTTTTCCATAGGGGTTAACTTACCTTTAGATCTTTTTACGATGTCTATTGTAGCCACTGAAATGGAACATCATGTGTTTGTGATTTTCCTTCATGAATCGAGGTCAGGCTTTACTCCACAACTGGTGACTCGCCATTTTGACTAGCTGTAACGTCCAAAAAATCCAAAGAAAGTTTTTTGTTTTAAAGTAAATTAGAACTATCATTTCAATTCCATCAAAAGGTAATCAGAATATAAAGTGTAATCTCATCAAAATATCAGAGTATATGAAATGTAATCTCATAAAAGCATTAGAGTAAAATATTAATAGAAAGTGTGGAATCTCTGGAGGATCCAATGCAATCAGTTCGGGTTGTTACCTTTGCTATCAGAAGTACATGAAACAGTTAAATTTAAACAGTAAGCATAAAAATTAATGAGCTGCTCAAAATACCGCATACAACACATAATAAAGGGCCTCGTCCTAAATAATGGGCCCCATCTAGATAATGGGCCTATATAAGCATACTAGCAAAAAGTCACAAAGACAACAAACATACAAATGACACCCTATGTCTAATCATAGTATACTGAGAAGAAACACCTCTTAGTCAGTCATCAATCACCACAACTAGCAGAAAAGTAACAACCGGTACAAAACCCACCTAAATAAGTGATCAAATGTCAACCTCGACCTATAACCCAACTCTAATATTTGACCTAAAGCCAAACATAGTTAAAAAGTCAAAAAAAAAAATCCATTACAGGTCAAAAATCGCGACATGCTTTTAGAGAAGTGCACTGTGCCTCGATGAAAGAAAAAAATGTCAGGTTTAGAGCTCAAAACAGGTGGGGTTGAGAAAACCCTAAAAGCACCCGCATCCAGCAAAAGTTTTCGTGCTTTAGCCATCTTCAAAAGGGATTTTGACTTAATCTATTAAGTTATTTCCTCATGTTTTAGATCTAGACTCTAACAATGTTCAAATGACAACATCGCTTGCATGAATCAAAGAGAAAGACAGTGCTACTAACATTTCAGCTCAAAATGGTCAAAATAACAATCCTAAGTGTTTAGAATGAGCTGGAGTCATATCAACTCCTAGATCATCACAAAAATGGGAACGAAAGAGCATAAAAAGGACCATACACAAGATCTAACAAATAGAAAGGAAAGGTTGGAGCTTTTTATTTACAAAA
Organism: Lactuca saligna; assembly: GCF_052625555.1. Classification (NCBI taxonomy): domain Eukaryota; kingdom Viridiplantae; phylum Streptophyta; class Magnoliopsida; order Asterales; family Asteraceae; genus Lactuca; species Lactuca saligna. The sequence goes on from NC_136424.1 coordinate 30,680,901, forward strand.
GTAAAGAAAATGTGTGAGCTTTATAGAACTTGTAGCACCTAAAATTTTAGCCCAACTTTTTTCATTTTTAATTTACCAAAATTAAGGTTTCACAAGCCAAGTTATCAAATACATAATTATCCAAAACAACCAGTACTAAATCTCCCTGCGAGTGTGTATAATCAAACCTACGCCTTACCACGATACTCGAAAGTACCTGCCACATAAAAATCAATAATTGTAAGCACGAAGTTTTGTGAGTTCCCTAAGATACCACATACAACAAAACATAAATAAAAAACTATGGGTTATCAGACAACTATCCCAACCATATATTGACCATTCCAAGATCTCTTAACCCATAAAGTCGTTGGCTTTAAGCTTTTGCATGGCTAGCAAGGACCCAATGCAACAATCTTCAACATCTAACACACTATAAATTACTTTACTCATGCATGAGCTAAAGGGGATAATCAATCAACCATTTTTATGAATCTATAGGTCCTAAAATCCATGAATGGACAACCACAATTCCCTAGAGTGCTCCAAACTCATAAAGTTTCAATCTTGGGGACAAAAGTTCATAAAACCCCAACCATGAAGATCTAATGAAAAGCTTGCCACGGTATAGACTTTATACATGAAAATGATGCACAAAGAGGAAAGGTTTCTGGATCTACAAGCTTTCTAGCACCCACTCCTTCATCTCTAGTATCCTTCTTCCACTAAAAGCACCAAGAACACACAAAAAGCTTGAAAAACTCACACAAGAAACTTAACTCAGAATTAGGGTTTAGGGAGGGTTTGGTGGCTGATAAGGATGATCAAATGAGGATATCATGTTCTTTAATTAGGGGCAATCCTCTTTAAATAGGGGCAATCCTTGAAATTACGGTTTGAAGTATGGGCTAGTACGCCCAACGTACTAGCTGATTATTCGCGACTCTCATGTTCCATGAGTACATTGCACATACTCTTACGTATGCCCGACGTACGACCAAAATCACAAGCCTTTTTCTTCAAAGGACCAAACGTTCCCCTTTTGATAAAGATACAAGAAATAATAAATGTACTTGATATCGGGATGTTACAATTCCCCCCCCCCCCCAACTAGAGTCAGACTTCACCCTCAAAGTCATTTTACGGAAATAGCTCAAGATATTACTCACGCATCTCGGACTCGGGTTCTCAAGGTCTTCACTTTCTGGTCCATAATTACCACATGCTTCTCAATGTAGTTCCGGAGATCATCGATCTAAATGTCCTCTAAAGGGACCACAACTATATCGTCATATATACACTTCCTCGGCTAGGAAACATGGAAGTTATCATGAATCTATCTCAGCTCCTCCTATAGCTCCAATCGGTAAGCCACATTACACATACGGGTCAATACTCGAAAAGGACAATGAACCCGGGGCCCAATTTACCCCGCTTCCTAAAGCGGATAACACCCTTCTAGGGTGATACCATCAGAAGCACTAGATATCCCACATGAAACTCTAGCTTAGAGTGTCACCAATCCGCATAACTCTTCTAGTGACTCTGTGCTATCAGGAATCTCTATATGACCTATTGTATAAGCTCAGTCGTCTTGAGCACTACCTCCGTGCTCCCTATGACCCTATGTCCCCACCTCGCCCCAAAAAATTGGAGTTTGACATCTCCTCCCATATAGAAGATCGGATGAGGGCATACCAATACTGGCATGATGGTTGTTATTATAAGAAAACTCAACCAACGGAAGATAGGAGTCCCAACTCCCACCAAAATCATTGACATAGGCACGCATCATATCCTGGAGTGTCTGAATAGTTCGCTCGTTCTACCCGTCCATATGTGGATGATATGCAGTACTAAAATGTAGTCGTGTCCCTAAACAAATAATATCATATATGGAAACATATAACATTTAACACATAAAAGCATTTTAGGCAACTTTCCTAAAATAAACTAGTGCTCATGTCTAAAACATAACAGACATCTATCCCAAAACTTCACTTAGCATTTTAAGTTTAAGTCTAGAAATCCTACAAATTCCTAGTTCGCTTAAACTAATGCTCTGATACCAACTGTGACATCCCCAAAATCTCGGCCAAAAAAGACCGATTTTCATTTATGCTTTTAAAATAATTTCAGAGTAAATCATTTTGATTTGAAAGAGTTGTGGAATTTGTTCCCAAAACCAAAACGTGATAAAATAATATTTACCAAAGCATTTCATAAAAGAAATGTATTTTCATTATATAATCAAAACTCGGGATGTCATGTTCCGATACAGACCATAAATCATAAACGATAACATTACAAGTCATTCAACAAATATATACATATACAGACTTGTAAACAAAACAACTTGATGGTTCATCCATCTTATGCCCTTGCGCAACTTCCTGTAATACAAATAAAACTGAGTGGGTCAGGCTTGGGAGCCTAGTGAGCATATAGGATTTTCAACCCACAATAAATAATTATATTTAATTCCACCAATCAACAATAAACCAATTACTCATTCCCGTTATTCTCACTTTACGTCCCTAAAACAACTAACACAAGGGACCTAGTCTTAGAATATTTCATCGGGGAAACAACACATGCATTCGGGGGTTTCCCGGCAATATATGTCAAATAAGGAAACCATGAGGGGGATGGAGTACAGCGAATGAACACCCAAGTTCATTAACACCTACAGGTGGCGAACCTGCTAGCGTTCCACAGGACTGTCTAGAAAAGTTTGTGGTCATCATCTAAACTCCGCTAGATGACTGAATCAAAAACAACATCGAGGCCTCTCATATGTTTATCACACGTCAACTATATACCCATGTTCTACCCGACATATTAGTAGATAAAAATATATATTTTTATACATGGTTTAAAACCTGTATAGCATTCTCATTCAATACATATTCCAAAACAACAGATGAGATACATACACATAACACGTATTTCATAGAGAATAAATCGTATCTATGAGATAGAAGAAAGTGAATATACATTCACGCATATAACAACAAAATATACACATAACACGTATTTTATATTAAATACTTAATAATTATGCGTTAGAGGAAATTAACAACACACTCACTTGATCAGAAGATGATCGGATAGCACTACGGCTTATAGAAGTAGTATTCTTCGGAAGATCTGGAAGATCTTCACAAAAAACGAGCTCTTCGCGGGCAGAGCTTCGGCTCGGGAATTGCACTTCTTGGGATCTTCGGGGCTTCGGGACTTGCTTCGGGGCTCGGGAATGATACCAGGGCTTCGGGATAATTCTTGCACGAAAAACGATGCAAAAACGCGAGAAAAAGGGAAGAAATGAGCAAAGAAGTCGGTTGCCCTCGACACCCTTTTATAGGGGATGGAAGTCTGAATTACGCTGGGCGTAATATGAGATTACGTTGGGCGTAATGACGATAGGGTCGCTGACTTCCCCCGTGGAGAATATCGGATAATATATATTTAAATTAAATATCGAAAATATTTAATAAACTTCAAAAATTCATATCTTCCTCATATGAACTCCGTTTTCGACATTCTTTATATCCACGTGTAGGTGAGACTACGATCTACAACTTTCGTTTAGACTCCGTCAGCTAATTTTGAATTTATTTTTATTATTTATTTTTAGTAGGCCGGGACAGGAAAACTCCGTTATAAATTCATAACTTCTTCATCCGACGTCCGTTTTCTCCTATCTTTTTATCATTTTACTACTATTAACAAGACCTTCGATTCTCATTTAGATTGTTTTGGCTAAAAACCGCTCGATCTCAAATCGAGTATTCGGGCTGCATACTGCTAAGTCGAAACTTCAAAAAATCATAACTTCCTCATACGAAGTCAGATTTCGGCGTTCTTTTTATGCACGTTCTCGGTTTAACGAACTCTATGAGTTTCGTTTAGATCATTAAGACTAAATATTGCTCTAACGTAAATTTCACTTTTTACGTTATTCAGCGTTGTCGGTTCTGTCGCGAAAGTTCGACAGGTCATAACTTCTTCGTTATAACTCGGATTTCGGCATTCTTTATATCTTCGGAATCCTTGTTTCGACCACTACATCTTTATGCAAAGATATAGGGATTATCCCACACTTCAAATTTGACGCTTATATTGTTCTTAATTCATTAAATTATAATAATTAAGAAAATAAACACATAATTCACATAATTCACATAATACTCAAATATTTCATCATTAATACTTCAAAAAGAGTTACAAGGGTTAACCTAGACTATTACATTAATGATAATGCCTAGCCTGGAAACGCGGGCGTTACAATTCTCTCCCCCTTAGGATGATTCCGTCCCTGGAATCACACATCAATAAACAAATGCGGATAGCGACTCAACATGTCACTCTCCGTTTCCCACGTGCGATTTGGCCCATTCAAATGTTTCCAATGGGCAAGCACTAATTCGACCATCTTGCGTCGAAGCTTCTTAGTCTTTCGGTCAATAATTGCCTCTGGCTCTTCAATTAACCTCTTGTTTTCATCAATTCTCATTTCAGAAATTGGAATTATATCGGGAACTTTTCTCGTGAACTTCCTCAAATAACACACATGAAAAGTGTTGTGAATTCCATTCAGTTCTTCGGGTAATTCGAGCTTGTAAGCTTGGTTCCCAATTCTCTGAAGAACTTTAAACGGTCCAATAAACCTTGGACTCAACTTTCCCCTTTTACCAAATCTTATAAGTCCCTTCCACGATGAGACTTTAAGCAAAACCAAATGTCCAACCTCAAAAGTCATCGGTCTTCGCTTCTTGTCAGCATAGCTCTTTTGACGATCCTGAGCTGCTAACATTCATTCCCTAATCACTTTCAACTTCTCAGCAGTTTGATCGACCATCTCGGGACCCATAAACTGTTTTTCCCCAGCCTCAAGCCAACAAGACGGCGTACGACACTTCTGTCCGTACAAAACTTGATAAGGTTCCATCTTTATGCTCGAGTGGAAACTATTATTGTAGGAAAATTCTACCAAAGGTAAATGTTCATCCCAATTACCTAGGAATTCCAAGGTGCATGCTCTCAGCATATCTTCAAGTGTTTGTATTGTTCTTTCACTCTGATCATCAGTCTGCGGATGGTAAGCTGTACTTAAACACAACTTGATACCTATTTCCTCTTGTAGACTTTTCCAAAACCTTGAGGTGAAACGGCTATCACAATCCGATACAATCGTTAACGGAACACCGTGAAGCCTCACAATTTCCTTCACGTAAGAATTTGCAAGCTTTTCCATAGACCATTTCTCATTGGCTGCTATGAAATGCGCACTCTTAGTGAATCGATCAACAACCACCCAAATCATGTCGTGACCATTCTTTGTTCTGGGTAGTTTAGTGACAAAATCCATTGCAATGTCTTCCCATTTACCCATAGGCACAGGTAAAGGTTCTAAACTCCCGTATGGTTTCTGATGTTGTGTCTTGACTCTCGCACAAGTCACACACTCGGCCACATACTTTGCAACATCAAGCTTCATCGTTGGCCATCAGTAGTAGGGTTTCAGGTCCCTATACATTTTAGTGCTATAAGGATGAATCGAGTACATGTTTTGTGAGCTTCTTCCATCGGAAGATCTCTTATTCCTCCTGACTTAGGTACCCAAATACGATCTTGGAATACCTTCAGTCCATGACCGTTTGTACCAAACACCAACTTTTTGCCCAAACGTTCCTCCTTTCGGTCATTTTTCTTAGAAGCTTCTTCTTTAGCTTTCTTTATACTCTCCACAATTGTCGAGACAACTTCAATTCTCAACGCTCTTGGCCTCCTTCTTTCATGATTGACTTTCCGACTGAGAGCATCAGCAACAACATTAGCTTTACCAGGTTGGTAAAGTATCTCACAGTCGTAGTCCTTGAATAACTCTAGCCAACGTCGTTGCCTCATATTTAACTCTTTCTGATTAAAGAGATATTGGAGACTCTTATGATCAGTGAAAAGTTTGCACTTTGTGCCATAGAGGTAATGCCTCCATATTTTCAGAGCGAAAACCACTGCTGCCAACTCCAAATCATGAGTCGGGTAATTCTTTTCATGCTCCTTTAGTTGTCGAGACGCATATGCTATCACTTTTTCTCTTTGGTTCAAAACACAACCCAATCCAACCCCAGACGCATCGCTATAAACAACGAAGTCTTCAACCCCATCGGGTAAAGAAAGTATCGGTGCCTCGCATAGCTTCTTCTTTAGCTTCTCGAATGCTTATTTTTGCTTATCGCTCCAAGCATAAGTAGCTCCTTTGTGGGTCAAAGCTGTTAATGGAGTAGCAATCGAAGAAAAGCCTTGGATAAACCTTCGGTAATATCCGGCTAATCCTAAAAAGCTTCGGATCTCCATGGGACTTTTCGGTTGTTCCCACTTCATTACAGCTTCAATCTTTGTTGGATCAACCATTATCCCTTCTTAGTTGACCACGTGACCCAAGAATTGGACTTCTCGAATCCAAAAATCACATTTGGAGAACTTTGCATACAGCTTCTCCTTCTTCAAGACTTCCAACACTTCTCGCAAGTGTCTGCCATGCTCCTCTTGGCTTTTCGAATAAATCAGAATGTCATCTATGAACGCTATCACAGATTTATCAAGGAACGAATTACAAACCCTATTCATCAAATCCATGAATGCTGCTGGAGCATTGGTTAGTCCAAACGACATAACCAAGAACTCATAGTGTCCATATCGTGTTCTGAACGCTATCTTCTCGATATCTTACTCTCTTACTTTTAGCTGATGATATCCTGACCTTAGATCGATCTTCGAGAAATAGCTCGAACCTTGCAATTGATCAAACAGGTCATCAATCCTCGACAACGGATATCTATTCTTTATTGTTGCCTTGTTCAACTCTCTGTAATCGATGAACATTCTCATACTTCCATCTTTCTTCTTTACGAATAACACCGGAGCTCCCCAGGGTGATGAACTAGGTCTTATGAAACCTTTGTCCAATAACTCCTGAAGTTGCATCATCAGCTCCTTCATCTCCGTCGGTGCTAATCGATAAGGTGATTTTGCTATTGGCGTGGTCTCTGGTAACAAGTCTATTCTGAACTCCACTTGTCTATCAGGTGGTAATCCAGGAAGATCTTCGGGAAATACTTCCGGATAATTACACACCACTGGAATACTCTGCATCACCTTCTTTTCCTTCTTAGCATCAATCACGAATGCTAAATATGATGTACATCCCTTGGTCAAACACTTTCTAGCTTTCATTAGAGAAATGATTCTAGAATTTACTCTGCGTTTATCTCCATACACCATAAACAATTCCTTCCCAGGTGGGTTTACTTTAACTATCTTCTTCTTGCATAATATTTTGGTGTCATTGGTGCTAAGCCAATCCATTCCCAGAACGACGTCGAAACTATTAAGTTCGATAGGTAATAAGTCCTCGTGAAACTTATTCCCATTCAATTCGATTAAGATGTTTTTCATGCGATGGCTAATAGGTACAAACTTGCCACTAGCAACTTCAACTAATAAAGCATTATCTAGTCTATCAACAGACAAAGCTAGTTTTCTACCAAACTCATGCGAAATAAAGGAGTAGTTGGCTCCAGAATCAAACAAAATTTGAGCAGGCAATTCGTTTACGAGAAAGGTACCTGAAGCAACATCAGCTTCATCTTTAGCAGCCTCAAGTGTCATCTGGAAGGCTCTCGCCTTCGGCTTTGGTGGAATGTTGGGCTTAGTTGCCTCTTTCTTCTTCGGACAGTCTTTTAAAATGTGCCCCTCTTCATTACAACCAAAACACATCCTTTTTTTGGATGGACACTAATTGGCAAAATGCCCAATTTTTCCGCACTTGTAGCAGGTTACATCCTCACTACATTTCCCAAAGTGATTTTTCTTGCACTTCTCACACCATTTCACTTCGCCTCCTTTTCCTCCAAACTTTTTCGAACTAGACTTCGAAAATTTGTTTTTCTTATTGGAACCCGAGGTTCCTTCAAACTTTCTCTTCTCGCCAACTTCAACCTTGCGGGGGGATCTTCCCTTGATCATGTCATCAATAGACTTGGCAGCCCAAATAGCTGCCTCTAGAGTAGGTGCCTGACGAACTGGCACAACGTACTCCCATGAGAGTCCCTTTGCGTACCGGTCAACCTTTGTCAGCTCATCTGGAATGATGCGCAAGACAAACTCCATCTTTTCGGTGAAAGCGTTTGTATATTCATCAACTCACATGCTGCCTTTCATCAATGTCAGAAACTTGTTCTCTAACTCCAACAGATTTTGGGCCGAACAGAACTTGCGCTTGAACTGCACCAAGAATTCTGCCCACGTCAGTTGCAGTGGCTCATTAGGGTTTAAAGTCTTCCCTAGAGTGTTCCACCAACGAACGGCTCCACCTCGGAACTAACGCATTGCATAGATAGTATGCAACTTGCCTCTGCAGCCACAAGTCATGAAGGCCAACTCTATTTCTGAGATCCAATCCATAACTCCAATCGGGTCCTCCTTTCCATTGAAGGTCGATGGTTTGCAAGTTAGAAAGTCCTTGTACTTGCATCCCATTCCATCATTCCTTCCATCATGGTTGTTTTGCCTAGCTATCGGTGGGTTGGCTTGACCAACAGACTCACTAAGGTTTCCACCTTCTGAGTGCCCTTCATTTAATTCGGGCTCTTCTATTTGAATTGACAGTTCTTCACGATTCTGTTGAAACACCTGCCTAGTCTCCTCCATTTGACGATCCAACATTGTTTGAATCATCATTTGTACACCAGTCATTGTTATCGGCTCAGGTGCTGCTACTACGGCATGTATTTGCTCAATCACTGGTGGTTGATTCCTGTTTTCATCAGCATTTCCAACTCCAGTTCTTGTTCTCACCATTTTTGATCTACACACCGAATAAGGTGAAATTAGATCCTTATTCACGATAGATATTCAAATCATCCTTATCACTCCGAAACGTTTACATGTTAGTTCTAATATCGTAGACGTACGCTTAGAATCCTACACACATAAGGTTTCTAGATCCGGTCGGCAACAGACCATAGATCCGAACAAATAATATCATATATGGCAACATATAACATTTAACACATAAAAGCATTTTAGTCAACTTTCCTAAAATAAACTAGTGCTTGTGTCTAAAACATAACAGTCACCTATCCCAAAACTTCACTTAGCATTTTAAGTTTAAGTCTAGAAATCCTACAAATTCCTAGTTCGCTTAAACTAATGCTCTGATACCAACTGTGACATCCCCAAAATCTCGGCCAAAAAAGACCGATTTTCATTTATGCTTTTAAAATAATTTAAGAGTAAATCTTTTTGATATGAAAGAGTTGCGGAATTTGTTCCCAAAACCAAAACGTGATAAAATAATATTTACCAAATCATTTCATAAAAGAAATGTATTTTCATTATATAATCAAAACTCGGGATGTCATGTTCCGATACAGACCATAAATCATAAACGATAACATTACAAGTCATTCAACAAATATATACATATACAGACTTGTAAACAAAACAACTTGATGGTTCATCCATCTTATGCCCTTGCACCACTTCCTGTAATACAAATAAAACTGAGTGGGTTAGGCTTGGGAGCCTAGTGAGCATATAGGACTTTCAACCCACAATAAATCATTATATTTAATTCCACCAATCAACAATAACCCAATTACCCATTCCCTTTATTCTCACTTTACGTCCCTAAAACAACTAACACAAGGGATCTAGTCTTAGAATATTTCATCGGGGGAAACTACAAATGCATTCGGGGGTTTCCCGACAATATATGTCAAATAAGGAAACCATGAGGGGGATGGAGTACAGCGAATGAACACCCAAGTTCATTAACACCTACAGGTGGCGAACCTGCTAGCGTTCCACAGGACTGTCTAGAAAAGTTTGTGGTCGTCATCTAAACTCTGCTAGATGACTGAATCAAAAACAACATCGAGGCCTCTCATATGTTTATCACACGTCAACTATATACCCATGTTCTACCCGACATATTAGTAGATAAAAATATATATTTTTATACATGGTTTAAAACCTGTATAGCATTCTCATTCAATACATATTCCAAAACAACAGATGAGATACATACACATAACACGTATTTCATTGAGAATAAATCGTATCTATGAGATAGAAGAAAGTGAATATACATTCACGCATATAACAACAAAATATACACATAACACGTATTTTATATTAAATACTTAATAATTATGCGTTAGAAGAAAGTAACAACACACTCACTTGATCAGAAGATGATCGGATAACACTACGGCTTATAGAAGTAGTATTCTTCGGCAGATCTGGAAGATCTTCACAAAAACCGGACTACTCGCGGGCAGAGCTTCGGCTCGGGAATTGCACTTCTCAGGATCTTCGGGGCTTCGGGATAATTCTTGCACGAAAAACGATGCAAAAACACGAGAAAAATGGAAGAAATGAGCAAAGAAGTCGGTTGCCCTCGACACCCTTTTATATAGGCTGGAAGTCCGAATTACGCTAGGCGTAATATGAGATTACGTTGGGTGTAATGACGATAGGGTCGCTGACTTCCCCCGTGGATAATATCGGATAATATATATGTAAATTAAATATCAAAAATATTTAATAAACTTCAAAAATTCATATCTTCCTCATACGAACTCCGGTTTCGACATTCTTTATATCTACACGTAGGTGAGACTACGATCTACAACATTCGTTTAGACTCCGTCGGATAATTTTGAATTTATTTTTATTATTTATTTTTAGTAAGCCGGGATAGGAAAACTCCGTTATAAATTCATAACTTCTTCATCCGACGTCCGTTTTTGCCTATCTTTTTATCATTTTACTACTATTAACGAGACCTTCGATTCTCATTTAGATTGTTTCGGCTAAAAACCGCTCGATCTCAAATCGAGTATTCGGGCTGCATACTGCTAAGTCGAAACTTCAAAAAAATCATAACTTCCTCATACGAAGTCAGATTTGGGCGTTCTTTTTATGCACGCTCTCGGTTTAACGAACTCTACGACTTTCGTTTAGATCACTAAGGCTAAATATTTCTCTAATGTAAATTTCACTTTTTACGTCATTCAGCGTTGTCGTTTCTGTCGCGAAACTTCGACGGGTCATAACTTCTTCGTTATAACTCGGATTTCGGCAGTCTTTATATCTCCGGAATCCTTGTTTCAACCACTACATCTTTATGCAAAGATATCGGGATTATCCCACACTTCAAATTTGACGCTTATATTATTTTTAATTCATTAAATTATAATAATTAAAAAAATAAACACATAATTCACATAATACTCAAATATTTCATCATTAATACTTCAAAAAGAGTTACAAGAGTTAACCTAGACTATTACATTAATTATAATACCTAGCCTGGAAACGCGGGTGTTACACCTCTTCATACATGGCCACCAGTAATGATGTTTTAGGTCGAGGTACATCTTGGTAGCCCCCGGGTGGATGGACAATCTCAACTTGTGGGCCTCCTCCATCAAAATTTGTCAGGTCCCACCCGCATACGGTACCCATACCCCCCCCCCCCCATGAAGAGTCAAACGCCCTCTGCTGTAAATATTAAAGGCTGAAATATGACCAATCACCCGCTTACTTTTCCAATTTTCTCTTTAATGGCCTTTGTCTGCACTTCATTGATGATCTGTAAGACTATAGTTATCACGGTCATCCTCATGCACACATCCGGAATCAGGGCACTCGCCACCCTTTGTCTCAAGGCATTGGCCACCATATTAGCCTTGCACGCATGATACAAGATCTCACAGTCATAGTCTTTCACTACATCCAACCACCTCCTTTGCCTCATATTCAGGTTAGGCTGATCCATAAGATATTTTAAGCTCTTATGGTCCATGGACATGGTACACCGAACATCATAGAGATAGTGGCGACAAATCTTGAGGGCGAAAACCACTGCCCCCAACTCCAAATCATGTGTGTGATACTTGAATTCATGAGGCTTCATCTTCCTTGAAGCATATGCTATCACATGCTCCCTCTGCATCAACACAGTACCCAATCCCGTAATGGATGTATCACAATAGACTACAAAGTCCTCAACTCTCTTAGGGAGGGAAAGTAGCGGCACCTCACACAATCAGTGGCAAAGAGTCTCAAATGATGCCTATCGCTCTGGCCCCTAACTAAAAGCAACATCCTTCCTTGTCAACCTGGTGAGTGGAACAACAATCTCAGAGAAGTCTCTAATGAATCTATGATAATAACGTACCAATTCGAGGAAGCTCTGAATCTCGGATGAAGATCTCAGCACTTTCCACTGCATCACCACCTCTATCTTGGCGGGGTCGACCAAAATACCGTTCTGATTGACGAGGTGTACCGAAAACCGAACCTCGCGCAACCAGAAGTCACACTTGGAGAACTTGGCGTATAGCCTTTCTATCCTGAAAACCCCAAGAACCTCTCATAAATTCTCCTTATAATGTTCCCTAGTCTTTGAATAGAACAGAATATCATTGATGAAAATGATCACTGATTGATCCAAGATAAGCATGCACACCCAATTCATGAGATCCATGAATACCGTCAGTGCGTTGGTGAGCCCAAAAAGCATCACCACAAACTCATAATACTCATAGAGAGTTAGGAAGGTTGTCTTCTGAATATCCCCCTCTCACACCCTTATCTGATGATAGATAGACCTCAAATCGATCTTGGAAAACCAAGATTCTTCATAAAGTTGGTCAAAAAGTGTTGGATAAGGTGTCTAAGTCCATAACTTATTTGGTATATACTTGACCCGACCGGCATGGTCCATTTGGGTTGCATTTCATCCAAACTATTTATGGATAATCTTATGAGAGTTATACACATATTATTATTAGTATATTATAAGTTATAATATATTAATATAAAGTCATGTTATTTAATTAGTCTTAGTCTTAAATTAATTATGAATTCATTTAGAGATTAAAAGGATGACTAATTAGATTGTGGGCTATTGGTTTTATATGGTGTGGGCTAACACCCATTTGTTAATGGGCTAGGCTTGTATGGAAGTCCATGGATGATCCATTGAGCTTTTAACCCATGGATCCTTGGAAAAGGAAAGGTCATGGGTTATTAGGGTTTCACACTAATCATGTACACTATATAAGCATGCATATGTTGCATGAAATAGCCACTAGTGTGTGTGTTTGTGTGTGGCTGAAAATTGTAGTGTGTATACACTCTCTCAAAGTTTTCCAAGAGTTTGTGGTGATTTGTGATTCCATTTGAGGCATTCACACTATTGGTGCTTGGCCCTCAAACTCCTTAAGAATCAAACTCATCAAAAAGGTATGTAATCTCTTATAACTCTTTTATGTTTAAAAGTACCCCATGCCATGTTAGATAGGTTATGAACCTTGGAAAATTATTATTTTGCATGTATTTAGACAAACATAGATCCAAGGTTTATTAGGGTTGCATGCACACTTAGGAAGTGTTAGATTGCTCAAAACCCAACAAAAAGATCATCAATCCTCGGCAATGGGGAACGGCTTTTCACTGTCAACTTGTTCAACTCCCAGTAATCGATGCACATGCAATGTGAAGCATCCTTCTTTCTAATAAAAATAATTGGTGCTCCCCAAGGAGAGTTGCTCTGCCAAATAAACCCATTTCCTAAGAGCTCCTGCAGCTGAGAGGATAACTTCTGCATCTTAGGAGGTGCAAGACGGTATGGTGCATTGGCGATTGGCGCCACACCCGTAATTAGATCAATCCAAAACTCCACTTGCCTCTCAAGAGGCACAGCCGGTAACTCCTCAAAAAAACATTAGGAAAATCACATACCACCGGAACATTAGAAATAGAGGTTGATCCCTTCTTCTCAACCCGATTATCCACTACATATGCCACATAACCCATGCTACAAACTGTGTCTTGCCCTGGCGACTGAAAAGAAGTTGATCCCAACCTAGTACCCTATCCGTAGATAGTTGACACTCCCCCAGTATGGTCTCGAACCGTTATCAAATGAAGCTCACAGTCAATTAGACCCCCAAATAGGCTCAACCAATCTATGCCCACGACTACACAAACATCTCTCATCGCGATAGGGATGAGATCTATCGAATAACCAACACCGAAGATCTTTAATACACAACCGTAGTACACATCAGTAGCAGAGATTAGATGCTCATCAGGTATTGATACTCTTAAGGGTCTACCCAAAGTCTCTCGTGTAATACTAAAACCGCAACAAAATGATGACTACACGAATGAACTACTCGCACCCGAGTCAAATAGCACAAGCGTAAGCACATAATTCACAAGAAAAGTACCTACAAAATCGATAATATAACCAACATAAATAAATCAATAGAATTATAAAGAACACATACCATCCATGACATCTGGAGCTGTGTGGTCCTCATATGTTGTCAACTGAAATGCTCTCCCTCGAGCCCTCGATGCCTCGGCCTTCCCCTGTCGACCATTAGTGATACGCAGGGTCTCGAGGGATGGAGTTTGAACCTCCCTAGATTCAAGATAAGGACAATCTGCCTTCAAGTGACCCGTCTGGTTGTAGCTAAAACAAACCTGGAATCTCTTAGGGAAATCCCTAGCCAAATTCCCTTCCTTACCATACATGTAGCAAGCTGATCCGGATCAACACGGTCCCTCGTGTCCCTTGTTGCACTTTCCGTCATAGTGGTCCTTCTATCCTCCAGCTCTTTGATCAGCGGGCTTGGGCTGCTTAGTCGCTGGCTGTAACGCCTGTGTTTCTGGGCTTGCCATTTTTAGCAATGTAATAGTCTAGGTTAACCTTTGTAACCCGTTTTGAAATAATAGAAGTGTATTATTTGAGTATTATGTGTTTTGTGTTTAATTGCTTAATTATGTGGTTTGATTAATTAAGAATAAAAATAAGCGTCAAAATTTAAGTGTATAATAAACTTGATATCTTTAGATAATGTTGTAGTAGTTGAAACAAGGTTTCCGAAGATATCAAGAATGCCGAAATCCGAGTTATAACGAAGAAGTTATGACCTGTCGAAGTTTCGCGACAAAACCGACACCGCTGAATGACGTAAAAAGTGAAATTTGCGTTAGAGCGATATTTAGCCTTAGTGAGGATCGAAGATCTCATTGTTAGTATCAAAGCGATAAAAAGTTAGGTGAGAACGGACGTCAAACGAAGAAGTTATGAATTTATAACGAAATTTTCTGTCCCGGCCTATTAAAAATAATTAATAAAAAATAAATTCAAAATTAGCCGACGGAGTCTAAACAAAAGTTGTAGAGCATAGTCTCACCTTCGCGTGGATATAAAGAACGTCAAAAACGGAGTTCATATGAAGGAGATATGAATTTTCAAAGTTTATTAAATAATTAATAATTAAATTTAATTATTAAATCCGGCCTTATCCGAAGACGAGTCACCGGACTCATCCGGAGTACGCCTCGCGTACTCGAGTACGCCCCGCGTACAACAAGAAATGTCGACACTTCGGATGACGCATGCAGTGACGACTTCGGAGCCATGTACGCCCCGCGTACGAGGAATTTGTAGGATTTCTAAACTTAAACTTAGGTTGCTAAGTGGAATTTGTAGGATTTCTAAACTTAAACTTAGAATGCTAAGTGGAATTTGAGATGTGTGTCTGTTGGATTTTAGACACAAGCACTAGTTTATTTTAGGAACGTTGCCTAAAATGCTTTTATGTGCTAAATGTTATATGTTGCCATATATGATATTATTTGTTCGGATCTACGGTTTGTTGTCAACCGGATCTGAAGGTTTATGTGTTTAGGATTCTAAGCGTATGTATACGATATTAGAACTAGCATGTAATCGTTTCGGAGTGATAAGGATGATTTGAAATCTATCATGAATGAAGATCTAAATTTCACCTTATTCGGTGCGTAGATAAAAAAAAATGGTGAGAACAAGGAGTGGCGTTGGAAACGCGGATGAAAACAGGAATCAACCGCCAGTGATTGAGCAAATACCTGTTGTAGCAACAGCACTAGAACTAATCATCATGGTTGGAGTACAAGCCATGATTCGGGCTATGTTAGCCGAACAAAGGGAGGAGATGCGACAAATGTTGCATAATAATAGGGACGAACCTATCATACCTATTGAGGAACCTGAATTGATTCCTGAGCAATCGGAGGAAGGGAACAACAGTCGCATTATGAGTCAAGTTGGGACTCAAGAAGAATGAAGCAACAATCCGGAAAGGAGAAACAACAACAATGGGTGAATGTACAAGAATTTCTTGGGCGCCAAACCGCCAAGTCTTTCTGGGAGCCCAAAGCCTGTTGAAATAATGGATTGGATCTCCGAAATGGAGATGATATTTGAAAGTTGCGACTCTAGCAACAAACAGAAGACTGTCTTTGCAGTCAGACAACTGAAGACTAGAGTATTAAGTTGGTGGAAGTTGTTGGCAGATACTATGCCACAAGGGAAAGCCCTGAAAATTTCATGGGAAGAGTTCTTGGAACAACTAAGGGTGCAATATTGTTCAGAGATAGATCTGATTGATCTGAACAATGAGTTCCAAAACGTGAAGAAGGGGAGGATGAGCGTAGACGACTATGCTATGGCATTCACTGAGAAAATGAAATTATTTCCGTACCTAGTGCCAACAGAACTCTCCAAGATTGAGAGGTTTGCTAATGGACTGCCTGCCGACTTTGGTCCGACAGTCAAGATGGCAACTACTCTGAAAACGACTGTTCGTGCAGCTAAGAATGTGGAGGCCCAGTAGAAGGAAAAGGGTCTGGAAAGGATAAAAGTTGGTGAAAAGAGGAAGTTCGATGGAACTTCAGGGTCCAATAAGAAAAACAAGTTCTCGAAGTCTGGTTCGAGGGGAAGTGGAAGCGAAGCGAAATGGTGCGACAAATGTAAGAAGAAGCATCATGGAAAGTGTGAGGTAGTGACCACATGCTACAAGTGTGGAAAGCCAGGTCACTATGCCAATGAATGTACCCTCACTAAGAAAGTTTGTTATGGTTGTGGTGAGGAGGGACACATGTTGAGGGACTGCCCAAAAAAGAAGGAGGCAGCTAGACCCAACATACCGCCAAAGCCAAAGGCAAGAGCATTCCAGATGACACTGGAAGCTGCTAAAGATGAAGCTGATGTCGCTTCAGGTACCTTTCTCATTAACAATTTGCCTGCCCAAATTTTATTTGATTCTGGAGCCAACTACTCCTTTATATCGCATGAATTTGGTAGAAAACTAGCATTGCCTGTTGATAGACTAGATAATGCTTTATTAGTCGAAGTTGCTAGTGGCAAGTTTGTACCTGTTAGCTATCGCATGAAAAACATCTTAATTGATTTAAATGGGAATAAGTTCCACGAGGAATTATTACCTATAGAACTTAATGGTTTCGACATCGTGTTGGGAATGGATTGGCTTAGTGCCAATGATGCCGAGATATTGTGCAAGAAGAAGATAGTTAAAGTGAACCCGCCTGGGAAGGAATCGTTTATGGTGTATGGGGACAAACGCCGAGTGAATTCTGGAATCATTTCCCTAATGAAAGCCAGAAAGTGTTTGACCAAGGAATGTACATCATATTTAGCATTTGTGATTGATGCTAAGAAGGAAAAGAAGGTGATGCAGAGTATTCCTGTGGTGTGTGATTATCCGGAAGTATTTCCCGAAGATCTTCCTGGATTACCGCCTGATCGACAAGTGGAATTCTGTATTGACTTGTTACCAGGAACAACGCCAAGCAAAAGCACCTTATCGATTAGCACCGACGGAGATGAAGGAGCTGATGATGCAACTTCAGGAGTTATTGGACAAAGATTTCATTAGACCTAGTTCATCACCCTGGGAAGCACCGGTGTTATTTGTAAAGAAGAAAGATGGAAGTATGAGAATGTGCATCGATTACAGAGAGCTGAACAAGGCAACAATAAAGAATAGATATCAGTTGCCGAGGATTGATGACCTATTCGATCAACTACAAGGTTCGAGCTATTTCTCGAAGATCGACCTAAGGTCAGGATATCATCAACTGAAGGTGAGAGAGCATGATATAGAGAAGACTGCGTTCAGAACTAGATATGGACACTACGAGTTCTTGGTTATGTCGTTTGGACTAACCAATGCTCCGGCAGCATTCATGGATTTAATGAATAGGGTTTGTAATCCGTTCCTTGATAAATCCGTGATAGTGTTCGTAGACGACATTCTGATTTATTCGAAAAGCCAGGAGGAGCATGGCAGACACTTGCGAGAAGTGTTAGAAGGGATAATGGTTGATCCAGCGAAGATCGAAGCTGTGATGAAGTGGGAACAACCGAAAAGTCCCACGGAGATCCGAAGCTTTTTAGGATTAGCCAGATATTACCGAAGGTTTATCCAAGGCTTTTCTTCGATTTCTACTCCATTGACAGCTTTAACCCACAAAGGAGCTACTTATGCTTGGAGTGAGAAGCATAAAGAAGCATTCGAGAAGCTAAAGAAGAAACTATGCGAGGTACCGATACTTTCTCTACTCGACGGAGTTGAAGAGTTCGCTGTTTATAGCGATGCGTCTGGGGTTGGATTGGGTTGTGTTTTGACCCAAAGAGAAAAGGTGATAGCATATGCGTCTCGACAACTAAAAGAGCATGAAAATAACTACCCAACTCATGATTTGGAGTTGGCAGCGGTAGTTTTCGCTCTGAAGATATGGAGGCATTACCTCTATGGCACAAAGTGCAAACTTTTCACTGATCATAAGAGTCTCCAATACCTCTTTAATCAGAATGAATTGAATATGAGGCAACGACGCTGGCTAGAGTTACTCAAGGACTACGACTGTGAGATACTTTACCATCCCGGTAAAGCTAATGTTGTTGCTGATGCTCTCAGTCGGAAAGTCAATCTTGAAAGGAAAAGGCCAAGAGCGTTGAGAATTGAAGTTGTATCGACTATTTTAGAAAGTATAAAGAAAGCTCAAAGCGAAGCTTCTGAAAAGAATGACCGAAAGATGGAACGTTTGGGAAAAACATTGGTGTTCGGTGTAAACAGTCATGGACTGAAGGTGTTCCAAGATCGGATTTGGATACCTAAGATAGGAGGAGTCAGAGATCTTCTGATGGAAGAAGCTCACAAGACCATGTACTCGATTCATCCCGGTAGCACTAAAATGTATAGGGACCTGAAACCCTACTACTGGTGGCCAACGATGAAGCTTGATGTTGCAAAGTATGTGGCTAAGTGTGTGACTTGTGCAAGAGTCAAGACACAACATCAGAAACCGTACAGGAGTTTAGAACCATTGTCTGTGCCTATGGGTAAGTGGGAAGACATTGCTATGGATTTTGTCACTAAACTGCCCAGAACAAAGAATGGTCACGACATGATTTGGGTGGTCGTTGATCGATTCACTAAGAGTGCGCATTTCATAGCAGCCAGGGAGAAATGGTCTATGGAGAAGCTTGCAAACTCTTATGTGAAGGAAATTGTGAGGCTTCATGGTGTTCCGCTAACGATTGTATCGGATCGTGATAGCCGTTTCACCTCAAGGTTTTGGAAAAGTCTACAAGAGGAAATGGGTACCAAGTTGTGTTTAAGTACATCTTACCATCCGCAGACTGATAGTTAGAGTGAAAGAACGATACAAACACTTGAAGATATGCTGAGAGCATGTACCTTGGAATTCCTAGGTAATTGGGATGAACATTTACGATTGGTAGAATTTTCCTATAATAATAGTTTTCACTCGAGCATTAAGATGGCACCTTACCAAGCTTTGTATGGACCGGAGATGGTTCATCAAACTGCTGAAAAGTTGAAAATAATTAGGGAAAGAATGTTAGCGGCTCAGGATCGTCAAAAGAGCTATGTTGACGAAAAGCGAAGACCGATGACTTTTGAAGTTGGGGATTCGGTTTTGCTTAAAGTCTCGCCGTGGATGGGACTTATAAGATTTGGAAAAAGAGGAAAACTAAGTCCAATGTTTATTGGACCGTTTAAAGTTCTTCAGAGGATTGGGAACCAAGCTTACAAGCTCGAACTACCAGAAGAACTGAATGGAATTCATAACACTTTTCATGTGTGTTATATACGGAATTTCACGGGGGAAGTTCCCGACATGATTCCACTTTCGGAGTTGAGAATCGATGAGAACAAAAGGTTGGTTGAAGAACCAGAGGCAATTGTTGACCGAAAGACTAAGAAGTTGCGATGCAAGATGGTCGAGTTAGTGCTTGTCCGATGGAAACACATGAATGGGCCGAATCTCACCTGGGAAACGGAGAGTGGCATGATGGGTCGCTATCCGCATTTGTTTGTTGAGGTGTGATTCCGGGGACGCAATCATTCTAAGGTGGGGAGAATTGTAACGCCTGTGTTTCTGGGCTTGCCATTTTTAGCAATGTAATAGTCTAGGTTAACCTTTGTAACCCATTTTGAAATAATATAAGTGTATTATTTGAGTATTATGTGTTTTGTGCTTAATTACTTAATTATGTGGTTTGATTAATTAAGAATAAAAATAAGCGTCAAAATTTAAGTGTATAATAAACTTGATATCTTTAGATAATGTTGTAGTAGTTGAAACAAGGTTTCCGAAGATATAAAGAATGCCGAAATCCGAGTTATAACGAAGAAGTTATGACCTGTCGAAGTTTCGCGACAAAACCGGCACCGCTGAATAACGTAAAAAGTGAAATTTGCGTTAGAGCGATATTTAGCCTTAGTGATCTAAACGAGGATCGAAGATCTCATTGTTAGTATCAAAGCGATAAAAAGTTAGGCGAGAACGGACGTCAAACGAAGAAGTTATGAATTTATAACGAAATTTTCTGTCCCGGCCTATTAAAAATAAATAATAAAAAATAAATTCAAAATTAGCCGATGGAGTCTAAACGAAAGTTGTAGAGCGTAGTCTCACCATCGCGTGGATATAAAGAACGTTGAAAACGGAGTTCGTATGAAGGAGATATGAATTTTTGAAGTTTATTAAATAATTAATAATTAAATTTAATTATTGAATCCGGCATTATCCGAAGACTAGTCACCAGACTCATCCGGAGTACACCCCGCGTACTTGAGTACGCCCCGCGTACAACAAGAAATGTCGACACTTCAGATGACGCATGCAGTGACGACTTCGGAGCCATGTACACCCCGCGTACGAGGAGGTTCCAGCCTCCTATAAATAGGATGCGAGGGGTCCGGGCATAGTTGCTCATTTCTCCTCCGTTTCGTGCTGAAGCTCTGCGTTTTTACCCCCGAAGCCACCCCGAAGCCCCGGTAATATTCCCGAGTCCCGAAGCAAGTCCCGAGATCCCGAAGATCCCAAGAAGTGCGGTTTCCGAGCCGAAGCTCTGCCCGCGAGAAGTTCGATTTTTGTAGAGATCTTTCAGATCTACTGAGGATTACTACTTCTACAAGCCGTAGTGCTGTCCGATCATCTTCTGATCAAGTGAGTGTGTAGTTACTTTCTTCTAACGCATAATTATGAAGTATTTTATAAGAAATACGTGTTATGTGTATATTTTGTTGTTATGTGTGTGAATGTATATTCACTTTCTTCTATCTCATGGATCTGATTTGTTTTCTATGAAATACGTGTTATGTGGGTGTGCCTCATCTGTTATGTGGAATATATATTGAATGAAAATGATATACAGGTTTTAAACTATGTATAAAATATATATTTTTATCTACTAATATGTTGGGTAGAACATGGGTAGATAGTTGGTGTGTAATAAACAGATGAGAGGCCTCGATGTTGTTGTTGTTGTTCACCTAGTTATTCAGCGGAGTATGGATAACGACCACAGACTCCTTCTAGACAGTCTCGTGGAACGCTAGCAGGTTCATAACCTGTAGGTGTTGTGAGCGATGTGTTCACCGGTGTACTCTATCCCCCTCATGGTTGCCTTTAGGATATCTATTGTTGAGGAAACCCCTTAGCAGTAATGTCCGTCCCGATGAAAATCCTAGATCTAGGGTTTATGAGCATTGGATGATTATTGCATGTTCATTAGACAAACTAGATCCAAAAGCTTTAAGGTTTGCATTACTTTCCTTTGACTCAAAGGGCTTTATCGGTGCAAATTCTTCAATGCAGATAGGTACAAACTATCAAAAATTTTGGTCAGATGTTATCGTGTAACCTTTAAGAGAATGCATTACTTTCCTTTGACTCAAAGGTTGAAGAGACTGTATGCTTCAAAGCCATAGCCACTTCCATGCGATGACACTTTTAAGATCATGGACATGATGCTGGAGTAATGTGTGATCCATCTGATTCAAAAGCTTAGAAGCACTTTAACATAATTCATCCTTCATTTGCAGCAGAAATACGTAATGTTAGGTTAGGCATAAGTACAGATGGGTTTGCACCACCTAGAGCATTTGGAAAACAATATTCATGTTGGCCGATTATTATAACACCTTATAATTTACCACCTTCTATGTTCATGGAAGAGCCTTATATATTTTTGAAGCACACTTGTGCTAGGACCGTCAAACCCTAAGCATAAAATATATGTATTTTGGCAACCAGTTGTAGAATTGGAGCAGTTATGGGAAGAAGGCGTATTAACAGATGATATATCTTTAAAACAAAATTTTCATTTACGAGCAACTTTGATGTGGACAACAATCGACTTTCTAGCATATACAATGTTGTCAGGATGGTCTACAGTAGGTAAGATAGCATGTCCACATTATGCGAAACATACACAAGCATTCAGACTAAAGAATGGTAATAAGATGTCATGATTTGACTGTCATAGAAGATTTCTATTGGTAAATCACCCATATAGAAAGGATAAAAATAAGTTGAAGAGGAATCGTGAAGTGATAGAATATCCTCCTCGAAGTAAGAATGGTGAACAAACTTTAAGGGAAATTAAACAATTAGCCTTAGTAAAAGTGATTGAACTAAATGATGATGATGTAAACAAAGCATGTGGCGATTATGGTAAGAAAAGCATATTTTGGGATTTACCATATTGGAAAACAAACCTCATTAGACATAAATTTGATGTTATGCATATTGTGAAAAATGTATTTGAGAACTTTTTTTACACTATGATGGATGTTACAGCGAAGACGAAGGACAATGTAGTAGTGAGAAGAAATTTGAAACTCAATTGTAGGAAGAGAAAAGAAGTCAAAGATGACTAAAGAGCATACTATGCTCTAGACAAGAATCAAAAGAAAAGCATATGCGAATGCGTGGAGAAATTGTGTTTCCTCGATGGTTATGTTTGTAATTTGGGGAGGTGTATTGATTTAACCGGGTGTAGACTGTTCGGAATGAAAAGCCATGATTTTCAAGTTTTTATGCAAAGATTTATGCCAATTGCATTTCGTGAGATGTTGCCAAAACACGTATGGGAGGCATTAACAGAGTTGTGTCTTTTCTTCAAAACATTAACACTAACATCAATTAAAACAAAAGACATGGAAAGGATTGAAGCCGAGATCCTAATAATTCTATATAAATTAGAGACCATCTTTGTCCCTGGTATTTTTAACTTCATGGAACATTTACCTAATACATTTTTCATACGAAGCGAAGATAGACGGTCCCGTCTAATATCGGTGGATGTATCAATTTGAAAGGTTTGTATGTTACATCAAAATGTATGTTGTTATTTTTGTAAGCTAATTTAAATCTTATTTTACTATAGATATCTAAATTAGTTGAAATAATATGTGAAAAATAAAGATCGAGTGGAAGGGTCCATTATTAACGATTAATTGCTTCGTGAAGCATCAAATTTTTGCTCTTATTATTTCGAAACTGGTGTCTCCACAGGTAATAGAAAGTTGCATCGAAATGATGATGGAAGAGGAGATGAGCAACCTGATGATAACAACAAAATTTTAGATATATTTTCATACTGGTCGTCATTATAGAAGATTCAAGAATGGAATGTTTTCTGATGAGGAATTGCATGTTGGCCAAACTTACATACTCCTTAACGAAGATAAGATCAAACATTCCATTAGGTAACCAACATATACTTCACTTTTAATTATAATAATCATTTGTTGTGTAATTTCTTTGGATAACATTTACATGCATGATTTTGTTTATTACATCATAGTAACTTTCAAATGTTATTTAAATGGTAATACATAATATTTGAATGAACTTATTAGGGATATGGATGAACAGGAGCTTGCAGCTGAAGTTGAGAACTTTGCAGTATGGTTTCAAAACTATATGGTTGTTAATTTTATATTTTTTTAGTTTTATTTTTATTTGTTATGGTTATAATTAACTCTAATTAAGTGCTTTACCATTTGACCTTTCCAAAATTCCATTTAGGAGAGTGAAATTATATAGTATATACTTTGTCACTGGTTACAAGTTTCACACATAACCTCATGGTCTAAACAAATCAACAATCAATAGCAGATTGTGTGTTAGTAGCCAATGAGGTGAATATTACGATAAGGTAGAGGAAATTTTAGAAGTCGAGTACCATAATTACCCAATTAAAACCATAGTTTTGTTTAAATGTCATTGGTATGATT
Organism: Lactuca saligna; assembly: GCF_052625555.1. Lineage (NCBI taxonomy): Eukaryota > Viridiplantae > Streptophyta > Magnoliopsida > Asterales > Asteraceae > Lactuca > Lactuca saligna. The sequence continues at coordinate 30,705,374 of NC_136424.1, forward strand.
GGACACCTAACATAGGAGTTAAGGTTCACAAACAATATAACTTGGTCGAGATAAACGTCAAAAGAAAAGACAACAAGTTTGAGCCATTTGTTTTAGCCATGCATGTCACTCAGGTGTGTTACATTCCTTACCCAAGTTTGAAAACAAACAACTTGGAGTGGTGGGAAGTATTTAAAGTTAAACCTCGTGGTTAGACTGATATATGTGAAAATCATCCTCAAAAAGACGTTGCTTTCGAAGAAGATGAAGTTGAATCAAATGAAATCATTATGCCAACTACAGCCGATACATACAATTATGATGATCATGACATGTCAAGAAGCGTTTCAGATAATGAAAATAACATTGATGAAGAAGGTGAAATTCATGAGGACAACAATGATGGTATTCCTGACAGCGAGGGTAGTTATGAGTATAGTACATCGAGCAATGAAAAACAAGAGGAGGAAGAAGAAGAGGATGGAGAAGATATTGACTAGATGTTTTTGTTTCTTTATAGAAGGATGGTTACATTGGCTAATTTTTAATTTTTGTATGCGAATTGGTAAATGTGATGTTATGTATTAGTGCCCTTCATGAGAATTAAATAAAATGAAAATTTATCATTCTTTGGTACATTGAAAGCATTTACTAAAAAGCGAAATGTGTTTTTGAGATATTTGTATGTTTAATATCTTCATTAAATTTCCAATTAAGCAATTGTTTATGTTGTAATCCAGTTTCTTTACATTAAAATGGTAAAAAATTATTCAAGATAACATAAACATAATAACAAAATGCTTATTCTTTCATGTATTGATAAAGACATATAAAATGCATTAAAACAAACAAAATATATTACCAATTCACAAACATATCATTCAAACCATATCTTACCAATTCCATTGATCATAATAACAATTCCTCCATTGATCATAATAACAATAAGAATATTAATTAAGCATACAACATGCCAACAAAGAAACAAACCAAACACACCATCATGAACTTGATAATTCCGACTTTACCAACTTCAACTCGAGGTCCATTACCATGTTCATTAGTATCTCGAATAACAACTTGAGTCGGGGTTTCATTGACATGAAAATTGACAAGAGCGTTGGGGGAGGGGGCATCTATAATGATATCTTCACCATTGGGTTGAGCTCTTAACTCGTACATCTTCTTTCTATACCATATGTTCGACAGTTATGGGTCAATCCAATGAAAAAACCACAATTTATGAATTCATCATTATAGTTTGTACAACCAATGAACCTCCATCCAGGATTCTTTAGCATCCATTCCGTCCACATTCCAACAGGATGTCCACATCTTCACAGCCTCACGTTACTTCTTGAAGACGACGACATCGATTTTCCCTAATTTATCTTCTTCCGCTTATGGGTTTGCAATATATGGAAGTTGGATTGGATGCTTTATTTATCCAAATAAATTCCATAATATGGCACTATTATTAATGTAAAATACTTTACAAAAAAATAGTTCCTAGCAAAATTGGTAACAAAAGTTGCAACATATTATTGCTCAATACTAAAATTCCATGAGTTTTACTGTCGTTGCAAATTTCCATAGATAAATATCTATGAATTTGAACTACTCCTTATCAAAATTGCTATGAAATTTAATTTCGTAACCATCACAAATTAGCTAGGCTATTTTTTCCATAAAAAAACAAGCAAATGAAATCAAATTCCATAGCGGAATTCCGTAGCAAATACCTACAAATGACACTTCCATAGCAAAGCAACTATAGAATTGTTTTCCATTGATAAATTCCATGACATATTAACCGCGATAATTAATTCCATAGTATTACTACAACGGAAAGTGTTTTCGTAAAAAAATTTGTTCGAAAATTTCTACGAATGTTTTTTCCATAGAAATATCGGTAGCATAATACAAACGGATATGGAGTCGGTAGCATTTTCCCTACCAAGTCCCATGCTCGCTACCGAAAATAAATTATGTAGACAATGTGGTAGAAACATTGTTATGGATCAACATTCCATAGCACGATCTATTGCATATTAACAACAAAAATACATTCCATAGCGCCCTTCCCTAGCAAAATCACATTTTTTTTGTGGTGCTCTCAACCACACCATTAAGTGGGGGTGTCCTAGGAGGGGTCAATTGTGAAACTATTCTACATTCCTTAAGATGGTTGTTGAACTGATTACTAAGATATTTTCCACATCTATGCTCTAGTGCACTCTTATCTTCTTCCTTAATAGATTCTCTATTTCATGATTAAACTCTTTGAACTTTTTAAAGGTTTCCAATTTATGCTTGATTAAATAGATATAGTCATATCAACTTTAATCATCAGTAAATGTCATGCGGTAGCGATTAGCATCCCTTATGGAGGACTTAAAAGGAACACAAACATTAGTATGGATGAGTTCCAACAATCATTTACCTCTTTTACAGGTTCCTGTGAAATGTAACTTAGTCATCTTGCGTAGTAGACAAGATTCGCATTCATCATCTAGCTTTAAGTCAAATGACTATAACACTTCATCATTTTATGTTTAGGTAATGTGTTTTTTGTTTATATGCCTAAGACGACAACACCATAAGCATGCCATTTCTTAATGACTAGAAGAATCAATACTAAACATACTAATTCCAAGTTCACACACAATAGTTACATACATGTCATTACACGGATAAGATTTGAAAATAAAAAATACCGTTTTTATAAACCAAAATTTTACCATCATTATTTTCAAACAAAGAATAATAACCTTATTTAAATAAAGCGTGAAAAAAATTGTTTTTCTAATCATAATGAGATTAATTAAACTAATCATAACTCTATTATAAAGCTTCTAACTCTAACTCTCCAATCATTGTAACCTTTGACCTTCTTCTGGTTTCCATGATTAGATTGATCTTTCCAAGCTTAGGCTTCTATTCTTTAGTTCCTGCAATACCGAGCATGTAACGCCCGTAGATCCAGACTAGTCAATTTAGAGATAATAGGGGTCGAAAAAGAATTTTTGACAAAATATTATTTAGAATAAATATCTTAATCAAGTTGTATAATACATCTCAAGGGTTCTGTACATATAAAGAACGCCGAAATCTGAGTTATAACGAAGAAGTTATGGCCCGTCGAAGTTTTACGGCAAAATCGGCACGGCACCGGGAGACGTAAATAGTGAATTTACGATAGAGGACTTTTTAGCCTTAGTGCTCTAAACAAAAGTTTTAGTATACGTTAAACCGAGAACATGCAAAAAAGAACGCCCAAATATGAGTTCGTATGAGGAAGTTATGAATTTTCTAAGATTTTGCCTAGCAGTGCACGGCCCGAAACTCGAATTTTATTTTGAGCAGTTTTTGGCCTACGCGACCTAAATTAGAGTTGAATATCTCATTAATAGGAACACAATGATAAAAATAAAAACGAAAATGGAGTACGTATGTAGAAGTTACGAATTTTACACGGATATTTAACAGTATAATCTTCTCCTACTGTTAAATTTAAGATCGGTCGAGAAATAGCCGATGGAGTCCAAATGAAAGTTGTAGATCTTGTTTTTACCTATGTGTGGGTATAAATAACATCGAAAACAGAGCTCGTATGCGAAAGTTACGGGGTTTTGAAGTCGGCAAGGTGCTATGCGAAATTGGGTGATGTGGCTGAATATGGGCCAAGGCTTTCTCCCCAAGGCAAGCCACCAGAAGGTGACATGTGGCATAGACTCAACAAGTAGGAGGACCTACTCGACGAGTAGATATGTTTTTCAGCCTATAAATAGAGGTGTCGGGTTCCCTCATTCTTCACACCATTCCAACCTCTTCTCTCTCTCTCTAGCCCCAACCCCCCCCCCCCCCCCCACCTAAACCTAGCTAAAACCCCTAGCACCTGAAGGAAGCCCTAAGGATCTTAAAGCCCCGAGAAAAGAGCCTTTCAAATTGGGAACGCTGCTCCAGCGAAGCCCGGTTTTCGAGAAAACCCGCTGTAAGTTAGCTATGCCTACCCTATCTTTAATATAGCTTATGTTTCAATATAGTAATGTTATTAGGACCATATAAGGAGTATTTGTTCTAGTATTATGGGTTATATAATTATTGTTTAAAGCTCATCTAATAGTAATAATAGCAAGACTATTAATTAGACTCGGTGAATATTAGACTAAACTGTAGTGGTAATGATACTAGGTTTTGTCCGAGGGAAATTGTTTTAACAGTAACGAAGTGTTGTGCAAGTACTGAGTCATCACCTTATCAGATGAGTGCATAGTACTCTCATCTTACACATAGATATGAAGTATTTTATATAAATTACGTGCTATGTATGCATATAACCTGTATACTTGCTATCTATGCTGGATGAACGATTTTATACATGTTTTAAATAATTTAAATTGTATATGTATTTTATATCTACGAATATGTTGGGTAAAACATGGGTAGATGAAATATGAGTTGGATGATGAGTTGAGAGGTGATATAGACCATGAGGTAAGGGTAAGAGGTGGACGATGTGAAAAGCCTTGTTCCCAAATGTTGGCCCCGTCATCTAGCAAAGTATGGATGACAACCACAACTATTCTAGACAATCCGTTGGAACACTAGCAGGCTTGCAACCTGTAGGTGTTGTGAATAATGTGTTCACCGGTGTACTCTAAGAACCCATTGACATGTATTGTGAGTGGACTCTCGCAAACGGTACTGTCAATAAACGAGATAACCCTAGCAGCTATGCTCGAAGGACAATACTGGCAGCTGCGCCTCATATAGAATGTCACAATTCTGGCAGTTGCGCCTAAGTGATAGAACTAGCAGTTGTGCTTGACAGTTGTGTCATTGACAATGATGGACTTCATACCTATTCCTTAGGAATGAATAAATGAGAAATAACTTTTTCTTAGGGTAGACCCTTAAGAGTAAAGAAGATAATGGGGATGGGTAATTGGGTTAACTGTTTGATGATTAAACATAATAGTTATATTATTGTGGGTTGAAAACCCTATGTACTCACCAGGTTTCCCAACCTGACCCACTCAGCTTATTTATATCACAGGTGTTGATACGAAGTCACATTGCACTGAGAGATTAAGGAGATATAAATCACTAGTGATAATGAATGTAAGTTCTGTTTATGCTTATGTTTCTGTATTGACGATGACATCCCAAATGTTTTAAAATCAATACAAATACTTTTCTTCATAAACGCTTTGATAATATATTTTTCATATTTGGAACAACTTCCACATCATTTTTATTAAAAGAGGTACTCTGATTTTTATAAAGCATAAAGAAAATCGGTCTTTTCTGGCCGTGAAAATGGGGATGTCCCAGAGCATATGTGAGTGCCACATACAATATCAAGAATCTATGAATTAGTAATATGGTAAAGTTCAATGACTACCTAATATGGATTTGGTTTCTTGAACCATCTCATCCTTCATGTCTTTCAGGTATCTCGGACAGTTTCTTTTCAATTTTCATTTCTCTTGACAGTAATAACAATCAACTTCATTTGAATTATGGTTAGGAGAAATCTTAGAATTTGCCTTTCTCTTGAGTTCATGATTAAATAATTCATTCACCACTTTCTCATTTTCTTTGATAAAAGAAAACACCATTTGCTCGAAGTCATTACCATTTTCAATAGCTTTGGAACGGGATATGGTTGCCTTTTCCATAATATCAACTTCAACAATTTCCAACATGTCATAAAGCTCCATTAGGGTTATATTGAGGTCCCTTATGTGGAAGTTCATTACAAATGTCTTGTAATATTATGCAAGTGAGTATAAAACCAAATCAATAGTTTGCTCCTTTAGAAACTCAACACCCATGTCACCCAGTTTGTCAATGTATGTCTTCACTTTGTCGACATATGTTGACAAAGAGGATCATTCCTTGTATTTACATGTAAGTACATATATTGTGATGTCTTATCATTCTAGCCTCATATGGATTGAAAAGGTGAGGGTTGCAAGTCAAGAAGATGTGGATGAAGATATGGGGAGGAAGGAAGAAGGAAATCACCATTTCAGACATCTATAACAAGAGACAAAGTTTTATTTAGTCTATTACATTCTTAATATTTTAACCAAAATAAATATATAAGGCTTGGTTCCATATTTTACATTATTAATATGAAGACGATGTTGTAATCAAATTGCATATTTATTTTAGGTAGGTAATGCACTTTACCAATTTTAATCTCTATGAAATTCCTAGATCTTTTGAGATTCATTGAACTATTTAGTTGCAAGTTTAATCTCGATATATGATCTTCGATTTGTGACTAGATATTGAGAATCACAAACAAGATGTAAATAACCATGAAAACCCACATGACACCCTCATTCTCATTTATAATCTCACATTGACATGCCCGTTAGCTACAAATGCTTCATTAACAATAATAAACTTGAGTTGTACCATCATTTCAACTTTGTAGTCCCAAATTAATGCATCGGTTAACCACGCACGCTCTACTAACGACTCACAAAGAAATAATGTGTGTTTTCATGGATTAGCATACAATTTCAAGATTTTCATAAGTATCTAGAGTGGGATTTTAATGTATGTTCTAGTACTTATATATTATACTTTTAACATGATTAATGGCCTATAATATCCCTTTCGGTTAATAACAATCCACCACACAAAGATGTGGTGGGTGAAAAGAACACCCATTCAATGGTCATTTTATAGGTCATATCCATATACCTGTCTTATAGCATGATTTCATCAATGAGACTTACTCGAGTATTGACTAACAATTGTTAATCTCATACATATATTATTATAACTCTTTTATATATATATATATATATATATATATATATATATATATATATATATATATATATATATGGTCGTATTCCAGTGAGTACTCAAAAAATAGTGAGGCTTGTGAGGACAACTCTCCGCAACCCATTTCATCAAGGTCACAAACATCAAACCCAAATACTTGGCCGTAACCCAAATACTTGGTCGTGGTGCATTTGAATGCGACCTTTTCTGTGCTAACTAATACGAACTAGAGGATTTAATCACGTGCGGCGAACATCCATGGAACTAACTAAATGATTCAGTTAATTGATACGAATGAGTGGTATCGAGTATCATGATTAATATTGATTAGAGTGATTGATTTTATTAAATTGAATGGTAAATACGAGTGATCTAAGTAGATTAACCATGTTGTGAGTTAGAGATTTATCGGATCGAGGTTGATCTGAATGTTTCGAGAACAAAAAGGGGAGATAAATTATATCTATTTATTTTTAATTAAGTGTGGAAGATTTAGAGTGTAGCCAATTAAAACGATTGATTTACAATTCGAGTATTATGTAAAGATTCAGAAGTGTACGAAGTTATTGGAAAATGAGTGACAATACCCAATATAATGGTCACATGATTATGACTATCCATTTATTATTTTAGTGATATACTCTTGAATTAAAAGACGATTTGTAAATCGAGTACAAAAATGTTGAGTTGGAAAAGGTTTAAGATAAAATAACTGACTTTATATGGTTGTACGTGAATCATTACTAGTTGTAAAAGAAATGATCAAGAGTTAGAGTAATATTAAGGGTTTGAGTGATCATGATAATTGGGGAAAATGTAAATTATCAATGGAGAATAAAAAGAAATAAGATTAACGATTACAAATGAGATGTAAATCTTTTAATTGCAAGAGGCGATACATGATTTTCCAAAGATAGAGTGATTTTAATAACTAAAATGTTCATCTTGAGATATATGTCTATAGTTCAAGAATATAAAACACTTATATTGAGAATATGATAACATTTTGTGATCAACAGATGATGCGATAAAGCAATTTATGTGAGATGAGAAAACATTGAATATGTTGAGATGTATGATAAATTTATCTAAGAGAATAGTAAAACAGAAAATAACTTGAGAAGAGTAAGAGACAAAAACACATGAGATGAGATAGAGTACGAGTATGATAAGTGGTGAAAAAAAGTAGATAGTCAAGATATGTGTTGGTTTGAGACAACATGTATTAAAAAAAATATAAGTGATGTTAATGGTTGGGTAAAAGTAGGACAAAAGATGAAAAATGATATTTATCATGCCACGAGATCGCATAATAGTAGATAAAGCAATTGACGTCCCATAGAAACCATTTAGAGTAAAGAAATTGAGGAAAGTTTGGCCAAGGCATTGATAATATGAAGAATTGAAAAGTAGATTGTTATTTTCGGTTATGAGGTTAAATAAGAGAATAATATTAGATTGGATATCATTAAGTGAGAAAATGACTGAGGGAGCAAAAAAAAAAATCTGAGGACGAAATACCTTAAATTGGGGAGACTTCTGACAACCCAAAATTTAGAATGATTTGATTTTTAGTCAATATTGACAAAAATAGCAATTTGGTCAGCTATGAGAAAAAGATGAGAATATGAAGTTCTAACTTCATTAATATGTACAAGACAAGTTTAATTCACTATAAGATGTTAGATTGTTAGATGAGTGAGTTCTACAAAAAGAATGCATGAGAAATGCATATTTGGTCAAAATGGTAAAATTGATATTTTTATGATTTTTAGGCCAAATTCACGACTTAATAAATTAAGACCCATATTAATTCAATGAGATACGACTTAAGGAAATTGTAGAGTGTGTTCCTAGCTTTGCGTGGATATAAAGATCAATGAAAATATATAAGAAACAAAGAAGTTATGTGCGTTTGAAATTAGAAGAAAAACTTCCTTGAGTTGCAATCGAATCAACAATGTACCTTGCTGATTCCAAGGGGCCATGATGTAGCCATAAACTGCCACGATGTGGCAACGCACATAAAATAGATTATAATCAGTTTAAAGAGCTCATTTCAATCATCCTTCATGAGGGGGATCGATTGGGAGTTGAGATGGGGCATTTTGCTACCAAAATGATGCCAAGAAAAGCTAGAGATGGTGTATTATAAGGATTAGCATCCTTTGCCTATTCAGGGCTAAGAGCAAAAGACACATCAAGATGTAGAAATTAAGATGAAGTGGGACAATTAGTGTTCACAAACTGATAAGGTGAGTTATCACTCTCATTCTTTTTTTATGATTGTTATATTTTTTGTTCATTTTACATTTATGCATGTATATATGAGAATCTTGGGGCACTGCATGAATGCCATCAAATTATGAGTTGAAGACAGAGCATGATTATACATAGATAACATGTATCTAAGCATATATGCATTTGATTTGAGTAAATGTATGAGATATACACAGAACATATAGCAGAGCATGTGATGAACATAATTTCTTTAGGGAATGAGATTAATATTCCTTTAGGAATGAGATTGATATATGAGACTAATATTCCTTCGGTAATGTGATTGATATATGAGATTGATATTCATTCGGGAATGATATTGATATATGAGACTAATATTCCTTCAGATATTCAGCAGCCGTGGTACCAGAAGAAAGGACATGAGCACAAGATAAAGATTTAGATAGTAGGATGTTATTTTTGTATTCTTCAATTTATATAAATTTATATGATGTTTAAGCGATTAAACCTGAGAAGTAAAAAAGTTTAAATTTTGAGAATATTTTCCATATTTATAAATAAAATTTTAATGATTCTTATAGATTAGATGTTAGAGATTGAAGGTTTCACCAAACATCAACAATTTTTTTTTTAAATTCGTACGACATAGGACCTCCTTCTCCTTGTTAGTTAACATTAATTTGGTTTGCTACAATGCAAGTTGTAAAAGGCTTCAACATATAAAATTATAATTTTCATTCTTCCACCAACTTAACCATTTATTACTCTTTTCAAAAGTTTATTCAACCACCATATATTACATACAAAACTGCACAAATGGTCCCTGTGGTTAGTTGAATACCATTTTGGTCCAAAAAGGTTTGGACAAACACCAGAGGTCCAAACTTTTCATTTTGTTGTGAGTTTGGTCCAGTTTTCTATAAAAATTTTCATAATGACTATTTTACCCTTGGTACTTTCTTTTTCTATTTAATTATTTATCTAAATATTTATTCTGATTAAAAGAAAAATTTAACTTTCTCACTCTCTCTCTCTCTCTCTCTCTCACACACACACACACACTTAATACTCAATAATCCATACACCCCATCATCGATCAAAGTTGTTGCTTCCTCCTTTCACCTCATTTCTCGTCGACGAGCATCAGAACGACACACAACAGGCAGTTAGGAACATTGCCTGCCACCATCATCTTAACCCACCTCCTCCTTCGAATACCATAATCCCTCCATCATTGGTGTCACCTCTCACTCTCTTCATTCGTTGTTCATAACCGAAGAAGAGGAAGAAAGAGGCAAAGTTTCCACCGATCGATGTTGTCATCGTGATTTCAATCACCATCGGTTGTCATCGCCGCCTCCCTCTCCCTCTTTTTTCTTCTTCTGGTTTTTATTGAAACATCATTCCTAATTTGGGGATCTTTCTAGGTCTTGATCTAGTCTTGATCTAGATCACTCTATGCTTTTCTAATTGAAGTGTGTATTGGGTGGATTATGTTTATTGTTTAAGTTGTAGATTAAATGAAAAGAGACAAGGAAAAAGAGACTGGGGTGTTTGTGTTTGGTCTATCAGTCAAACGAAAAGGAATGGGTCTTTGATTCCCATCTGATCGGAGACGAAAAGGAACCGAAAGCAACAACAGTCTTCTTTCTTTCTTCTTTTCCTGGTTCGCTATGAAGCATGAAGGAGGAGTCGATTTTTTTCGACGGTTCAAGCCTTAAATCGGGGTTGTGGGGGTTGAGAAGGGCAGTAACAGTCGGATAGGGTGCTTGTGGTGGTGTTTCTTGGTAGAAGGAGGAAGGGAAGGGGATATGGAGGTGGCGGCAATGGGGAACCGGGAAAACGTCACTGGTGATTCTAGTTCTTCGACATGGGAAGGAGACGAATGTGATGACGGTTGCTGAGAGGGATGTGAAGGGGTATCGGGACACTACAACAACAATTCCAGGGGTTTTTGACAGCGGGTGCTCGTTGGAACTACTTCTGATTCGAGTTTGTTGTTGTTTGGTTCGGTTTCTGAATCTGCATCTAGATCGATTTCATGGATACAAATAAAATTTTTGTATTATTATCTTTTGATAATTCAGATTTTCAGGGTATTTTCCATTGTAATGTTCTTGGGTAATGTTTTAGGTGTGTGTGTGTGTGCGAGAGAGAGAGAGAGAGAGAGAGATTTAATTTAATTTTTTATTTTTTATAAATCAAGAAAACAATTAAGAAAAAAGAGAAAATCATATTAATAAGGGTGAATCCGTTATTTTGAAAAAAATAACAAATTGGATCAACAAGCAACAAAATGAAAAGTTTGGACCTCTGGTGCTAGTCCAAACCTTTTTAGACCAAAGTGATAATTTTCAACAAACCACATAGACCACTTATGCAGTTTAGTCTATAATACACAATATATTAGTAATTAGTTTTTCATTCATAAATTATCCGTCTCGGGGCGTTCAAAATATACTAAGCTAAATGTATCATGGAGAAAAACAAAATCTACAATCATCTTTCAAATTAGAGTTTGGATAATATACAAAATTCTTGTTCCAAAATAAGCAAAACCCCTTTTCTAAAATAGATAAACCCATTTTTTTCAACAAGAATAAAATAACAATAACTAAAACAGATAAAACCCATAAATACGCCAACAAAAATTTCTATTAATAGGAAGATAAAAACTTTTAAGTTGGCATTAAAATGATAACAAGAATTAAAATAAACATAATGCAAAAGGAAAACAATCCTTTTTTTTTTGTGAAAAGATGGACCCGACCCAGCTCAAAAAGATACTATTTTCTTTTTATATCGGACCCGGATCTCCTTGATGAATGGACACGTTGATGGTTGGAAACAAAAGCAGTACTAGAAGTAGTTGTTGTGTTTGTCGGGTGAAGAAGAGAGGATGCGTGTTGTCTTCAAACACTTTGATAAATAAGAATGTGGGCCCAGTTACAAAATTCAACCAAAACAACCCGACACCTGTCTTCTTTCATTTATTTTAGAGTAAATTACAAATTTGGTCTTTATTCTTATTTTGAAATTTAAAATTGTAAGATTAATTTAAATATAAAATTTAAAATTATTCTAATACTGCTATTAAGTTTGTATTTTGTGTAGATCTGGTTTCTGATCCATATATGATATACCATTCTTTTGGATTGAGTTTGTGATATTAAGTAAAGTATAATGGTCAAATTTGTAATTTGCCGCTTGTTTTGTAAACCTTGTAATCAAAGAGAGAATCATCACTTTTATATTTTTGTAAGATTTTAAAAGAATATTTTATACATTATATTTCTTGAAATTTAAATAACCACAATTCCATCGACTGCTTTTTACTATGTTTAGAAAGATATTACATTATTCAGATAATCATGTAAATAAAGATATTATTAAGAATATTATATTAGTTTTTTGTTCTTGGTATAACTACTTACGTGAAGTAGTTTCTTAACCTTTACTGTTTTGGATTTAAATTTTAATCAATGAGTCATTACTTATTAGCTTTTCGTTTCTTTGGGGGGTTTAATCAAAGGAGTCATTAATGAAACGTTGATGAAGCATGTCCCAATCGTTTTTCCCTTTCATGCTTCATTTTCTCTTTTCAGAAAGTGGTAATTTTCTTGATAAGTGATGAGTTATGAAGGAATTAAAAATAAAAAATAAAAAATAAAACATAAAAATAAAATAAAATAAAAAATTGTTTATTTAGAAGTGACTCACCAAATGTTTAATTCTATCTTTAAATCTATACGTTTGTTTTAAATGAGATTTGAACGCTATTGAATTAAACGAGTGTCATATTTTCCAACTATAATTAGATTTGGCAATGGAATAGGTTTTAATTTTAGAGGTGCAAACGAGTGAGTCAAGCTTGAGATTGGTTAGGTTCGGTTCGAGCTGGTTTAAGTTATGTGGGGCTCGAGCTTGGCTTGATTCGAGATTTATTATATTAAGTTCGGCTCGAACTCATAAAGATTTATAAAAGCTCGGTTTGGGCTCGGGATCAACTCGTTTTTTGTCTGGCGAGCCTAATAAACTTAGTGACATAGGCTTGAGCTTGAGCTCGTTTAATAAACGAACTTAATATTAAGCTCGAGCTCGACTCGGACTCATTTAAAATTGGTTTTGAGTCGGGATTTTAACGAGCCGATCTCGAGTAGCTCACGAGTAGCTTGACTCGTTTACACCCTGAGTTTTAATCATAATTTGATCTGACCTTGTAAAAATTATATGGGTTTGAATCTTGGTTTTTGATTCGTTTATTAGTTTATGACTTGTACCCATTACCATTTTTATTAAATGGGTTAAGTATGAATCATTATTGATTAGCTTCGTTTATAACCTACCCATCCATTTATGTATAATACCTTTTGATTTCTCCTTCCCTTTTCGTTTCTTTATAAGTCGAAGGGAGGATTAAGGAGTTGTCATTTACAAGTCAAGAAATCATCAATCGACATTCGGCAATATGCTTTGTTCTTATGATCAAACGCATACGGCATACACACCTAAAAAAATCATAAATTCACAAAGACGTTTTCCTTTCAAATCAAGCGCATAATATTATAGTGTAATCGTTTTCCGAGAGCAATTGATTTTATGCTCAAATACATGTTTGCTATATTATACTTGTATTTTATTTAAGATTCATCTTGATGTCTATGTCGTCTCTTGTCTTCCGCATGTTTACTATAGTAGATATTTCTTTTATTTAATAAAGATTAAGTATTAAGTAAATTGTGGTTCTTGTTATATCATATTTAAGCATTAAGTAAAATATGATTAATGTTATGTCTTTATGGATAATACTTTCTGGACTAAATCGCAAAAATGTCCCTATGATATGGAAATTTTTAGGGTTTAAATCCAAATCCCGAGTTTTTGGATTCATGTTCGTTTTAGAGTGGTTTGTATGTGAAAAATGTTCTAAGGGTAGTGTAGTTATTTCAATTTTCTGATAGATTATTTTTACATACAAACCACTCCAAAAAGATCATGAATCCAAAAACTCAGGTTTTGGTCTAAAACCTCAAAAAAATTCATACCACAGCGACCATTTTTACAATTTTGTCAACATTATGGCATACATTATAATTATGTAATCTACAATATTAAAAATTGGTCGGATTAATGAATCGGATATATATTGAGTGGGTGGTTAAGTGTATTTATTCTATTATGTAAGACCCAACTGGTTACGAGATGAGTTTGGATGAAATTTTAAATTTTGTTAAAAGAGTTTGGATCAAAGTTGATTTGCTGCAAACTCACTTTATGTCAAGTCTAACTATAAGAAAAGTCAAATAAAATGGATTTTAGATTTAAAATATGTATATTAATATTATAGGGTAAGGTATGTTCGAAAAAAGTAGTTATTAGTTGAAATATATAGTTTTTATGTGTGACAATGTTTGCCAAAGTAATTATAATTTTTTTTAACATTATAACCCAGCTAAAAACATAAAAACCAAAATCTCACAATTTTTTTTTCTTAAAATCTATTTGAAATAACTTTTGGATTAAAAAATTGTAACATCTCAAAAACCATGACAAAATTTTTCATTTTAAAAAGTCATTTTCATAAACCATAAAACTGTTAAACATTGTTTTTCAACCAAAACCATAGAAATCAATGTATCAAAATAATCTATCAATCCCAAAAAAAATCAGCAGGACGATGTGTACGATCATGTATTCGCATTGTCCCGATCATCTGAAGTACCTGAAAATATGAAAATCAACAACTGTAAGTCAAAGCGTAGTGAGTTCCCCCAAAATACCCCACACAACAATACATATACAATGCATGCACACCGAACCCAGAGTATTAAACCGGATTGCCCTGGGGCCCACAATCATTAGACTTCTAACACTTGATTCATAGTACTTTTCAGTTTAGACCCTTGGGGAGTATTGGTTTGCATAAATGGTCCCTAGGGGGCACATTTGTCAACTTCGGGAAAGATGGAGTACATTGGGCGTACTCCTTGTATGTTAGGTGTACTAGTACAGGTGGGTCATGGAGCTTATCCACGTACGTTGGGTGTACGTGGAGAACGCTTAACATACATAAGCAAGTTTGAAACCCTAATTTTAGGGCTTGTACTCTATATAAGCCATAAGATGGTCTCTTTTGACATTGTTTATCCAGCCTCCTTACCTTTGAAAACCCTAATTCGTTTCGTAGCCTTTGTGTGGTACTTTTGAGCTCTTGAGAAGCTTTTGTGGTGTATTTTGTGCATCTTGAAGGGAAAGGAGAAGGTTGAAGACTCATCCTTTAGAGAGGAGCTTGGAGATCCAGATTTAGCCCCATCCTTTGGTGACTTTTGAGAACAAAGATTTTAGCGAGCTAGTAACCAGATATTTATATGTGGGATTCAGTAATCTAAGGTGCGTCTTCACATTGTAACCATGGGTTTATGACACCAATGTTGGCCCATTACTTGTTATGTGGAACGTTAGTTGTCTCTGTGATGCTTGCATGAAAGACCAGGATCTGGCCCCTAGCAATTGTATAAAAGATCAGGATCTGGACCCTGACGGTTGTATGAAATACTAGGATCGGGCACATGGCAGTTCAATAAAATACCAAGATTTGGCCCCTAGCACTTGTATGTAACACCGGGATTTGGCCCTCAGCACTGAAAGGAAAGACCATGGGGGTATCCCATGGCACTTTTATGTTTTTCTACGTGGTATTTTGGGGAACTCACTAAGCTTTGTGCTTACGGTTTTAGTTCATGTACCAAGTACATCTGGTTTCAAAGGGAAGAGCTCAGGATGATTACAGGGCACACACTATTCGATTACGTATATTGTGATTTACTCTGATAATGATGATGTGTTGACAAAATTTGATTACCTTGGTTTTATAACAATGATATGGTTTATTGTTTTATTAATTTAAAAATGGAAATTTACGGGTCTTACTTTTGGGACATTACAAGTTGGTATCAGAGCCTTGTTTTGAGGGATTCAAACATACTCTCGGGTGTGTCTGAACTCACACTAAGGATTTGGTAAAGTTTTCCAAAAAGAAATGTTTTTAAAGAAAAGGGTTTTCTAATACAAGAAAGGGTATGGTGCTTGCAATTGACCGAGCTCTAGTAAGTTTTTTCCAAAATACCCATACATGTTATCTGATATGATTTGCGTTATGAATCTATGAATCGCATGCTAGTTAGGGCTAAGGATTTGCTCAATGTTTGCATGACAGAATGCTAAGAGAGATGTCTTGTATGACTATTGTATGAGCTTGTAGACTTGCATGATAGTCTTGATTAGTTCGTGATAGATTGGCCTGATATGGGATACCTTGTGGCCTAGGAATCAGGGGATGCTAGATTAGGAATATTTATTGGTATCAAGGATAGCTAAGTGTATGATTTAAAATTTGTATATAGTTAGGATCATATAGCCCTAGAATGACTGATTTGGCCTTATTTCCTGTTCCTCGTTTGGTTGTGGTCCTAGGGTAGAATCTTTTATTCGATAGTCTATTTGATCCTATATTGTGTATAATTTTCATGCATAAGGCAACCGACAGTGAGAGTGGAAGCTCCTAGCATGAGTTGTAGTATGTGGGATTGGATGTTCTTGGTTATTCTATGGATTGGAATGTTACTGCATGAATGATGCTTGCTTTGTGCTTTGTGGAACTCATAAGTGATGTAAGTTAGCTATTAAGTGAATATGTCAATTCACAAGTGACAATGGTTGGATAATCTTAGATTTTCAAATTTGACCCTATTGTGTAGCTCTCGTTTGAGTCTAACAGTTGTAGGTATGAGTCTTTTACTCGAAGGACTATTTAAGCTTTGTCGCATGTGATTGTATTCATGAGGTGGGTAATTGACACTATGAGGAGTTCTTCAGCATCTGATGACAGGGAGAGGTCGGAAACCTAGTAAAGGTTAGGAAGTGCTTCAGTGGGTTCAATTATGCTGTTTAGCGAGCATTATTGTATCGGTTAAGAAGGTGACTTAGAGGATTCAGGATGATTCTCAAAGAAATTATGGATAAGTGTGGAAGGTAGTATTAGTCTCATACTATTGAAAGCACAACATCCATACCAATCTAATATATCACTACAATATACCAATTTCATACATACAAGGACACATACTGCAATACAAATTATATTGAGAAAACACACCTCGCAGTTTAGAACATAACAACACCGATAACATATCCAAAAAACGACACTACAAATCACCTATAAATAAACAAGGACCAAATCTCAAACTACAACCCCAAACCATCAATTTGACCTAAAGTCAAACTTTGTCAAAGTCAATAGTTAACAGTCAAAATTTAACTCAGATCAGTGCCATAATGTGGCCAATACTTTCCATGGCGTGGCAGCATCAAGACAAAATAGCCACAACCCAACATCACGCCACAACGTGGAGGCCAATCTTAATGTCTTGGGAATCGCCCAAACCAACTTATTGCATTAAGCTCTTAATGATGGGTTTTAAGCACAACAACATTCCTATGTGTTCATGCAACCCTAATTGCTTTAGATCTAAGTTTTTCACTAGTTATACATGAAAATAGAAATTCCAAAGCAATAACCCTAATGCTAGCATACAATTTCGAAATCCATATGAAAACAAGGGTTAGAAGATTACCTTGCTTGCTATCTAGTAATGACAAGAATTCCTTGGTTGATCTTGACTCTTGAAAGCTTCAGTTCCTCAAGTGTTGCACCTCTAATGGAGTCACAAACACCAATAGCAAATGATGAAGGAGAGAGGAGGTATAACACTATGAAAATCGACTAGGGTTCTCCGAGAAGGTATGAGGCCGAAAATCACATGCTAGGGGTCCTTTATATAGATGACGTTGCTAGGGTTTTCAGATGGAAAACCTAATTTCCTTGCCCAGACCTTAAGCAGTTCATCCTTTCTAGAAGCCTTGGATGAAATTCTATAAGGCCTCCTATAGATTTCATCCACTCCACAAATAAGGAGTCCAACAGCCCAATTTTGCAACTATCAATGATTTGCAAAATAGGTCCCCGTTCTTTTCATCAGTTCCTTTAATCCCAAAATTAATTCCAAATTAATTTTTGATTAATACTAATTAAATAATAAGATTTCTAATTAATATATTATTCTTATAATATATTAATAAATCATTTATTAACCTCTTTCTCCAAAAGTCATCCTGTCAAGTTGCTATGGTAAAGGCAACCCAAAAGAACCATGCTACTATCAAATCAAGTACATACCAATTATAGTTATGGGATTAGAAACCTAATCCAATAGTCTCCTACTTGGATAAGTCTAATAACAAAAATTGCAAGTATGACTTCAAAGTCTGATTAGCAATCGTATCTCTCAAAAGCTGTTGTCGAACTCTGACCTAGTCAATGACGCGTCCTTTAGATAAAGGATCAAATAATCCTCCGTTCTGCAAGATATTGTGTGGAAAAAGACATGTATCAGAATCATTCTCAATGTCTAACAGTTTGTTTCGTGATTTCAGATTTGTTTGACAACAAACTTAATTGAACACATCAATTCAGTCCAGACCGGGCACAACACATAAGTCAACACAAAATCATCAAGGGGCCCAAGATATCACTTTTACCCCTTGAGATAAAAGGAACAAATAAACTTTGACTTATATGCTTGTACTATTTACTCATCAAATCGTACACAATAATATGTTTTATAACATCAAGTAACTGATGCATTTACACATTATCAATGTACAACCTGATGGGTTTTGTACATAAGAACATTCTTATGTGCGCATACAAACCCTAATTCTTGGATCTAGGTTTCTCTAATTAAACATGCATTGAATCCAAGACTCCTAATGGCTAATTAGGTATAAGAACAATACAAAACCAGAGTTAGAATCATACCTTGAAACACTTGTTTGATCTTCTTGTTCTTGGAGCTTTAGAGTCACAAATGTCATTCCTCTAATGGCTTACAAACACCAACTAGCAAAGAGAATGATTTGAGAGAGATGAGAGAGGAGGAAATCGGCCAGGGTATCCTTGCTGTAGAGGAGGTGCCGATTTCCTATCCCAAGGGGTCTATTTATACTTGTAAGGCTCCTAGGGTTTCACCCTTAAACCCTAATTGGATAACTTAGACTCTAAGTAATCCCAATCCTTTCCATAGATAAGCCATGGACGAATTTGAGGCTATCCCAAGCCCTAGAATTCGTCCAACCCATATCCTCTAAGGATTTACAGCCTAAACTGTAACTATCAAACAATTGACAGTTTATACCCTCTTATTTAATTAATCTCTTTAAGTCACCAAATTAATACTAATTAATCTATGACTTATATTAATCAAATAACAATATTATTATTATATTATTCTCATAATATATTAATAATATCTATACTCTCATAATAAATCATCCTACCAAGTTGCTATGGTGAAGGCAACCCAAAAGGACCATGCACAATCGGGTCAAATACTTGCCTAATATAGTTGCAGCCTTAGACACTATTCCAACAGTCTCCCACTTGGATAAGTCTAGTAACTATATGCACAAGTACAATCCGATTTGCAATCGTAGCTCTCAAAGACGCTGCCAAACTCTGATCAATCTTGTCCTTCAGATAAGGGATCGTATAGTCCTCTGTTAGATATCATGCTGACAATTCTATGGAATGATTAGTCTAGCATTTGATTTCTCGATCTCCGATTTATTTAACATAGAACTTAATCGAACACATCAATTCAGTTCTGACCGGGCCCAGCACATAAGTCAAATCAAATCATCGAGCGGCCGAGATATCACTTTTTCCTTCTTAGGATACAAGTTACAGATAAACTTCGACTTATATGCATTTACTTATTCATTAATCAACTATACACAGCAATGCGTTTTATAACATCGAGTTACCAATGCGTTTTCGCATTATCAATGTACAATCAATTAGCAAATAACAAACCATATATCTAGGTTTTAAGACTATATGATATTATCGTCTTGCGATCACCCTTTTTATCACATTCCATAAGGTGATTCCAGCAAGCGCGGGTTTGTTCCAATGCTCAAAACTAGTTCATAAGCACTCATGAACGTTGTAGCAATCTTTTGCTATGTCTAAAACCATTTAGACAATCTACACACCTATTCATGACAATCTTCATTCATATCTACTTCCGACATATGAACGATTGTGGACAATTTGAACAATTCATTTATTCTTAATAAACTCAATTATTCTGGAAGTCAAAACATGCAAAGTGAAACAATAGTTAAACAATTAACATAAGACAGTAACATTACTTATAAATAAAACTCCTTTATTTAATCATCAAATGTTAATTACATTTATCTATTATACGTTTCTAATACTATCTAATCTATGCTAATATCATCCTTCATCCCAATACTCCTAGCATGCTGCAAATGCTTAATCCTACTCAGTCCCTTCGTAAGCCGATCTGCTGGGTTATCTTCTGATGATATCCTCTTCACTATGAGTTTTCCTTCTTCTACACAATGTCTAATAAAGTGATATTTTCTGTCGATATGTCATGATCTACCATGATCTCTTGGTTCCTTGGTCAAAGCAACTGCTCCTTCACTATCACAAAAAATCTCCATGGGCTCCTTTATGGCAGGTACAACTCCAAGATCACCAATGAAGTTCTTTAGCCATATTGCCTCCTTCGACACTTTGCTCGCTGCGATGTACTCTGATTCACACGTTGAATCAGCTATGGTTTCCTTCTTAGAAATTTTCCAAGTCACTGCTCCTCCATTCAAGGTAAAGACCCAGCCCGACTGCGAACGGTAGTTGTCCCTATCGGTCTGAAATCTGGCGTCACTATACCCTCGCACCTTCAAGTCATCACTCTCTCCAAGGACTAAGAACCATTCCTTCGTCCTCTGAAGGTACTTAAGGATATTCTTCACAGCAATCCAATGGGCTCTGCCAGGGTTCCCTTGATATCTACTAACCATGCTCAAAGAAAAGGCTACATCAGGGCGAGTACAAGTCATAGCGTACATGATTGAGCCAACTGCGGAAGCGTATGGAACTCGGCTCATTTCAGCTATCTCAGCTTCAGTACTCGGACTTTGAGTCTTACTCAACTTGGCATTACTTTGTATCGGTAATTCTCCCTTCTTCGAGTTTTCCATACTAAAAGGTTTTAATACCTTCTCTAAATAAGTGTTCTAACTAAGTTCTATTAGTCTCTTACTTATTTCTCCTACTATCCTTATTCCCAAAATATAGGAAGCCTCTCCGAGGTCCTTCATAGCGAAGCACTTCCCGAGCCAGGACTTAACCTCCTGCAGGGTAAGGACGTCGTTTCCTATGAGTAATATGTCATCGACATATAGAACGAGGAAGCTTACTACACTCCCACTGGCTTTGACATATACACACGATTCATCTTCGCTTCGTACAAATCCAAACTCTTTGACTTTCTCATCGAAGCAAAGATTCCATCTGCGAGATGCTTGCTTTAGTCCATAAATGGACTTCTCAAGATCACACCCTATTCGGATGCTTCGGATCCACAAACCCCTCTGGCTGAGCCATGTAAACATCCTCAGCCAACTTCTCGTTAAGGAAAGCGGTCTTGACATCCATTTGCCAAATCTCATAATCATGAAATGCGGCAATTGCTAGCATCACTCTAATAGACTTTATCTTCGCAACTGGTGAGAAGGTCTCATCATAGTCAACTCTGGGAGTTTGAGTAAAGCCCTTTGCAACCAATCGCGACTTATACGTGTGTACTTTTCCATCCACGTCGGTCTTCTTCTTGAAGATCCATTTGCAACCAACGGTCTTACATCCGGGCACATTGCCAACCAAATTCCAAACTTGGTTATCATACATGGATTGGATCTCGCTATCCATTGCCTCTTTCCACTTTGCAGACTCCGGGCCTACCATGGCTTCCTTATAGCTATTAGGTTCATCAAGGTTTATTAGTGTACTATCACTAATATACGTGTCCCCTTCGGTAGTGATATGAAAACCATACAAATGGGGTTGAACTCTAACTCTTTCGGAACGTCTAAGAGGTAATGATACGTCAATCGGTTCAACCGGAGTTTCCTCCTCGGGTTGAGCGCCAGCGGTAGAGGTTCCTTCATCTATCGACTCTTGAATCGCTTCAAGATCGATTTGCCTCCCACTGTCTCCTTGGCTTATGAGTTCTCGTTCTCGGAAAACTCCTCTCCTCGTAACAAAGACAATGTTGTCCTTCAGTCTATAGAAGAGATATCCAAAGGATTTCTGCGGGTAGCCGATGAAAATACATCGCTCACTACGAGGTTCGAGCTTGTCGTGAGTATCTCATCTTACGAAAGCCTCGCAACCCCAAACCTTGATATGTGCTAACGAAGGAGCTTTCCCCGTCCACATCTCGTGAGGTGTTTTGGCAACCTTTGTAGTAGGGACTCGATTAAGGATATGGGCGACAGTCTCTAAGGCATACCCCCAAAAAGAGATAGATAGCGAAGCACGACTCATCATAGAGCAAACCATGTCCAACAAGGTTCGATTACGCCTTTCTGCCACACCATTCAATTGTGGTGTCCTAGGTGGCGTCAATTGTGAAACTATTCCACACTCCTTGAGATAATCGTGGAATTCAAGACTTAGGTACTCTCCTCCTCGATCGGATCGAAGCATCTTGATCTTCCTGCCCAATTGATTCTCCACTTCATTTTTGAACTCTTTGAACTTTTCAAAAGTTTTTGACTTTTGCTTGATTAAGTAGATATACCCATATCTACTATAGTCATCGGTAAAAGTCACGTAGAAGCGGTTTCCATCCTTCATGGTAGATCTAAATGGTCCACACACATCGGTATGTATGAGGTCCAATAGACCCTCACCCCTTTCGCACGTACCAGCGAAGGGTGACTTAGTCATCTTTCCAAGTAAACAAGACTCGCATGTGTCATCTTCCCTAAGGTCGAATGACTCCAACACTCCATCCTTTTGGAGTTGGGCTATGCGTTTCTTGTTGACGTGTCCAAGACGACAATGCCATAAGGATGCCTTATCCATACTATTGGAAGAATCCATGCATAAAACATTATTTCCTAAGTTATCAACAATCATAACAGTTTCATAAATTCCATTACATGGTATAGCTTCAAAGTAAAAGACACCATTCAAATAAGCTAAAATAGAACCATTCTCATTATTAAAAGAAAATCTAAAACCTTGTCTAAACAAACCATGAAATGAAATGATGTTTCTAGCCATTTCTGGCAAATAGCAACAATTTTTCAAATCTAAAGATAAACTATTCCTAAGCTCTAAAGAATACACTCCAATCTTGGTCACAGGCGACGATCTTCTGTTCCCCATGATTAGATTTATTCTTCCATGCTCCACGTCTCTACTTCTTCTTAGTCGATGCACATTAGAACAAATGTGGTAACCGCAACCGGTATCAAGAACCCAAGAAGTATCATGAGATGAATCGTTAGATTTAATTGTGTATATACCTGCGAAAGATGGCTTGATCTTTCCTTCCTTGATAGCTTGCAGGTACTCCGGGCAGCTTCTCTTCGAATGTCCTATCTTGTGGCAGTGGTGGCACTCTGCCTCCTTCGGGTTAGGGCATGGCTTAGCGGGATCAACTTTGGTCCCACTAGAAGAGGCACCATCTCTGGCTTTCACCTTGCGATAGTTCTTTGACGAAGCCTTCCTCTTCTTTCCCATTCCTTGTCCAATTGCCAAGACAGGAGCAGCGGGTGGATTGGGAGTTGGTGCAACAGACTTCTCCTTGAAGTTTCTCTCGGCGACCCTCAAGAGACCTTGGAGTTTGCTTAGGGTGACCTCTTCTTTGTTCATGTGATAGGTCATCCTAAATTGATTGTAGCTTGGAGGCAAAGAGTGAAGCACCATGTCGATCGCCAAGTCTTCCCCAAAGTCAACGTTTAACTTGCGAAGGCGGTCGACATACCTTTGAATCTTTTGCAGGTGCACGGTAAGAGACTCTCCATGACCCATCTTAGCGGAAATCATGTTAGTGAAAATCTCATAACGCTCTTGTCTCGCGTTTTGATGGTATCTCTCCAATAAGTCTTGGTGCATTTCGTACGGATACATGTCCTCGTAGGACTTTTGGAATTCGGGGTTCATTGTCGCGATCATGATGCAATGTACTTTCGTTGCATCACGCTCGTGAGTTTCGAAAGCGGTTATTTCGGCGGGAGTAGCGATTTCGGGGTTGATTTTCTCGAGCTTCTCATCGAGGACATACTCCTTATCCTCATAGCGAGCAATCGTGCGAATGTATCTTATCCATTCACTAAAGTTCGTTCCATCAAAGATGACCTTTTGACAAAGGCTCATCAAAGTGAATGAACTCGCAGCAGCGTTGTTAGCGTTCGACGTCTACAATAGAAAGGATAAAGATTGATTAGAATGTGAATCCCTAATTACCACCCAATAAGAAAAATTAGGGCTACGATCCAACAACAATATTTACACATTAGAAAAGGGATGCCGTAATCTAACATGCAAACAATTTGAAGGTAAGTGAATGACGATTCACTAATTCTTCACCATGAAAAACATAACTTTACGTCCTAAATGTATTGAGAATTCCTAGGTTCGGATGAGATTCATTGAAACTTTTCAATGGCATGTTTAAATCTCGATATGTCCGTCTTGTTTGTGACTGGGATACCGAGGATCACAAAGCGGGTGTGAATTACCATGCAAATTCACATGGTGCCTTCATTTTAATGATCACCTATTCGATGTGCCGGTAAACCACACACGCCCCATCGAACTATGATAAACAATGAATCACCCTTTTCCACCTTCGCTTAGAACCAATTAGTGTGCCGGTAAACCACACTCGCTCCACTAACTTCTTAGCAAGGTGCAAAGTGTAATTTCATGGGATTGCATCAATTCACTTTTCCTAAAGTAACTAAGATTGGGAAATTTTAAGAAAACATGTAGTTACTTTGTATTTCTTATTATACTTTTAATGAGAGGATGAGGTTGCCCTATCCTACCCGTTCGGCTAACGACCCTCCACCGATCAAGCAAGCGGTGGGTGTGAGTGTACACCCATTAAGCGCCATTTTATAGGTCGCAACCTTATACCCACCTTATAGACCGGCTTCGTGAATGAGGCCTACTAACGGTAAGACTAGCATTTAAGTTATACATATATAGATATTAATCTTGTAATATTATATTAGTATAGGGTTGTATTTTAAACTTGTAAAATTCTAGGGTTTGAAATTTAAATTGTCTAAATTAAACTTTTAATCACAAAACATAAATTTCTAAACTTGAGGGCAAGTTTTAAACATTTAAAACATAAAGGATCAAATAACAAATAATTCAAATTAACAATTAATCACATAATTATCCATATTTGATTTCTTGAAAAACAATTTACCAATTTAATCAAAATAATTAATAATTATCATATAAGGAAATTAAATATTTTATTAATTGATAAATATCTTCAATTAGATCAAAAATATAGTCATATATATCATAAAATCGGATTTGGGTTGATCTAATATGATTAAGGTAAGTTTCCATAAGATAAATATGAAAAAATCCTGTTTTTTGGCTCTTCCTGACGCTCGGACTCGCCGAGTACCCAAACTGGACTCACCGAGTAAGGCCAACTCGCCGAGTCCACTATGGGACTCACCGAGTCCATGACTCAGAAACACAAAATTTGAATTTTGCAGTTAGCCTTCAAACAATTAAGCATCAATTTAATAGAAACCAATCTAGGCTCTGATACCACTAATGGGTTTTGTACATAAGAACATTCTTATGTGCGCATACAAACCCTAATGCTTGGATCTAGGTTTCTCTAATTAAACATGCATTGAATCCAAGACTCCTAATGGCTAATTAGGTATAAGAACAATACAAAACCAGAGTTAGAATCATACCTTGAAACACTTGTTTGATCTTCTTGTTCTTGGAGCTTTAGAGTCACAAATGTCACTCCTCTAATGGCTTACAATCACCAACTAGCAAAGAGAATGATTTGAGAGAGATGAGAGAGGAGGAAATCAGCCAGGGTATCCTTGCTGTAGAGGAGGTGCCGATTTCCTATCCCAAGGGGTCTATTTATACTTGTAAGGCTCCTAGGGTTTCACCCTTAAACCCTAATTGGATAACTTAGACTCTAAGTAATCCCAATCCTTTCCATAGATAAGCCATGGACGAATTTGAGGCTATCCCAAGCCCTAGAATTCGTCCAACCCATATCCTATAAGGATTTACAGCCTAAAGTGTAACTATCAAACAATTGACAGTTTATACCCTCTTATTTAATTAATGTCTTTAAGTCACCAAATTAATACTAATTAATCTATGACTTATATTAATCAAATAACAATATTATTATTATATTATTATCATAATATATTAATAATATCTATACTCTCATAATAAATCATCCTACCAAGTTGCTATGGTGAAGGCAACCCAAAAGGACCATGCACAATCGGGTCAAATACTTGCCTAATATAGTTGCAGCCTTAGACACTATTCCAACACAACCAACTCGTAAACAACAACTCATATATCTTGGTTTAAAGATTATACAATATTATCGACAATTACTCGTGATAAATTTTATGAAGTAATTCAAATGAGCATGGCTTTAATCCAATACTTAAATCCTATTTCAGGAGTACTCATGAACGTTGCAGCAAACTTTTGCTATGTCTAAGCCCTTAGACAATCTACAAGCCAATTCATGACAGTCTTAATTCACCACTTAATTCCAAAGTGTGATCGACTGTGGATAATTTGAGCAATCCAATTATTCAGGAAGTAAAACATGCAAAAGTGAAACACAAAATAAACAACTGACAAAGATAGTAAAGTTTACTCATAAATAAATCTTCCATTACTTCACCGTCAAATGTCAATTACATTTATATTGTTACAAGTTTCTAAAAATCTATCTAATCACTAAAACTAATATCATCCTTCAGACCAATGCTCCTCGCATACTAAACATGCTTAATCCTACTCAGACCCTTTGTGAGGGGATCTGCATGATTCTCTTCTGATGATACCCTCTTGACGACGAGGAGTCCTTCTTCTACCCGATGTCTGATGAAGTGGTATTTTCTGTCGATGTGTCTGGATCTACCATGATCCCTTGCTTGCTTTGTTAAGGCAACCGCTCCTTCATTATCATAGAAAATTTCCATAAGCTCCTTTATGGCTGGTACAACCCCAATGTCTCCAATGAAGTTCTTTAACCATATAGCCTCCTTTGAAGCTTCTCTCACAACTATGTACTCTGATTCGCACGTTCAATAACCTACGGTCTCTTGCTTGGAACTTTTCCAAGTTACTGCTCCTCTATTTAGGGTAAACACCTAGCCCGACTGAGAGCGGAAATTATCTCTATCGGTCTAAAAGTTGGTGTCACTATACCATGTGACTCTTAAGTCGTCAGTGCCACTAAGTATAAGGACCCAGTCCTTAGTCCTTCTTAGATACTTAAGAATATTCTTAACTGTTATCCAATGAGCTTTACCTGGGTTCCCTTGGTATCGATCTACCATGCTCAACGCAAAAGCCACATCAAGGCGAGTATATGTCATAGCGCACATGATCGAGCCAACGGCAGAAGCATATGTCACTCGACCCATTTCCACTATCTCTACATCTGTACTTGGACTCTGAGTCTTACTCAGTTTGGTATTTCTCTAGATAGGTAGCTCCTCTTTCTTGAAATTCTCCATGCTAAAATGTTTTATCACTTTGTCCAAGTAAGTACTTTGACTAAGTCCAATTAGTCTTATACTACTATTTCTCAAAATCCTTATCCCCAGAATATAAGCAACCTCTCTTAGATCCTTCATAGGGAAACACTTTCCAAGACAAGACTTAACATCGTGCAAGGTTGGGATGTCGTTTCCTATGAGCAGTATGTCATCGACATACAATACTACAAATCTAACTATACTCCCACTAGCTTTGACATATACACAAGACTCATCCTCTAGAGAAACCGAACTCTTTAACATTCTCATCGAAGCAAAGATTCCATATGCGAGACGCTTGGTTCAATCCATAGATGGATTTCTCAAGCTTACACACTATATTGGGGTATTTAGCATCCACCAAACCCTCTGTTGACACATGTAAACATATTCAGCCAACTTCCCATTAAGGAAAGTAGTTTTGACATCCATCTGCCAAATTTCATAGTCATCAAACGTAGCCGTGGCTAACATAGCCCTAATAGACTTGATCTTGGCCACTGGTGAGAAGGTCTCATCATAGTCAACCCAAGGGTTTGAGTAAAGCCCTCCGCATCCAGTCATGCCTTGAACGTGTGCACCTTTCCATCCATGTCAGTCTTCTTCTTGAAGATCCATTTGCACCCAACTGTCTTACGACCTGGTACATTGTTAACCAAGTGCCAAACATGATTGTCATACATGGAATGGATTGATATGTTTTATCCAAACAATCCTATGTGTGCATGCAACCGTAGATTTGGATCTATGTTTTCACTATTAGATACACAACATTATGAACACATGAATAAAACCCTAAAGTAGATTGCTATTTTCTAAATTCATATATAAGGTTACATCACATACCTCTTGTTGTTATATTGCAATAACAACTTAAATCTTCAAACCCTAAGTCTTTAAAGCAAGCACCACAAGTGTAGTGCCTCTAATGGCTCACAAACACCACAAGCAAATGGAGAGGCTATAGAGAGAGAAGAGAGGAGGTAGCAATCGGCCTAGGAATATCTTAGAAGCAAGTGGGGCGATTTCTTAAGGCCTAGGGGTCTTTATATAGGGTTGAGATTAGGGTTTTAGTCCTTATCCTTATCTAGTTACTTGCCCACCAAGCAACCATAAGATAAGCCTTGATAACCCTAATCTCTTGGACCATATGGACGATTTCAAGGATATCCAATCCCTTGAATTCATCCACCCTTCTCCAAGGATAACCATTGCCCTATTTTGCAACTATCACATAATTACAATTCGGCCCCTCTACTTTAATTAATTATATTCCTAATTAATTATTGACCAATATTAATTAAACAAATATGATTTCTCCTTTAATATATATTATTCTTATAACATATTAATAAATCATAATAACCTCTTTCTCTATTTATTTCTCCAGTCAAGTTGCTTTGGTGAAGGCAACCCAAAAGGACCATGCACAACTAGGCCAAGTATTTACCAAATATGGTTACGGGCTTAGACACTAATCCAACATGGATATCACTGTCCATTACCTCTTTCCACTTAGAAGACTCAGGGCCCACCATGGATTCCTTGTAGTTAGAAGGGTCATCCAAATTCACCAGTGTACTATCACTGATAAACATATCACCATCCGCAGTAATATGAAAATCATAAAACTCTGGTGTCATTCTAACACTAGGGGAACTCCTAAGAAGCAACGACTTGTCAATTGGTTCAACATGAATCTCTTCCTCAGGTTGAGCGCTAGTCTTAGAGGTTCCTTCACCGCTTGATTCTTGAATCTCTTCAAGATCAATTGTTCTCCTACTGTCCTCTTGGCATATGAGTTCCCTCTCGCGAAAGACTCCCCCCCCCCCCCCCCCCCCGTTCTACGAAGACCACGTTCTCACTAGGTTTGTAGAACAGATATCCAAAGGATTTCTACGGATAGCGGATGAAAATACACCGCTTACTTTGAGGTTTAAGCTTGTTGTGAGTCTCTCGTCTTAGGAAAGCTTCACAACCCCAAACCTTGACATGTGCTAATGAGAGAACCTTCCCTATCCATATCTCTTAAGGTGTTTTGGCAACCTTCTTTGTTGGGACTAGATTAAGATATGGGTGACAGTCTCTAAGGCATAACCTAAGAATGAAATTGGTAGTGAAGCTCGACACATCATGGAATGAACCATGTCTAACAAGGTCTGATTACACATATCAGCCACACCATTAAGTTGTGGTGTCCCAGGAGGTGTCAGTTGTGAAAAAATTCCACATTCCTTAAGATAGTCGTGGAACTCGATACTAAGATACTCACTTCCTCTATCAGATCTGAGCATCTTTATCTTCCTGACGAATTGATTCTATACTTATGTCTTTAACTCTTTGAACTTTTCAAAAGTTTCTGACTTGTGCTTGATCAAGTGTATATATATATATACATACATATATATATATATGCTATAATCGTCATTAAAAGTCACATAGACACTATTTGCATCCCTTGTGGTGGATCTGAAGGGCCCGCACACATCAGTGTGTATGAGATCCAACAATCCCTCACCACTTTCACAACAACTAATGAAAGGTGATTTAGTCATCTTCCCAAGTAAACAAGACTCGTACGTGTCACATAACCTAAGGTCAAATGACTCCAAAACTCCATCCTTTTGGAGTTGGGCAATGCACTTCTTGTTGACATGTCCAAGACAACAATGCCACAAGCATTCCTTGTCTATACCATTAGACGAATCAATATGCAATACATTATTTCCTAAGTTATCTACAACCATCACAATTTCATATACACCATTACAAGGCAATGCTTCAAAATACAAATACCATTATAATAAGCATTTATAGAACCACTTTCATTATTAAACGAATATATAAAGCCTTGTTTTTACAAACCATGAAAAGAAATAATATTCCTCTTCATTTATAACAAGTGGCAACATTCATTCAAATCTAAACGTAACCCACTACTAAGCACTAAAGAGTAAACTTCGATCCTTGTAATAGGTGATGATTTTCTATTGCCCATTATCAGGTTCATCTTTCCATGCTACACATCCTTATTTCTTCTTAGTCCCTCCAAGTCAGAACATATGTGAAAATCACATCCCGTATCAAGGACCCAAGAACTAGCATGTGATGAGTTTTTAGACAAAATTATATAAATACCTGTAAAGGTGGGCTTTATCTTCCCATCCTTGATTTCATGCAAGTACTTCGGACAACTTCGTTTCCAATTCCCCTTTTCATGGCAGTAGAAGCACGTTGCTTCTTTTGGATCGGATGAGGGAGGGGCAGAACTAGTTTTATCTTTGGATCCACTTGTAGAAGATCCATCATGAGACTTTCACTTCTAGTTCCTTGAAGGAGCTTTCCTATTTTTCCTTTTGCCATATCCAATTGCTATGACTTGGGCAGCAGAAGGAGTGGATTCAACACTTTTTCCTTTTTATCCATTTTCAGCAGTTCTTAACAAACCTTGAAGTTTGCTCAAGGTGACTTCCTCCTTGCTCAGATGATAAGTCATCCTGAACTGATCATAGCAGGGAAGCAAAGAGTGCAAGACTATGTCTATAGTCAGCTCTTGATCAAAGTTGACATTCAACTTAAGAAAACGATCCACATACCTCTGTATCCTTTGCAGGTGGGTTGTGATGGACTTTCCATCCTTCATTATGGTTGTTATGGATAAGATGACTATTTCATACATTTCTTGATGTGCTCTTTGATGGTACTTTTCCATCAAGTCCTAACACATATTGTAGGGCTAGTAGTCCTCATAGAATCACTTCAGCTCAGGAGTCATACTGGCCACCATAATGCATGACACTTTGGTTGCTTCCTTGCATCTGGCCTTATACTCAACCATTTCTTCGGGAGTAGCAGTGACTTTATCTATGTCGACGAGTTCCATGTCAAGAATATGTTGCTTATCCTCATAACGTAAGGCCATTCTGATCTTTCTAATCCAATCATTCAAATTGGATCCATCATAGTTGACCCTCCCACAAATATTTAGGAGCCAGAATGGGTTCGAGGAGTTGTTGTTTTTGGAGTTTGAGCTAGGAGCGTTGTTTGGGCTAGACATTTGAAAAATAAGAAAGAGTAGTTTTGATTAGATAGGAAATCCTTAATATAACACCCAAAGTGAAATATTAAGGCTAGGACCCAACACAATAATTCGTAATTCTGAAGAAGGATGCCTAATCCAATTGTATATTATTTGAAGGTAGGTAAATGATGATTTACCATTCCATCACAAAAAATGAAATTTAAATAAATTAGGTTTTATTAAATGAAATTCCTAGATCTTTTCAGATTCATCGAACTATTCAATGGCATGTTTAATCTCGATTATGCCCTTCAAGTTTGTGACTGGGATATCGAGACTCACAAACAATGTGTGAATAACCATGAACATTAGCTCGGTCCTCTCGATGTCATTTACCACCTATTCAATGTGTTGGTTAACCACACACGCTCCATTGATCAATGATAATTTATGAGCTACCCATTTCCACTCTTTGTTAGTCCAAGTTAGTGTGTCGGTTAACCACACACGCTCCACTAACGACTTGACAAAGTGTATCATGCAATTTCATGGATGAGCATCAAATTCACATTTTCCTAAAGTAACTAAGATTGAGATGTTATAAAAACATTTAGTTACTTTATGTTTATCATTATACTTATTAATGAGAGAATTAATGTTATATCCTACCCGTTCGGCTAACGACCCTCCACCAATCAAGGAAGTCGTGGTTAAGAGTAGACACCTATTTAACTACCATTTTATAGATAGTTTCCTTATATCCCCCCTTATAGATTGGCTTGGTGAATGAGGCCTACTAACAGTAAGACAGACTTACCTTATTCATATATATATATATATATATATATATATATATATATATATATATATATATATATATATATATATATATATATTCTAAAACCCTAGTATTTTAAAAGTTTAAAATACACCCTTATATTATTATAATATTAAAAGTTAAATTTATATATATATATATATATATATATATATGTATATATATATATATATATATATATAAATAAATTTAACTTTTAATATTATAATAATATAAGGGTGTATTTTAAACTTTTAAAATACTAAGGTTTTAGAATTCACTATTTCAAAAATAATCTTTTAATTAAATTTTAAATTCTAAAACTAAAGGGTGAAATTTGAAACTTTTCAAAATTACTAGATCAAATTTCAAATAATTAATTTAATCAAATAATTTTTAATTATCTTAAAAATTGACCAAATCAATCTTATTTGATAAGGAAATCAGATTACCATTCAGAAAATTCAATTTAAGGTATTAAAAATGAATTATGGTAATTACCCTAATCCCAATAAGATCTGAAAATCGAAAAATCCACCAACAGACGATCCAACTCGTCGAGTTAGGGCATGGACTCATCGAGTTCATCCAACTCGTCGAGTTCATGATCGAACTCATTTAGTTCATGATCAGAATGGTATCAAATCCTGGTGCTCGATACTAGAGCATGCAGGTGACAATCCCTCACATAGTGTCCTTCCTTGCCACACTTGTGGCATCCAGAAGAAAATCGATAAACACCATCATGAACCTTGTTGCACTTGCCACAAGTGTGGCCCCTCTGACCTCGTAATCATGAATCAGCGGGCTTGAATCGCTTCACTGCTGGCTGTGATTGAATGATAGCCTGCCTCTGCTCCCTAGTTTGAGTCTCAATCTCAATCTCTCGCCTCCTCGCGGCATCCTGAAGCTTGGAAAGAGTATTGTATAGATGGGTAGACACAAACTCCCGAATCTGGGTCTTGAGTATGCATAGGTATTGTGACATCTGAGCGTGATCTAATGAAGCATACTCGGGACAGAAGAGTGCCATCTTTGTAAACATCTTGGTGATTGACATCATCGTCTTTGTCATTTGTATCAAGGAGAGATACTCCTGAGCCAACATCTCTCTCTCTCTCTCTCTCTCCACCAAGGGAACATACATAGTATGGAACATCTCATAGAACTGCTCCTAAGTCACTTGAGCCCTCTCTGTAGAATAATAAGTACCAAAACGCCAACTTCCATCAATCCTTCTCCCCTAACCAAATAAGCTTCAGGGCGCATTTAACCTACTATTCATTCGAGCACGAACATGTTAAGAAGAAACCCTCCACATCAGACAACCACCTCATATCCACAATCAGGTCCTTGACCCCATCAAACTACGAGGGATTTGTATTGCTAAAGTCTCGATACTGGAATGATCTTCCCCCCCCCCCCTGAATCCATGTAGCAGCAACCTCATATACAATGGCGTACCATGCATCAAACAACTCAATCATAGCGGTATTGATAGGTCCAAAAACATCAGGGATGGCACCCCAGATAGTAGCAGATACCTCGGTAACGATCAACTCACGGATGTCATCATCATCTGTCAATCCTGGCCTATCCGGACCACCAGGTCTAGAATTAGATCCTCTCGTGAACACCATAGTGAAAGTGAACCCAAAATATATCAGAAATGCCACAATTATACTATTATAACCATCACGGAAAGGCTAAAACCTCAATTTTTGTGACTTCATTTCTATTCATACGATTCATGTACTTCCAATAGTACGGGCCCATACTACCTTCCACACATATCCACATTTGTCTCAATGGAACATCGTAAACTATCCTAAAACAAACCAACAACTAGGATACACATTCATCCTATATTCACTATCTCAAGAGTGGCTAACCATTCCTCAACTGGCCTGCTACACCCATACTCACTCATGAAACTTCCACCAACCCTGAAGCCTCTCGTGCATGTTAATCGTACATAACGTTGGATCCTATAGACAGTGGAATACTTGATTCACCCTAATCCCACAACCAAACATGGAACATAAAATAAGACTAAATCAAACATTCTTATGCTATATAATCTTAGTTATATACAACTATGATGCACACACTAAGAAACTACAATAGTGATGTCAATTTCATCTAACATATAAGAAATTATCCTCGGCTATCAGGCATCATACATCAGGCATTTCTATCATGAAATTCCTGAAGATCCCTAGCCTATCACAAACATGCAGTTCAATCATAATCATCATAAACAAATAACAGTGTAGCTAATTTGGTCTATACTTTCTTGCTCTGGCTGATCCTATACATTCATTCTTCATTAGATACTTTTGAAAACAATTTTGAAACACATTTTTGGAAAAATCATTTTGAAAATTCTAACCAATCCTAAGTTTGATTCTAGATTTACACGAATGATCATCCAATTTGTAACATCCCAAAATCACAATAAACAATTTCATTTTTAATTAAAGAGAAACCATTGTTTTCAATAATCCAAGTCATAAAAAAACCCTAGATCAAGTACAAATGTTCTAAAATCATGTATCATAACATCTCCAAAACATATCACCAAATGATGTGTACGATCATGACTTTGATTTTCCCTAGTCATTTAAAGTACTTGAAACATAAAAATTAAATCATAAGCTAAACCTTGGTTAGTTCCTCCAAAGCACCATACACAACCAAAACAGATAATAACATGCATATATGACTGGACCATGTCGCGTGCATTCAGTCTATCTAGACCACCTCAGGTATCTTGAATTTAAGACAAAGCAGGACCGCCTCCATCCAAAAAACTATAACATGTCGACATATACAATAATAATCAGTAACTAGCAACACATGTAATAATTCATATATACCAATCTAACGCATACTCAATGAACATAGGTAATCATACAGATCTACCAATCTAACACATACTCAGCAATAACATCAACCCAATATACCAGGATACATAATCCAGTGGGTCGACATTGGTGCATTCGACCCACAAGTAGATTGAGGAAAACTCACCTTATGGTCTGAAAAAAATAGCAGAATGGAATATTGCTCTAAATGCAAACTCTATAGATCACCTATATAAAAAACAATGACCTAGTCTCAAACTATTTCTCAAAATAATCAAAATACCCCTAGGTCAAACTTGGTGAAAATCCTAGTCAAATTCAAGGTCAAAAGTTAATATTTCCATAAGGGCTAAGTACGCCATGTATACTCCCCTCTACACCCAGCGTAGGGGGTGCCCTTTTAAAACATGGGATCAATCCGAGGTACGCGCAGCGTACCTTAAGGTATGCTCAGCGTACTAGAGCTTAACCCCTACTTTTCCATTAAGCTCTTCTTTCATTAAGCCAAAGCTCCAAACTTCAGATCCAGGTAAAAAAAAGGATGTCTTAATGGATAAAGTCTTTGACTTTATCCATTTGCATGCATACAAGAGAGTAAAAACTCAAACCCCTGTTCCAAAAGTCATCTAAAGGTCCCAATACTCTTACATGGATAAATGAAAGTGTCCAAGCTATCATTTTTATGAATCTATGAGCTCAAAACTACAAGAACCTACATTTTAAGGACCTAGAGTAGCTCAAACTCCATTAGACCAAACTATGGGACTAAAAATGCATACAACTCTAGACTAACAAGATCTAAGCAAATAACACATTAAGATCTAAGATTTATACCTCCAAATGATGTTGGAGGGCAAGATACTTGTGTATCCAAGATGCCTTGAGCTTCCAAGTTGGTTCCACTTCTTTCTTCTTCCTTTAAGATCATCAAAAGCACACTTTCAAGCTCAAAATGCTCATACAATGGATTAGGGTTAGCAAGGGACGATTTGGGAGATGGAGGTTGATGATGGAAGATGTCTTGCAGAGATAATGTTCTTTAAATATGGATCAAACCCTAATTTAAAGTAGCTAATTATAGGGTTGCCTAAAAAATACACCCTATTTTACCATATAGACACTCTAATTAATTGTTGAAATATTTTTATAGGTTGAAATTGCATTGTTTTTCGAAAAAGCTGATTATAAGTAGTTAATTATAATTTGACTTTTTATAAATATGTTAATAGGGTGTCTTATTAGCAACACCTGTAAAAAAAAGTGTAATTATTACCTCAAGTCCTATCAATTAGAGTTATTTAAAAGGATTAGCCAAAAAAGACACCTCATTTTACCATATAGACACCCTAATTAATTTTTGAAATATTTTTATTAGTTGAAATTGTATTGCTTTATGAAAAAAACTAATTATAAGTATTTAATTATAGGTTGATTTTATTATAAAAATATTAATGGGGTGTCTAAGGGGTGTTTTATTAGCAACACACACACATTCTCTCTCCCTCTCTCTCTCTCTCTCTCTCTCTCTATATATATATATATATATATATATATATATATATATATATATATATACAAACACATTAAAAAATCAATACCACCTTAAAAACTTGTTTTTGATGGAAACACACCCGATTTTAAAGATAAAACCATTCTAAAAAGTCAATACCACGAGTTAAATAACTCTAATCGATAGGACTTAAGGTAATAATTACTCTGTCACATTTTTATTAGGGGTGAGCAAACCCGAACCAAGAAACCGGGAAACCGACGAAACCGAAGCGAAACCGACGGTTAGGGTTTCAAACTTTTAAAAACCGAAAAATTGGGTTCGGTTTCGGTTTTGCCTAGAAACTGACCCACCCAACCCGAGAAACCGACTCAATGGTTGAGTGCCATGTTTTTTATATGTAATCATAAGAATATATATATATATATATATATATATATATATATATATATATATATATATATATATATATATATATATCTGAGGCGCGAGTTAGATATACAAACACACTCTTGGCTAAGCGGTTGAGCGTCTTCCCCTTGAACATTATGTCAAGGGTTCGAATCTTGCTACTTGCAAAAGTTTTCCCTAAGTTTTCTATTTTAATTTGCAATTTGATCTATCCCACATTGATGGGTGTATGAATGTTGCGCATGTTTCACCCTTAATATAAGGAATCGTTAACCTCTATCAAGCCTCAAATCAGTTTAATTGGGATTATCATTGGGTTTGGGTTTAAACTCGGAACTGACCCATGAAGAAACTGAAAACCGATAAACCGAACCGACAGTTTGGGTTCACGGTTCGGTTTTTATTTTTTTGAAAACCGATTTTATTGGGTTGGGTTCGGTTTTAGGTCAAAACCGACTCAAACCGACCCATGCTCACCCCTAATTTTTATTTAGGATGTTATCTGATGGAAAGAATCATTTTATCAAAAATTTAAATAACTTTTACATCTTTACCCCTTTTAGTTAAAACATATTTTCAATTTATATCCTTTTCTTTTATGAAAAATTACTTTTAACCCTTATTACTTCAATTATATACAGCGATAATAAATAGCTTTTTTGACAAATATTTTTTTACAGGGAAATAATTATTAGATTTTATTATTAATTATTATTTAATAAAAAATTATCATTTTTAATTAATATATATATATATATATATATATATATATATATATATATATAACTTAATTTTATATTGATTGTTTATACATTTAATGTAAATTAATTATTATCGGTGTCTAGTTTAAGAAATATAAATTTATTTATATATATGAATTTAATATTTTAAAATTGTCATTTTTGCTCCTAATTAAATTTTTAATAAAATTTTTTAATTCAAGTCTTCAAAATTTTGGCAAGTATTAATGATTTTAATATGCATAACGGATTTGTACAAAAATTTTGTATCTTATACCTCTTAAAATTCAAGATATAACTAATATGATTCATATATATATATATATATATATATATATATATATATATATATATATATATATATATATCCAAATATGAATATTACATTTCTTTGTCGCGCCGGTACTTATAGGCTTTTGCTCTCTCTCTCTCTCTCTCTCTCTCTCTATATATATATATATATATATATATATAATAATTATATATATATATATATATATATATATATATAGTCCGGATTTGTTCTTTCGTTTTTAATTATATAATTGTTCTCATTTGAACTAACTCTCTCTCTCTCTCTCTCTCTATATATATATATATATATATATATATATATATATATATATATATATATATATATATATATATATATATAATGCCCGTAGATTCGGGCTAATCAATATAGAGGCAATAAGTGTCGAAAATGACTTTTTGGCAAGATATTATTTACAATAAATAATCTTAACCAAGTTGTAGTATATGTTACAAGGTTTCCGTACATATAAAGACCGTTGAAATCCGAGTTATAACGAAGAAGTTATGACCCGTCAAAGTTTAGCGACGGAACCGGCACGATACCAGGAAACGTAAATAGTGAATTTACGATATAGCGAGATTTAGCCTTAGCGATGTAAAAGAAAGTTGTAGAATACGTTAAACCGAAAGCGTCCATAAATAGAAGTCCCAAATCTGACTTTGTATGAGGAAGTGATGATTTTTCAAAGTTTTGCATTAG
This sequence comes from Lactuca saligna, assembly GCF_052625555.1. Classification (NCBI taxonomy): domain Eukaryota; kingdom Viridiplantae; phylum Streptophyta; class Magnoliopsida; order Asterales; family Asteraceae; genus Lactuca; species Lactuca saligna. The sequence goes on from NC_136424.1 coordinate 30,744,526, forward strand.
TAGTGTACTGCCCGAAATTCGAATATTAGAGCGAACGGTTTTTAGCCGACACAACATAAACCAGAATCGAAGATCTCGTTATTAGTAGCATAACTATAAAAAGACAGACGTAAATGGATATCGGATGAAGAAGTTATGAGATTTTAACGGACCAATCATGTCTCGGCCTGTTAAAAAAATATAACTTAAAAAATAAAGTCAAAATTAGCCGACGGAGTCTAAACGAAAGTTGTAAAGTACGTCTCCACCTACGCGTGAATATAAATAACGTCAAAAACGGAGTTCGTATGAACGAGTTACAAGTTATAATAGCATATTTACGTATTAAAATAAAGTATAAATAATATATACGTACACACACACACATACATATATATATATATATATATATATATATATATATATACATATGTATATATATCATTAGAAAGGTATCGACAATGCGGTCATTATAAGACTAATGTTGAGTTTTTTCGACATTTGTTTAGTACAAATATCGTTAAATCTATATAAAATAATATTATAAAGGGGTGTTTAGTTGTTTATATAACTAAAAAGTCATTAAGTAATTATGGAGGGTAGTTTTTGAAAATTTAATTAGTATAAATAAGAGCATTGGGCTCTCATATTTCTTGCACCATTCTCTTGATTCAAAAGCCTTTCTCTCCTTATCCCCCGAGCATTTCGGTCTCTCGTGATTTGACTTCTCTTTCTGTAGTTTTATTATAGTAAGGTGAGTGTTGAAGCGCTGCACGAATCTTTCATAGAAAGATTCAGCGATGAAGTTCTGCCCCTGCAGAGCCCGACTCCTAGCTAAAATCTCCTTGTAAGTAAGTTATGCTTACCCTATTTTAAATATAGTATTGAAAATTAGTATTGTTATTATAAATTTATAAAAAAAATATTTGAGCTATTATTATGACTTTTATAAATGTCGTTATAATATCTTTTTAACTACTCGCGGTACGGGGAATCTGATTTAAAGGACCGCATAGGGTTGTTGGATTTTAGAAGTGCTATACGCCTAAATGTTTCTGCCCTCCGGTGTTTTATGTCTGGCCCCTGTCTGTACATAGTGGTTGGAAAGTATTGTTTAAACACTTATATAATAATAATAATAATAATAATAATAATAATAATAATAATAATAATAATAATAATAATAATAATTAGTCACGGTAAATATTAGACTAAAATCTAGAGGTAATAATACTAGGTTTCGTCGAAGGAAATTATTTTAAAGTAAACGAAGTGTTGTCCGAGTACCGAGTCACCACCTTCTCAGGTGAGTGCATAGTTCCTTTCATCTTACACATAGATATGAAGTATTTTATATTAACTACGTGCTATGTGTGCATATTATCTGAATACTTGTTGGCTATGCTGGATGAACGTTTTTTTATACATGTTTTAAATGATTTGAACTGTATACGTATTTTAAATATATAAGTATGTTGGTATGAGATGGGTAGATGAATGATGAGAGATAAAAGATGATGTGAGTAAACATTGGCAGCTATAGACATAGTGCCTAACAAATAACATCGGCAACTATGGACTTAGTGCCTATTGGACAAACACTGGTAGCTATGGACTTAGTACCTGTTAGGAATGGATAGCTATGGACTTAGTACCTATTAGATAAACACTGGTAGCTATGGATTTAGTACCCAGTAGCTATGGAATTAGTGCTTTATGAACGAGCATTGACAGCTACGGATTTAGTGCCAGTCCTATAATTCTGGAAGCAAAGGACTTCATAATGAACGAATGCGGGATAGATGACTCTTAGGATAGATCCTTGAGAGTAAAGAAGATAATGGGGATGGGTAATTGGGTCGATTGTTTGATTGTTTAAACATAATAATTATATTATTGTGGGTTGAAAACCCTATGTACTCACCATGTTTCCCAACATGAACCACTCAGTTTATTTATATTACAGGTGTTGAGATGAAGTCACATTACACTGAGAGATTAAAGAGATGTAGATCACTAGTGTAAATAAATGTAAGTTCTGTTTATGCTTATGTTTCTATATTGACAATGACATCCCAAATGTTTTAAAACGAATTAAAAATACTTTTCTTCGGAAATGCTTTGATAACTTATTTATCATGTTTTACTGAGAACAGATTCTGCAACATTTTTATTAAAAGAGGTATTCTGATTTTTATAAAGCATAAACAAAATCGGTCTTTTATGGTCATGAAAATGGGGATGTCACAGTGGGTATTAGAGCATTAGTTTAAGCGAACTAGGAATTTGTAGGAAATTTCTAGACTTAAACTTAGAATGCTAAGTGATGATTGCGAGGAGTGTGTCTAACATATTTAGGTAATACACCTGAATAGACACAATCACTCGCTTATTTTAGGAATGATGCCTAAATTGCTTTTACGTGCTAAATGATTTGTTATGCTTTATGCTATAGTTTGATCGGATCTATGGTCTGTTGCCGATCGGATCTAGAAACCTGATGTGTTTAGGATTCTAAACGTACGAATACGATATTAGCACTAACATATAAATGTTTCGGAGTGATAAGGATGATTTAAACGTCAATCCTAAATTAAGATCTAGATTCACCTTGTTCGGTGTATAGATCAAAATGGAAAAAACCCAAAGTGGAGCTGGGAATGAAAATAGGAATAGGAATCAACCCCCGGTGATTCAGCAAATACATGTCGTAGTAGAAGATGTACCCGAGCCAATCACCATGGCTGGAGTACAAGCCATGGTTTGGGCTGTGTTAGCTGAACAAATGCAAGAAATGAGGCAGATGTTGAATAGGGACGAACGAACTATTCCCATTGAGTAACCCGAACTGATTCCCGAGCAATCGGAGGAAGGGAACTACAGCCGCCAAGTGAGTTAAGTGGGGACTCAAGGTGAACGAAGGGATGGCCCGAAAAGGAGAAACGAAAAGGATGAGTGAATGTACAAGAATTTCTTGGGTGTGAAACCACCAAGTCTCTCAGGAAGCCTAAAGCCGCTTGAGATTATGGATTGGATCTCCAAGTTGGAGATGGTGTTTGAGAGCTGCAGTTGTAGCGAGAAACAGAAGACTGTCATCGCAGTAAGACAACTGAAAACAGGAGTCTTGAGCTAGTGGAAGCTACTGGCAGATACGATGTCACGAGGAGAAGCCCTAAGGATGTCATGGGAAGAGTTTTTGGAACAGATGAAAATGGAGTACTACTCAGAGATAGATCTGATAGACCTAAACAACGAGTTTCTGAACCTGACGAAAGGGAAGAGAGTGTTGATGAGTATGCCACCGCATTCACCGAGAGGATGAAGCTATTTCCCTACTTGGTTCCTACTGAACTCTCCAAGATTGATAGATTTGCTAACGGATTGCCCACTGACTTTGGCCCAATGGTCAAAATGGAAACTACCTTGAAAACAGCTGTTAGGACAGCTAAGAACGTAGAGACCCAGATAAGAGAAAAGGGTCTAGAAAAAGATAAGGCAGGAGAGAAGCGGAAGTTTAAAGGATCTTCAAGGTCCAACAAGGAGAGTAAATTCTCAAAGCTTGGAGGAGGAGAAGGAGGTGAAGCGAGATGGTGTGATAAATGCAAGAAGAAGCATTGTGGGAAGTGCAACGAAGAAGTAACTTGCTACAAGTGACTGGTCACTATTCCAAGGACTGCACACATAATGATAAGGTATGCTACGGATGTGGAGGCAAGGTTCACCTGTCAAGAAATTGGCCAAAGAAAAACGAAACAACAAAGCCAAACACACCACCAAGGCCAAGGGCATTCCACATGATCCTTAACGAGGCAGAATATCATGCAAGGAACCAAGGATGAGGAATCCATACCCGAAGACCGAGTTATGAGGTAGCCTAAGAGATAGAACAATATGATGTAGCCTATTAGAGGCATAGTCTAGGGTGAACTTGAACACCTATGTAATAGTTTTAAGAAATAATGAAGCCTTCGTTTTGCTATCTGATGTGTTAAACTGTTATGTGATTTTCTTGTATGGTGACTTGGAAAATTGTGAGACCATACTTGGGACGAGTATAAGCAGGTGTGAAAGGTAGTAGATGCATATACTACCGGAAGCATAGGAGTCACGCTTGGATAAGGGAAAGTCACAAGGTTACCAAGAAGCTAGTAATTGATACCGTTTATTTCAAGTATGTCGTTACCATCGTTTTGGTAATGACTAAAAATATTGTTGATATTCCGACCCTAGTGGTCATATAGAATTGAGTACGACTACGCTGAGTATGCTATGTGGCTTAGAAAATCAAGTTCGATGTAGCATCTGACTTAAGACGAAAGATTGGAATAAAAAGCGATCAGTAGAGGTATCACAAAAAGTTGCTTGTAGCTAGAAATGCTACCTTTTAAAATGTGATTATATCACATTAGAACATGAAGGAAGGTATAGTCTGTTTTGGAATATAACTATAAGATACCTGAGTCTAAACGTGCATCACATGATGGTAGGTCATAATTTGGAGTCTAACCTGAGATAGAAAGCAAATGCACGATCGAGTATTGCTTACAGTCAATAAGTCTAAGAGATAGACTTGAAGGAATATAGAAGTTATAATTATTACCAAGGATGAAGAGATGATGTATGGAGTCATTATACGAGCCCTGTTTCGTTGATGATTCCGGGACGTAATCATCTTAAGGGGGAGATAATTGTAACGCCTGTAGATCCGGGCTAGTCAATTTAGAGGCAATAAGTGTCGAAAATGACTTTTCGGCAAAATATTATTTAGAATAAATAATCTTAACCAAGTTTTAGTATATGTTACAAGGTTTCCATACATATAAAGACCGCCGAAATCCGAGTTATAACGAAGAAGTTATGACCCGTCGAAGTTTCGTGACGGAACCGGCACGATACCGGGAAACGTAAATATTGAATTTGCTATAGAGAGAGAGATTTAGCCTTAGCGATCTAAACGAAAGTCGTAAAATACATTAAACCGAAAGGTCCATAAATAAAACGCCCAAATCTGACTTCGTATGATGAAGTTATGATTTTTCGAAGTTTTGGATTAGCAGTATACAGCCCGAAATTCGAATATTAGATCAAGCTGTTTTTAGCCGACACAACTTAAACGAGAATCGAAGATCTCGTTATTAGTAGCGTAACAATAAAAAGACAAACGAAAATGGATATCGGATGAAGAAGTTATGAAATTTTAACGGACCAATCCTGTCTCGGCCTGTTAACAATATAACTTTAAAAATAAAGTCAAAATGAGCCAACAGAGTCTAAACGAAAGTTGTAAAGTACGTCTCCACCTACGCGTGGATATAAATAACATCAAAAACGGAGTTCGTATGAACGAGTTACAAACTATAATAACATATTTACGTATTAAAATAAAGTATATATCATATATACGTACACACACACACACACATATATATATATATATATATATATATATATATATATATATATATATATATGTATATGTATATATATATATATATATATATATCATTAGAAAGGTATCGATGATGCGGTCATTATAAGACTAATGTTGAGTTCTTTCGACATTAGTTTAGTAGAAATATCATTAAATCTATTTAAAATAATATTATAAAGGGGTGTTTAGTTGTTTATATAATTAAAATGTCATTAAGTAATTATGGAGGGTAGTTTTTGAAAATTTAATTAGTAATTGCTTACATGGTTCTAAATAACGTAAGGCGTGACTTGACGGCAATGTCAAGCCTCAAGATTTTCCGAGCCTTGGCGATTCACGTCGTTTGTAAGGCGTGACTTAAAACATCAATTTTGTATATAATTCATATTTTTATAGTTATTTTCAACTATTATTCATTTTTATACACATATATAAGTCAAAACGGTATTTTAGTAAAGTTTGGCGGTACATACAAGATTTGGAGCCATAGCGCGCTATGGCGTAGCCATGCCGGACTTTTTAGAACCTTGTTAAAAAGAGAAATAAAATATCCACCTACATTTTATTCCTACTTTTCTTCCTATCTATTTAAGATGATAACAAGTGTACAAATTTAAAATTTCAATCAAATTTAAATTAAATTTAGTGACACTTAGTACCAACAAAAAGTAGGAGGCTATTTAAATTCTTTGTTAAAAATTAGGTGTGGTCGAAATAACAATATGCGGTCTAAAAATTAATCGAAGTTTAATACAAGACTAAACAAATATAAAAACAAAATAAGAATATTGTTAATCTATAATAAATCTATTTTTTTATTATAAAAAAGTATTTAAAGATTATGACATGAATTAATAAAATGTAAAATCCATAGAATAAACGTTAAAACCCAAAAATACTACTATTGAGGTTTACTAAAAATTAATATGTAAAGAAAAATAAATAAATAAATAATAATATTCAATTGGATCAAAATTCAAATGTGATAAAAAAGTTAATAGAAAGTTAGAAACGTTAAGTATCTCTATTGTTAAGGTGATAAAAATGTTAATAAAAATATTCAAAGATGATATTATGTATCTCTATTGTTGACAAATAATTATTATTACATTTTTAATATTTATTTTATTTCTTTTGATTGAAGGTTGGTTTTAACTTTTTACAAATGGTTTTAATATGGTGTATATAGAATCCTCCTACAAATAATATCAAAACTTATTTGAAAATAATTATAATAGGTATTGTTTTTTGTATTTCCTGACAATCCAACTAGTTTAACGAGAACGTAAATATAGATAATTAAGTTATAATAATCTAGAATAGATCATTTGTAATACTTTTGTGCATAAATATATATATTTTAATAAAGAGGAGTAAAACATACAATTAGTTCATAATGACTTTTTGTTGTGTATTTTAATTTCTAAATTTTTTATAATTGCTTATCGCACATTTCACCATTTGTGTGTGGACCCGTGAAATGTCGAGTTTTTGTTGAGTACGAGGTGAGCCATCACTTCCCGAGCAATACTAATGGTCACAGTGCAAGTGTTATTTTTTCCGTCATATACATTTTGAGAATATTGGAAAAATAGTTTGTGATATATATATATATATATATATATATATATATATATATATATATATATATATATATATATATATATATATATATATATATATATATATATATATATATATATATATATTCATTTTAAATCATATTAATTTTGTGAGACCGTGAGACCGAATCTAAAAATAATATTAAAATGCAAAATAAAATAAAAAATACAAAAATTCTTTTTTTTTAATTATCATTTTCGGGATTTTAATTACCTAAAAAAATTACCGTTTTTTTAAATGCGTAAAATATTCTAATAAAAGATTACACTGTAAATATTCTAATGAGATTTTTAGAATTTTATAATATTATACTGGATTTTTCAGATATGTAGAATATTATATTTAATCTACTACACTATGTAAAAAAATATTTTTTTTGTTATTATTTTTTTTTTGGGAAAATATAAATTCTGAAAATAATATTTTTTTTAAAAAGAATCGAAAATTTTCAATTATTTTGCATTTTCAAAATGTTTTTCGTTTTATCAACCAAAATAAAGTGCTAGGATTGCATCTCACGATCTAACAAAATTAGGTCATCTCACATGAACTTAATATATATATATATATATATATATATATATATATATATATATATATATATATATATATATATATATATATATATATATATATATATATATATAGTCAAGATCGAATAAGAATAAAAATTTTGATAGAAAGATAAGAAGTTTTTTCTACATATTATTTTAGTGAATAAAACAAAATGAATCACTAAATAATTCATAAGTAAGATGATTAATAAGAAAAAATTCAAAAAAAAATGTCTATATGATTCATTTTTATGTAAATTAAGAAAAAAGTTAATTTTCATGACAATTTTAGTAAATAACAACAAAATCATTACATAAATGAATCATCGAGATGTTTTTTTTATGGATTTTTTTTTATGAATCATGTTATTTTTTATTCATCTAGTAATTCATTTGTTTTGTTCGCCAAAAAAATATGTAGAAAAAAAAAACTTATTACCTTCTTATGAAAAAAACTTATACCGGGTCTATATATATATATATATATATATATATATATATATATATATATATATATATATATATATATATATATATATATACTAGGTTAAAACCCGTGGAAATCCACGGTTGATAAATTGAAATAGAATTATAATTTTCATTTTGTTTGTGTAATAAAAAAACATATCAAAGTTTACAAAAAGTGAAGAATAGTGATATTGTAATTTACATGAATAAATGAAATGCAATAAAGTGTTTTAAATTGTTTATTTAATATGATGGATGAAATATTATTTTTTACAAGTAAATAAAATATGGTACAAAAACACTGTTTATAAATTCTGGAAAACTTCTTTATAAACAACATTGGAAGTTTGATTTGTGAGGGCACCGTCCTTATCTAAAATTAATAATTTTAATCCATCTCTGCTTTGAACTCTAGATAAGGCAACATATAATTGCCCATGTGAAAACACTGGATGTTTGAGAAACAAACCAACCTTCGATAATGATTGTCCCTGACTCTTACTAATGGTCATTGCAAAACATACAACCAATGCAAACTGTCTTCTTCGGAATTTGAAGGGAATCTTCTTTTCTGATGGAGTTAAAGACATTCTTGGAATAAAAGTACGGTTTCCAATATTAGTTCCAGATATGATACGCGCCTCAATAACACGTTTGCCCAATGATATAACCTGGAGTCTTGTCCCATTGCATAAGCCATTTTTCTGATCAATATTTCTCATCAATATTTCTCAGCAACATAACTGGAACACCGATTTTTAAAACTAATTTATGGTTTGGTAAACCTGATACCTTTAGACCATTTAAAACATCAGGTGAATATAAATTTGCATCAAACTGATCATGGACAAATTCAGATTGGCATATACTATCTGAACTTAAGTATTCAACCTCATCTCCTGGAAACTTCGATAACAAACGATCGTTTATTTCCTGAACGACTTCATTCTTTGGAGCAAGTATTGCTCTTTCTTGAAAATAACTTGTATTGTTGTAGTTTTCCAAAATTGAAGGATATACAAAGTCGATTAATGAACCTATAGGATCATGTGGATCATCAATGAGAATATCATCTGGAATATAAATAACTGTTTCACCATCGTTGATACCACCAAGTTTGCCTTCTCCTATATCCAACAACCATTCTGCAAAATCTTTGATTTTTTCTATATCAGATTGATCCCTTCCAACAGTTAGCCTCATGTTTTTTGTTAATTTATGGATCTTGCAATGTTTCCATAAATATGAAGAACTTAAAGAAGCATTAACAATGTTTTGTCTACTTCCACCAGGAATAACAGGTAGAATCTGTCTGAAATCTCCTCCAAAAACAATAACTTTCCCTCCAAAAGGAATATCTGAGTTGCTAGAATTTTCAGACCTAAATACATCTTTCAAACTTCGATCTAAAGCTTCAAATGCATGCTTATGGACCATAGGAGCTTCATCCCAAATTATCAAAGAGGTTTTTCTCAATAACCTAGCGAGGTCACCATCTCGACTTATTTTACAAACAGAATCCTCTGTTAGTTCAAATGGAATTATAAATCGAGAGTGTGCTGTTCTACCTCCAGGCAATAATAATGAAGCAATCCCACTTGAAGCAACATTTAAAACAATATGACCATCACATCTAATAGCTGCAGATATTGTCTTCCATAAAAAAGTTTTACCAGTCCCACCATAACCATAAACAAAGAAGACACCTCCTTTATTTTCTTTAACTGCACCCATGATATCAAGGAAAATGTGACGCTGCTCATTTGTCAATGCAAGAAACATACAATCAAACTCAGCCTTCATAACAGGAATGTCATAATCTAGCTCCTCAGTGATAAGTCGGTTGTTTGAAGAAGAAACAGAATCTACATCTGGGATAGGCATGTTTTTATGATTTTTGAGAGTGGAATTGTTCCTTAGTAAAACTTGTTCTATCTCGAACAAAGTTAAGTTCTTAAGTTGATCTTCATTGAGTGATAAGTCTGGAGGATAAAGAGCAAATTAATTAGAATTATGATTAACAATTTTTATTTATATTTAAAATAATAGTTAATGTATGTTTAAAAATAAATAATTGAGTTTTTAAATAAATAGTAATAATAATAAAACTTTAATACCTGGAGATTTGAATCTCTGTCATTGGTTATAAAGAATTCCATCTGCTAAATATTCCCATGTGTTTTCCCAAACAACCTCCGGTTTAGACATACTGTTACACATCAATAATGTAGCAAATAAAAATCGTAGGTAAAAACCAGATCCATAATGACTTGCTTCTTTGATTGCATCGATGTATTCCTTGTCATCATCCAAGAGCCCAAGAGCATAACAAGCATCCCTAAAAGAAGAATATAGTTCACCATTTACTGTGCGGATTTCTTCAAATGATTTCGGACCTTTGACCTTATTTAACAAAATTCTTAAGAAATAGGCTTCCCCTAGATTAGGTGAAACCGAATGAATTCTACCAATGCACTTTCCTACTTCCCGTGGCTTCCAAATCCTATCACCGCGTTGCCAAACAAACTTTGTAGGGAATTCAACATACGTAAGTTTCCGTGCATCACTGTTAACTGCATTACACTCCATCCAAGCTGTGAACATTGAAGAAGCAACAGAAGTTTTGTCGAGAACATCGTCAATATCATCGTCTTCCCCATAAACAATTTGTTGTTGACCAGGCAGATGAAAAGGCAGTCTAACCACAGAAGGATACCTGTAATGAACATCATATTTAAAAATTCACCATGATGCTTCACAGGCAGATAGATATCTACAGTCGTAATACTCATTGATTTCATCGACCGTATCATTATTATCACATTCATTATTGCTTTGTTCAATGACAACTGTAGCTCTATCAGGTCCCTTGTTTATGTATTTAAATAAATATTTTATAGAAGACCCCTGATTGCACCATTCAACATTAATATGTGCTTGATATCTTCTCAATAGATACTTGTTGTATGGAACAACATTTCTATTATCCAAATGCACACCCGATTTTTCAACAAAATGACCATCGTTTCTTCTCCTATATAAGGGAAAACCATTTTGATCAACAGACGTATGGTTACAGAATTGCTTTGGAAAGTTTTTAGAGCATTTTCTGTCCACCATGCATGGCAATTGATATTCTCAGCTCCACATGGACCATGAATCATGAACTCATTCACAAGTGAATACAATTCTGGATCTTCATCTCTGTTTGGTATCTCGGCGGAAATCATTGGGTCGATAAATTCAACAGTCGGTAACTTGTATTCAGAATGCATAAATAGACATATATGACTATGCGACAAACCTCTTTTTTGAAATTCTATTGTATAAACAACTGCAAAACTTTTTGAACAAAATAAAATTGTAATAGACCGTAAGAAAAAATATTAAAAAAAACTTAAACTTTTATGGATTATGAATAAAAGATAATTCAATTACCTGCTTGAATAATGCCGAAAATGTGATTCTCCCTTAGCTCTTTAATAAATGCATCAAGCTTGATCTTGAACATCCTACATAGTATATCAGGTCTATCTTCTGGTTGAAGTGAAGTATCCTTAAGAAACCTTTTAACCTCAGGCCATTTGGGATTACACGTAAAGGTTATGAATAAATCAGGATATCCAAACCATTTACAAAGCGACATGGCATCCAAATAGTTTTGCAGCATATAGCGCGCACCACCAGTAAAGGATGAAGGTAATATGACACGTTGACCGATGTTGGAGATATTTGTATTTCCTTGAGCTTTTTGGTTACGTAAATTCTCATAAGAATCACATCTTAGAACATGTTGTTGCCTGCGTATATAATACAATCTCTCACTTTCAATCATAGTATACGCATCCACCAAAAATTGTTGAAATAACCTTTTTGAATTTAAAATTAGTGAGAACGAATGATCCCTGTCTTGAATTCTAAAAGCGAAAAATTCTCTCATTGTACATTTTGCCCGCTTGTTTTTTTGTAGATGTAACACCTCTATGAAGAATATCAACGCTGTAACCATCATCACCATATGGAAATAGTAGCGGATATTGGAGAGGAAGATAAGAAGGATGCAATTCACTGATACATTGTAGAAATCCGGATTTCGTTTGAACAACAATATCTCTATTTTGAGCTGAATCAGAAATGTCACCTACAATTAAAGCAGCAACCTCAGAAGCAGTTGGTAGGTTATATGTCCTTCCATCTCAATCCCTTTTTCCAATAATTCTTAACTTCACATCAACTTGATGATTTTTTTGAAAAACATCTCTTACCATTCTATAAGACCTAACCAAGACATTATTTGAATCTAACATCACCTTCAAATATTCAATAATATCATTATCAATGAATGTAGATTGATGCTTTTCCCCACTAAAAAAATTGAATATATACATAATATTAGTAAAAAAAAGATAAAAATATAAAAATTAAATATGAATAAGAAGTTTGAAAATATACCCAAAGCATTTTTGTCTATTTGAATTTTCGTTCTCGGTATCATAAATGTATAACTGAGAGAATTTCGGTTGCGATCCATTTGGTGGTAAAAGGCTTCCAATACTATGATAATTTTGGCCACCAAGTCTGAAAATGTATGGAGCATTTCCTTTATTGATTGAAGAATCTATTTTACCACCCATTGACGTAAAAGAAAACATTGAATTGTAACGTCGAATGTTTTTCATGAAGTTTATGCTTTTAGAATCTGTTAGTCGAAACATTTTTTCATAATTTGGTGGTGGTTTCTTTAAATCTGGTAGTTGAACCTTGTCATAACCACAACATAATGAATAACTTGTGTTCCCTTTTTGTTTTCCTCTAATAGATTCATTTTTCTATAACAGTTTGATCACCATGATCCAAATATTCTGTAAAAAAATAAAACAGTATAAGTAAACTATTTAAAATTTTAAGTTTATAAAATATGGTATTTTATTTGTAACAGAAAAAAAAAAAAAAACAGGTATACATAGTGATTACCTTTGGAAATACCAACTATTAGGTTATCAGTAAGGACTTCATGTATATTTTCTACATCTGTTGTCAAGTCAATCAATGGAATAGGAGATAAATCTTTTAACTTTCTTTTTAATTTATGACATCCTGTACTTAACTTGATTGATGATGAAGAAGCAGTTATTGTAGATGCATTTCTGCATGTAACATTAACTGTAAAAAAATAACGATTATATATAAATTTATTAGAAAGTGGACTAAAGTAAGTTTTGAAAAAAAAAGTTATTACCATTTGAAATGTTAGATAACGGAGTTCTAACATTTATACACAAAGAATATGATTGTAGGGGTGAATTTTGTTTTCCACGTGATTTATATGGATTCACATTTTCATTTTGATGAACAATCTCTTTTGATTGATCTGTAAAAGAAACTTGTTATAAAAATGGAAGACATACGTTATAAAATATAATTAGAATGTAGGCAATAATATAAAATGATGATAAATCATTTTTTTTATATAGGTAAATGTAGTGTAAAAATTGAAAAATAAAATAAGTAAATTACAGTTATCCGTATTTTTGAAAACAGTTGAAGCAGATGGATTGAGAACACTCGATTTTGTTTTCATTTTCTTCGATTTCTTATTATCCAAATATAATTTTCTTTGTCTTCTTTTCTCTCTTGCTTGCAAATAGTACATATTATGGTTTGTTTCTGCATAAGAAATAAAAGTATATGATATAAAATGTAAAATAAAAAATAATTGAAAGTTGGTTAACATTATATTTTTTTCGTAATAATATATAATGAATAATAATAGTGAACAAAGAAATGTACCTTTGTGACCGTTGTTAACAAATACCGCAGATGATGAATATTCAGTGGTCGATGAAGAAGGCAATGTATTTGCTTTTTCTTGTTATGTCAATATAAATCATATTTATATGTTATTAAATGATCTATTTAGGCGTTAAAATGTTTGTAATAAGAAATTTATAAATAAATGTTAAAGAAAAAACGTACCATTGTTAGCTGAAGTAATAACATTTGTAGTGGTTGAAGCTTGTTCGATTGATATAGTGGACAAGTTAATGTTACTTATATTATCTAAATAAAAACTATTTAATTTTCTACTCTTTTTAGAATTAAACGACTTCATGATATGTCTGCAAAATAAACAAATAATAACAATTAATTTATAAAATAAGATGAAACTTAAAAAATATAATCATTTATCTAAATAAAACCTAATTAATTTGTAAGTCGGTCAATTATTGGTAAATAAAATATAAGCAAATAATATTTATATTAAACAAAATATAATATAGAAAATATAAGATATAAAGCAACATGATGATTTTGACATATATTTGCAATATTTTTTTATATAAATAAAACCTAATTAATTTGTAAGTCGGTCAATTATTGGTAAATAAAATATAAAAAAAAATAATATTTATATTAAACAAAATATAATATAGAAAAGATAAGATATAAAGCAACACGATGATTTTGACATAAATTTGCAATGTTTTTTATACAAGTTTGTAAGTGGAACCATCCTTATAATTTGGTTGCATTTAAATTTTTTTATATTATTACTAAATAAATTTAAAACATAATTTTTATCATTCTTTTTTTTTTCAAAATGTTTTAATCAACCAATACAATAATTCAATTTTATTTAATATTATAGAAATGCATTTACACTTTTGTATTAAAAATGAACCGTAAATTAAGAATATATGTACTTATATTATATAGTTTATTTTTATTTATAAATCTTAAATAATAAATTTGTAGCTATAATATCTGTGGTTACAGACAAATTATACATTTTGGGAAATGGGAAATGTAATCGGCACAAACAGAAGCAATCCTCCTCCCACCCATTTGTAACTTTACCTTTCTGGATTTGAAGGTTAGAGAAATTGGATGAATGGTATTTATAAATCCAATATTATTGCCCTAACAAAATCGTTATGATTCACCACCCATATTGAAATCGTTATCATCCCGATTACAGTAAGTATCATTCATTCATGTGTTTAATTTCTAACATTTTGTTTTCATCTATCGATTTCTTATATGTATGTCATCAACCGAAGTCGATTACATGTATATGCTACATATTCATTTGTTTTTTTCTTCCTTCGTTTATCTAGTTCGGGTATCCACTAATATCTATTTAGAAAATTTTGCAATTTCGTCGTATTCGTTAATTTTTTCTCACAGAAAATAGATTAAAGTAAAAATAAAACTTAACTGTTAATTTTGCAGGAGAATCGATGGAGTAGGAGTGTACACAGAACAAGACATACAGAGAAGTGGAAAAAAACGTAAAATTATTGAAATAAATTATTGGCTGTTTTGAAGACTTTTCAGCAATCAAAACTTCAAATTTTGAAATTTGAAATTTGAAAATGCGATTATTCAGGTGATTATTCATACAGAATATTTATGTACTTAATTAAATTAAGAAAAGATTGATTTTTATTTATGTAAAATATACAAGATTTGGAAATCGACAAATTTGATGATTTTTGTTGATTTCTAAATTTATGTTTTCAATAATGGACCAGCAACGAAAAACATATGTATGAACATATAAATTTGTTTTTTGGAACCTGAACAGGAAAATGATGGTCCAGAGATTGGTGTTGGTACATTTTTTACATCTGAGAAGAAGAGTTATGCAGAAATTGTTGTTGCTACACTGTTTTCCAGGTGTGTTGTTTGTTGTTATGCTCTTTCATCAAGGTAACATATTAAGCCAATTAGTTTAATTGTTGAATATTGTAGTGTTTTCGGTGAGTAAGAAAAGAAATAAAACCATTGCAACAGTTCAACTTTTGTTAGTTTAGTCTTTCAACTTAAGGGCAATATGGTCTTTTTTAGAGTAAATCGGTTACAATAGTGTAAAAATGTCGGTTTTAAACTTGTATAAGTATATGTGTTCATTATTTCATCACTTGACTTGTACTCTTGCTTTACTTTGTTGTACCATTGGTTTTTGATATCGATCGATTTGTTCTTGAGTTCTAGTTTGACATCATCAAACGTTTGTTACTCAGAATTGAATTTCAAATTTGCATTAAAATCGAAAGCGGGAGTATGAGTTCGAATCTTCAAAATTGAAAATCGAATTTGAGTGATTTTGTTGTGAGATGAGTATTCAACAGTCAATGGTTTAAGAAAGAAAGTCAAAATTGATTTGGTGTTATTCTTGATTAGTGAATTTCAATGGTTGAGTGGGATGATTGAAGTCGAATTTACATAATAAAATCAATTTTGATTGAAACTTGTTTTGAAGATTTCGTTATGCGAAAATAAGTTTGGACTTCAATTTATATCAAGCAGATGAAGTAAGATCGATTGTTTTGAAATGCGATGTCAAATCTGTTGAAGGGTGTAATGATTATTGTTTTCGAATGGTATGTGTTCGATTGGTTATTGGGCTTGTATACAGGGATCGATTTTAAACGAAGGTTAAAGATTGTGGATTTTAAACGGAGGTTAAAGATTGTGGGAACGAATAACTGTTAAAGTCGATGTTTTCTGGAACGAAGCCTTGGTTATTGAATGAATCATACGAAGGATCTGTTATTTGATTTTGGAATTGGGGCGAATAATCGAACGATTTGGAGTTGCGAATTTGATTTTGAAAAGCCAATCAGTTGGGTTCGCATATGAAAACAGATAAGTTTTGATTTTGGATTCGCAATTGGGTTAATTGGGTTGATGATTGAGGGACGATTCGTGAAGAAAAATGCGAAGTCAAGAAGGACTGTGAAATGTGATTTGTTCAATATTGGAGTCAAATGCAGTTCACGTGTAAAAGCAAAAATGTTTGCATTTGGTAATACAACTCAAAATTGGGTTTCGCATATGAGGTTGTATGGATTGGGGTTAAAGATGCGAAGGTGATTATGGTTAATATTCATTTTGCATTTGGTGAGACAAACAACTCAAATGCGAATGAACTAAAAAAAAAAAAAAAAAAAAAAAAAAAAAAAGACTGGAACATGCGAAGAAAGAGGGTGAATGAAGAATGCGAATTTTACAGTAGAATGCGAATTGGGGAAGAAAGCTAAGAATTTCGCATTTGATCCATGCTCTTTTCAAGAAATAATAGAAGTGGTCCAACTTCGCAAATGGGGTCATAAAATGATGAAATTGCAGAGGTGTGTTTTGAGAGATGTAGAAGTGAGTGTGTAAGTGTGTGTTAATTATGTAGTCTAGATCTAGATCCTTTTTGTGTAACACCATATACATTCAATATATCTCTTAAACACCCAAATCACCATGTTCAATTGTGCAAGCTTTAATTCCGCATGCCAAACCATGTTCTTATTGATTTCCTTTTTGATTTTTTGTGTTGTTTTATAATTTTTCATTTATTTTTTATTTTTTGTTTACTATTGAAAGAGCAATACTTTTGGCTAGTAACAAAAGTTGGTGATGTTAAGGTTAGTAGCATAAAACAATATTTATTATTTGGTGATGTTAAGGTTAGTAGCATAAAACAATATTTATTATTTCATTTTTACTGTCCATATGAAAAAAAAAAACAATATAAATGAAGCCAATGAACATATTTTGAGTTTTCTTTCTACCTAGGACATGCTAGAAAACAAAAAAAATAGAATAAGTTAGCATAAAAGCTAAAGTATGTTGGTATCCTTCTAATATGCAATAAGAACATAAAAGAGAATGAAACAGACTTTGTGCAAATAATATGCAGTATATAATTAATACGAATTGACAATTTTTAGATCTTTATGCTTTAAAAAATGAATCAAATTCTGCACATTCAAGTCAAGTGACATGTGATAATTACATACTGAACAAACCAAAAGGAATAAAAGGTAAGAAGAAAATGGGGACCAAAATTAAGATCAATGACGAATATTTTAATAGGGTAGCGTGATTGTTAAGTGAATAATAATTTTGGGATTATATGATGTTCAGAAACGTGAAACAAAATAACATAGTAAATGCCATTAGAGTACTGAAAAAGTTGACCCAATGTAATATGAAGAAACGAATATGAAAATCATAAAATTTCAATAAATCCAACTTAAAATAAAGAAACTTAAAAATGTAAACGGCTTAGGAGTCTATGATGCTGAAACAAAATGAAGCACGAAGTAATATTGTTTGTAGAAGTAAAGTGCATTTACTTTTCTTTCTTGGGTACCAAAAGAGGGATTGATTGTTCATCTGGTGGTGACAACCGAGGAGTTTTAGAAGTAGACAAATTCTCCATTTCATCAAGATCTATGCATGTAGCAAGGTTTCTTTTTAATTCGGTTGGTGTAGAAAACAACTTTATAGGACTTGTTGCAGTTGAGTTGTCCCTAGCACACGGTGTTAAATTTTCACCTGTGTGTGAAAAAGAATCCTACAATAAATTTTAGTTAGTTCTTATACATTAAATTGAAATATTTAAAAATTATAT
Organism: Lactuca saligna; assembly: GCF_052625555.1. Taxonomy (NCBI): domain Eukaryota; kingdom Viridiplantae; phylum Streptophyta; class Magnoliopsida; order Asterales; family Asteraceae; genus Lactuca; species Lactuca saligna. Next base: position 30,762,995 of record NC_136424.1, read on the forward strand.
TTAAAAAAGTAGAACCTTCACAACTTTGGTCTCTTGGGAGGCAATATCTGAAGAACCAATAATGAATGAATCTGAATTATCATGCTGCATTATAAGATCAAAAGAAAATGTTATTTTACTCATGTATAATTGGGCCAATGTCGTGTATATATATATATATATATATATATATATATATATATATATATATATATATATATATATATATATATATATATATATATATATAATTGTTGAAAAAAACCTGTGAATTCAGATTCTTTTTCTCTAGTTCATCAATTATGTTTGCATTCTCAGTCAATCTTGCTATCCCATAAATATTACTTTTATTACCCACATTGTAACTCGTGATATCAATTTTAATTGCCAACTTTTTGTCAACAACAACTTTCAACTCCATTGGATACAAATCCAAACTGATGCCAAGCTAAAATAAAAATAAATATTGTTAGATATTTTGTATGTAAAACATATAATGTATAACATATAGAATATATTAAAAACCATAAAATAATTACCTTCTTGTTTTTATCATACAACTCTTTAGTTGTGTATTTAAACAGCTTCTTTGCTTCTTGATCAAATAAGGTTAAAGTCAAAGTTCCTGTGTTGTCTTGAACCCGAAGTGGGATTTTAAATCTAAATAAAGTATAAAATGATATTATATTAAAAAAATTATGATAAACATATATTGTTTTTATATAAAATAAATATGTAATACCTTGGAATAACCGAAATTTTGATATTTTTGCAATTAGGATTAGAACATTCATAAGTAACAATTTCGGCCACTTCATGAGAACCATCAACCTTATCAGTAGAAGAATCTTTTTCTTTTGTTGACTTGTAGCAGTTGCTACAAGCAAGGTAATACCATCGTATGTTTTGACGTATTCCCTTAACAGTACCAACAATAATGACCGTTTTCTCCTTGAAATTAAAAAAATGTGCAATGTGAATAAATGTTAGTATGCAAAAATGCATTATAGTTTCGTTATAACAATATAATTTGGTTGTTTCTTACTAACAATATAGTCTGTTTAAAAATAATGTAAAGTACCTCTAAAGGTTCAAACAAATCATCAATGTTAGAAAACATATGATTTTTGAGAAAGTCATCGTGTTCCGTGTTTTGTTTTGATGCAATCATCTTGATTCCACTTGACGAAAGTTGTTGTCCATTTTCAGAAACCAATCTGTTAATTCATAACAAAAAAATAATTAAATTAAATACATTATGAAAAAAATAAATCTCAAACTACAATGGTCATTATAAATATAAATACTTATTTTTGTAGCTTGTAATCTCATCGATATCATTGTTTATGAACAACCTACTAACATCAAAGTAAGTGGAGGACCTGCAAAAACACTTCTGATTAATTAATTATATATAAAATTTTAAAAAATACATTTTAAAAATAATTACAAACCATTAATAAACTTCACTCTGGCAAACTGAACAATAACAACAACCGGTGCAAGGCTGTTATTATTAGCCAGAAATTCTGTCATGTAGTATGCATTATGACCCCACAAAGTTACCTTAAGCTTAGTATCCCTGACAAGAATAAAAAAATATTGTAGCTAATATAAAAGAAAGTATATTATTTGTTTGTCATAATGGTAAATACTCTATATCTTGAAGATGCAAGAGCATTTTGTGTTTTGATTTATCTTCTTCAGATGTATCCATACGCCCATATTCGAATATGTGTCCAATAATATCTAGAAAAGCAACAAAATAGATTGGTTAAGTTAAAAAAAAATTATCAATTTGTAGCAGATAAAAAAGAAAGTAGGATGTTATATAACAAAAGTTAATATTAAATGAACTAACCAAAAGATTTTGACTCCATGATGTTGTTCGAAACGATTGTATTGAAGTCAACAAAATCAAAGCCGTGTGCAGATCCAGAAAAGTTTTCACACTCTTTCACAGTTGTATTGTGGTAAAAGTTAAGTTTTCTTTCTGGATCAGCAAACTTAAAATTTAAAGTATTTGGTGCGACATTAGGTTTCTTCACATATATCGAACTGTCTTCTTTAAGATAGCGTTTGAATTTTGGAAACCATTTTTTCACACAAGATGCATGAATTTTCCTTCCCTAAAAAATAAACAAATAACAAATAATTATATATAATTGTTTATAAATATATACAAATTTTTACAAAAATAATAATTGAATATATACATCATATACCTCCTCATCCATCAAAATCATTTCTATCGAGTATGTTTCTTTTGCATTAAATTTTGACTTCTGAGTCCAAAGATGTATGATTCGAACTTTAATTGTGAAATCATCCTTGATTGAGTCAATTTCCTTGATAGGAGTAATATGTTCCATTGTACCTTGCAATTAAAAAATAATTGTTTTGTTAACAAAAATGTTAAAATATAAAAAGAAAAATTGAAAGCCATTGATTGATTTATTTATTTATTTGTCTTAATTGTTAATTGGCATTTATCAAAACATTTTCAAGTTAGGGGCAATATGGTCGTTTTGGAGTAAACGAAGTGGAAAAGGGTAACATGACAGTTATAAAAAATAAAAAACTATATCATAGACTATAGTAGAAGTTTTATTATTCAAAATACATAAAAAACAAAAAAAAAGTAGAAATAGCAATACACATTGAATTTTTTGTTATTCAGAATACATAAATAGCAGAATACATAAAAAACCAAATAGATTGATTGATTATTATAGGTCAGATTTTATTATTCAGAATACATAAATAGCAGATTTTATTATTCAGAATACATAAATAGCAGAATTTTATTATACAAATTGATTGATTGATTTATTTGTCTTAATTGTTAACTGCGATATATCAAATACTTATCAAGTTAAGGGCAATATGGTCTTTTTGAAGTAAAAGAAATGGAAAAGGGTAAGATGACAGTTATAAAAAATAAAAAAGTATATCATACACTATAGTAGAAATTTTTTTATTCAGAATACATAAAAAGAAAGTAGAAATAGCAATATACATTCAATTATTTGTTTTCAAATTAAGGGCATAGATTGATTGATATAGCAGATTTATTATTCAGAATACATAAATAGCAGATTTTATTATTCAGAATACATATATAGTAGAATTTTTATTATACAAATTGATTGATTGATTTATCTGTCTTAATTGTTAACTGCGATATATCAAATACTTATCAAGTTAGGGGCAATATGGTCTTTACATATATAGCAGTATTTTTATTATACAAATTGATTGATTGATTGATTTGTCTTAATTGTTAATTGCGATATATGAAATAATTATCAAGTTAGGGGCAATATGGTCATTTTGAAGTAAAAGAAGTAGAAAAGGGTAAGATGACAGTTATAAGCAATAAAAAACTATATCATAGACTATAGTAGAATTTTTTTTTTATTCAGAATACATAAAAAAAAAGTAGAAATAGCAATATAAATTCAGTTATTTGTTTTCAAATTAAGGGCATAGATTGATTGATATAGCACATTTTATTATTCACAATACATAAGTAGCAGATTTTATTATTCAGAATACATAAATAGTAATATACATTAAGTTTTTTGTTTTTAAATTAAGGGCATTATGGTATTTTCTATAGTAAATGAAGTTGATAATGAGGTCACATTATGGTTTAATTATCGTTTAAAAATCTGTATAACAGTTGTGAGGTTTAGAAAGTATAGTTATATATAACATATGTATAAAGCATTGAAAGTAAAATAATATAATGAGAAAAAAAATCGAAACCTATATCATAGACTATAACAGAAGTTTTATTATTCAGAATACATAAACAGAAAAAACCAAATAGTATTTTACTAATTCTATTTGTTGTATTTGATACTATAATTATAGAGAAACAGGAATGCAGGGGAAAGAGTAAAATAGTAAAATATATATAGAAGCAGAAATTATATAACATAGAAAGACATAATGAATATACGTAAGAAAGGTAAACCTGGTTGATTATGCAGTCCAGAAAAAGAAGGCGATTGGTATACGATCGATATATGAAGAATAAAAACAAAACAAATGAGTATAAGATCGATATATGAAGAACAAAATCAAAACAATGTAGTATCCCTTACCAGATGATGAATAATCGACTTATTCGTACTGAAAGAGGAACGTAGGTGTTTGTGTATATACATATATTTAAATTCAAATTAGGAAGACTTTGCCTGATTTTTTGGGATTGTTATTCGATTGACTGATTATTTGGGATAGAGATAAAGTTTAGCTCATATTTTATTCCTAATTTGTTGCAGATTAATATGGTATAATTGATAATTAGAATTTTGAAAATCAAATTTGCTGTTTTTGGCGGATTTGCAGTATTGTTTCAACGGAAGGGCAAAGTGGTAATTTCAGTTAACACTATTGAGCGGGAAAATGAATGGAGTTGGACGCAAGGAGGTTACACGTGGCTGTATTGGTACTGTTTTATTAGTAGAGTAGATATATATATATATATATATATATATATATACACACACACACACACACACGCTCGGTAAATTTTGAGGGCCTTGATAATCACGGCTCACGAGGATAATATTGGTATTTCTTTTAAAAAGTCCTGGAAACATCAATAGGAAGCGTGATTTGGGTATTTCCTTTCACTTCTTAAAATAAAATATGTTTCAAAAGTATTAAATATCGTCAAATGATGCCATATAAGGATAATATATGAAAGTAGATTACTATGTTCAACCCAAAGATATTTTACTTTCTCTTCAGTTTACTCTAGCATCATAAAGTTTAGCCTCTATTCAAATCCAGAAGCAAAAGCCTTGCTTTGGTAGGCACTGCCATTGAATCTTGGGAGGATAACGTAATGTCTGCAAGTTTTGATACAAGTGATCACGGTAAAGATAAGTGAAAAAAAAACATTTACGAAAATCATGACAGACTTGGAGAATTGAAGTCAAATTTGTAAAGAGCTTAGTAAAAAAAAACCTTATTTTCCGAAACATCTCAATTAATTTGTTATGCTGCCTTAAAAACACCAATATATTGCTTACAACTTACTAAATTAAATCCAATTTTTTTTCTCATCAATTATTGCAAAGATAAATTACTATCTATCCAAAGTAAGTGTTATTTTCACCAAATACTTATTTTTTGGAACTGAATGATTAGACTAAATGAATATAAATGACCATTTTACCTTTTTATCTACATTAAGTCCATTAAGCTACAAAAATTATTCAGTCACTAACACGGTTATCCTTTAAATCGCTTTTATTAGAAATAGTTAGGTGACACATGACATAAAAAGATGTAAAACAAGATAAGTTACATGTAACATCCCAAATTTCAGAAGTATGATTGAAGGGTTTAAAGTGTAAATTAAGGAAGCTACTCGACGAGTAGGTACGCTTACTCGTCGAGTTAGAGCGGGTTTTGGTCGCGAGCTAAGTGACCAACTCGCTGAGTCGGAGGTTGGACTTGTCGAGTTGGTACTAGGAAGAGAAAACCCTAATCTTAAGGTTTGCACCCTTTTTAAAGGATTTTATGTCCTCCCCTCAGCCTCCTTATTGCCCTTGAGAGCCAGTGAACCCTAAAATCGAGTGTGAGCCTTTGGAGTGAGCTTGGAAGCTTTAGAAGGAGGTTTAGCAAATAAGACTTGTAGATCAAGTGTAAAGTATCAAGGGATTCATTGAGAACTGGGATCTACTCCATCTTGGGAACATTTCTAAGGTAACAAGTTGTTACCTTGAGCTTTTCCCTTCTAGATCTATTCTTGGATGATGATTTAGGGCCTTTTACCATGTTTGGAATCCATTTCGGGTTTTGGGACTAGGTATGAGGTTGAAACTTCAGATCTAGGCTTGTTTTGGTCCATATAGTCAGAAAGTATCAACCCTTGTCATGCTTGTGAGCATTCTTGTCTTAAAACCTTAGCCCTAGATTGATTTGGGCCTTTAGCTCATTGTTTTCACGTAAAGTTTGCAACTTTACGTGAGAGTTCTGCCCGAGAAGAATGGATCTATAGTTTGGAGCCCCTGCATGGCTTCAAAAACCTCTGTATGGATGAAGGACTGAAGAGACTCGGAGAGTCGCATGGGTGTACTCGACGAGTCATATGATGATGAGCTTGGACTCGACTAGTTGGATGAACAACTCGGCGAGTCTGTTGAAGATTGTTGTGGACTCGGCGAGTCTGTTCTTGGACTCAGTGAGTCAGAACGCAAAACCCCAACCTCTTCTGGTTAAGACTCAGATCAGTGAGTTGAGTGGTGACTCAGTGAGTTGGACATGACAGGACTCAGAGATTGTTGAGCTTGAAAAGCCATGGGGTGACTCGGCGAGTCGAGTCGTGATATGAGAGTTTTCTGAGTTTAGGAACTCGGTGAATCAGTAGCTTGACTCGGCGAGTAGGTTCAATCAGGAAGGTTGACTTTAACCAGTTTGACCTTCAAGGGTATTATGGTAATTTGGATATTTATGTCAATGGATCATTGATGGCTATAGGTGTTGGAGTTTGGTGTAGTGCTTCGGGATTGTGCTTTCGTGGTTCAGTTCGGCATGTGAGTTATCCTCACTATACCCAAGGGTCTAAGGCACCAAAGCCGACCCTTTGATTTTTATTTGAGATAGTTACTGCTATGATATGTTAGTTGGCATTCTGGTATAAAGGATGATTATGTGTTAACTTTGTTGGTTAGATCGATATCCTGGTAGATTGGGGATGGCTATGCTTAATGGCCTGTAGTTGGTATGATTGTTTGTATGCTGGTAGAAGATTACCTATTATATGTGCACATGTTTGAGCAGTAGTAGAGGGTATTCCATCCCGGTAGGATGATAGGGCCCTAGTATGTTGTCTTGTATACTATTATATAATTATTTGATAGGTACACATGTTTTCTAGTATGTGAGCATTCCAACCTAATGGTTGTGGGCCGAGAGTATTCCATCATGGTAGGATGATTGGACTCATAGTAGGTGGGCATTCCAACCTGATGGTTGAGGGCCTGGGGTATTCCATCCTGAGGGATGATTGTACCCATAGTAGTTATTGTATGTATAGGTGTTTAGGCATTCCAACCCGATGGTTATGATCCGAGATCCCGGTAGGATGATTGGACTCACAGTAGGTAGGCATTCCAACTTGATGGTTGAGGGCCTGGGGTATTCCATCCTGAGGGATGATCGGACCTATAGTAGTTATTGTATGTATAGGTGTGTGGGCATTCCAACCCAATGGTTGTGTGCCGAGAGTATTCCATCCCGAGGATGATTGGACTCGTAGTATGTTGGCATTCCAACTTGATGGTTGAGGGCCTGGGGTATTCCAACTTGACGGTTGATTGGACCCATAGTATGTTGTTCATTTCTTTATGTGTATGGTTTTGTGTGTATGGGTATTTTGGGGGAAATCACTAAGCTTTCGGGCTTACAGTTTCAGTTTATTGTTTCAGGTACATCAGGAGAGCATGGCAAGGCAAATGCGTGATCGTACCACTCCTCATATTTCATGATTTTATGATTCGGTTATGTGGATACTCTGATGTTTAAACTATTTTGAAAACAAGTTGTAATAACTTAATGGTTTTTGAATGGGTTAAAATGTTTTAAATTGGCTTGAAAAATATGGGTGTTACATTACAAAATACTTGTGAAATCTAGAGATGCAAGAAATTGTGGCAGGGTTCCTATAAAATTATTTTAGAATGAACCCTATGAAAGAACAAAAAGAGAAATAATGACTTTTTATAGCGAACAAAATGGAAATTTTAAATGATCAAAATGAACGGGGGTTTGTAGAAATTTATTGCTTACCTCAGCATCTTCTACATCAAATATGATGATCTACACACTATATAATGAAGCATATGCGAATACCCAACAACACTAACACAAATATGATGGCTTAATTGAAAGGAAAAGCTATGACATTTGATCAAAATCATAGGCTTTACATATGAAATTATAATTTGAATATTATTCTGATTAGAACTACTGCATATTTAATAGCTTAACAAACTTGATGGTTTTTCACATATTCCAAAAATGAAGAAACACCATGATGTCGATATTCTCTACACCAAGAGTCTGATGGAGTTTCTCACAACAAATGATGTATCCATTTTCAGTATGAATAACAAAATGAATTGTTTAGCTTTTTTTAAGTGCCACTTCACATATGGATCAACAAAATTTGTTAATAAATATTTTGGGAGTCACTCTTGTTGAAGCACTCTTTTCGAGACTCTCACACAAGACAAATAGGTCAAACCGTATTTTTGGTTGAATGACAGATAAAAACTCAAAATCGTTTATATAAGTATATACGACTCTGTTCCTGTAAGTAGAAGAAAACAAATCTCATGAAGTTCAATTCTTCTTTAGGATTAAATCCATCCATTTCTTTCAACTTTGGTATAATTTCAATTAGATTACCAAAACTCTTCACAAAAGATGTAAGAAAAAAGATGCAAAATAGAAATATATCATTTACTTGAAATCCCATCATCACATATTATAATACACAATTTCTAAAGAAGCATGGCAAGAAAAACAGATGTTTTAGCCTACCGGAGTTCTTCCTTTTAAGAATAGTACAACTTGAAAAAAAGACGTAAACCATCCTTTGTTTTTTCAAGTGTTGGAAGGGATTTCAAATCCTGAAACAATATAAATATAGTAGAACTATTGTAAAAAACATATTTTTCAAGATTTGAAGCATATCCATATAGGCTTTCGATAATTTCAAAAAACAACATAATAAGTAACTGCTTAGTCAGCCCAATTCATTACAATCAAAATGTATAACATGACTTTCATCAAAGAGCTTATATGCATAACCCAAAAATAAAAAAATAAAAACACATTTTCATAAGTAAGCAAAACAATTATAAATTAAATCATAAAATAGAGTTTACCGTACCATAATCATTTGAGAAATAAACATACACTTCCATTGAAGCTTCAAACCCTTGGCTATTAATCTCAAACCTACACATAGAATATAAATTTCAAAGATCAGTTAAAGCTTCAAAATGAAGGAGACGAAGAAACGATTTGGAGTTAGGTTTTCTAAGTTTGTAAAGAGAAAAAAAGAAGAAACAAAGAGATTGATCAGTAAAAGAGAGAAGATGTTATGGGTGGTGGAACACACAAAGTGTCCATTATCTTTATGGCGACAAGTGTGTGTGTGTGTGTGTGTGTGACAGAGAGAGATAAGGAAAGAGCATGGTCATGATCTGTAATTGCGTCTGTTAACCTTTTATCATCGTGTAAGTATATCGATCAGATAATACCCATGACATGTTGCAACATCGTCAAAAGTGGAGAAGGGAACATCGATCATGAGATACAAAAGATCCAATAAACCTATTGATGTTCCCACAACCACAAGTGTCGAATTTCAAAACCTTCTGCATAATAAAATCAGCAAATAAAGAAAATAGTTAATAAAAGTGAAAGAGAAATTGAAAATCAAGATGAAGAACAAACTTAGGGTTGAAGTTCCAAAGCAAGTAAGGTGTGAGAGTCTGAGAAACAGGGTGGAAAGTAGCAGAGCAGGAAGCTGGTAGAAAGAGAGAAAAGTGGTGCTTTGTGAATCATTGGTCAAATGTTGAGGTACTATTTTTGGTCATCTCTTAGGAGAAGCGTGTTTTTGAAGGTGAAATGGTTTTTTTGGAGACAGGAGCATATGTGGTGGTGGAGGACAGTGTAACGCGAGTAGATCCGGGCTAGTCAATTTAGAGGCAATAGGGGTCGAAAATGAATTTTCGACAAAAGATTATTAAGAATAAATAATCTCAACCAAGTTTTATTATATGTTACAAGGTTTCCGTACATATAAAGAGCGTCGAAATCCGAGTTATAACGAAGAAGTTATGACCCGTTAAAGTTTTACGACAAAACAGGCACGGTACCGGGAGACGTAAATAGTGAATTTATGATAGAGCTTCTTTTAGCCTTAATAATCTAAATGAAAGTCGTAGAATATGTTAACCTGAGAGCGTCCATAAAAAGAACGCCGAAATCTGACTTCTTATGAGGAAGTTATGATTTTTCGAAGTTTCGGCTTAGCAGTGTACAGCCCGAAGTTCGAGTATTAGATCGAGCGGTTTTTAGCCGACACAACCTAAACGAGAATCAAAGATCTCGTAATTAGTAGCGTAACAATAAAAAGACAGACGAAAATGGACATCGGATAAAGAAGTTATGAGATTTTAACGGACCAATCCTATCTCGGCCTGTTAAAAATATTACTTTAAAAATAAAGTCAAAATTAGCCGACTGAGTCTAAACGAAAGTTGTAGAGTACGTCTCCACCTACGCGTGGATATAAATAACATCAAAAACGGAGTAGGTATGAACGAGTTACAAATTATAATAGCATATTTACGTATTAAAATAAAGTATAAATCATATATACGTACACATATATATACATATGTATATATCATTAGAAAGGTATCGACGATGCGGTCATTATAAGACTAATGTTGAGTTCTTTCGACATTAGTTTAGTGCAAATATCGTTAAATCTATTTAAAATAGTATTATGAAGGGGTGTTTAGTTGTTTATATAACTATAAGGTCATTAAGTAATTATGGAGGCTAGTTTTTGTAAATTCAATTACTATAAATAAGAGGCTTGGGATCTCATATTTCTTGCACCATTCTCTTGATTCAAGAGTCTTTCTCTCCTTACCCGCCGAGCATTTCGGTCCCTCGTGATTCGACTTCTCTTTCTGTAGTTTTAGTATAGTAAGGTGAGCGCTGAAGTGCTGCACGAATCATTCTTAGAAAGATTCAGCGACGAAGTTATGCCTTGCAGAGCCCGACTCTTAGCTAAAATCCCCTTGTAAATAAGTTATGCTTACCCTATTTTAAATATAGTTTATATTTAAAATTAGTATTGTTATTATAAATTTACAATAAGTATTTGAGCTATTATTATGACTTATATAAGTGTCGTTATAATATCTTTTTAACTACTCGCGGTACGGGGAATCTGGTTTAAAAGGCCGCATAGGGTTGTTGGATTTCAGAAGTGCTATACGCCAAAATGGTCCTGCCCTCCGGTGTTTTATGTCTGGCCCCTATCTGTACATAGTGGTTGGAAAGTATTGTTTAAACGCTTATATAATAATAATAATAATAATAATAATAATAATAATAATAATAATAATAATAATAATAATAATAATAATAATAATAATAATAAGACTAATAATTAGTCACAGTAATATTAGACTAAAATCTAGTGGTGATAATGCTAGGTTTCGTCGAAGGAAATTATTTTAAAGTAAACGAAGCGATGTCCGAGTACCGAGTCACCACCTTCTCTGGTGAGTGCATAGTTACTTTCAGCTTACACATAGATATGAAGTATTTTATATAAATTACGTGCTATGTGTGCAGATTATCCGAATACTTGCTATATATGCTGGGTGAACGATTTTATACATGTTTTAAATGATTTAAACCGTATATGTATTTTATATCTACAAATATGTTGGGATAAAGCATGGGTAGATGAAATAGTTTCTGTGTGACAAAAATAAAATGAGGAAGAGGTAATATAGACCATGAGGTAAGGGTGAGAGGTGAACCATGAGAGAAGCCTTTTTTCCCAATTGATGGCCCCGTCATCCAGCAGAGTATGGATGACAACCACGGACTATTCTAGACAGTCCAGTGGACACTAGCAGGCTCGCAACCTGTAGGTGTTTTGAACTGTGTATTCACCAGGTGTACTCTAAAACCCATCGACATGTATTGCGAGTAGAGTCTCGGAAACGATATCGTCGATAAACGAGATAAAACCCATTGACCTGTATTGTGAGAGGAGTCTCGGAACGATACTGTCAATAAACGAGATAAACCTTGGGAACTATGGATTTAGTGTCCGTTGAGTAAACCTTGGCAACGATGGATTTCCTGCCTATTTCTTAGGATAACCCTTAGGAATAAATAAATGAGGAATAGCTTAATTCTTAGAGTAGAATAAAGAAGAGAATGGGGATGGGTAATTGGATTGATTGCTTAAATATTTAAACATAATAATTTATATTATTGTGGGTTGAAAACCCTATGTACTCACCAGGTTTCCCAACCTGACCCACTCAGTTTATTTACATCACATGTATTGATATGAAGTCACATTACACTGAGAGATTAAAGAGATGTAGATCACTAGTGTAAATAAATGTAAGTTCCGTTTATGCTTATGTTTCTGTATTGACGATGACATCCCAAACGTTTTAATATAAATAAAAATACGTTTCTTCGAAAATGTTTTGATAACGTGTTTATCGTATTTTTCTGGGAACAAATTCCGCAACATTTTTATGAAAAGAAGTACTCTGATTTTTATAAAGCATAAACAAAATCGGTCTTTTTTGGCCGTGAAAATGGGGATGTGACAGTTGGTATCAGAGCATTAGTTTAAGCGAACTAGGAATATGGATTTATGTCTAGACTTAAACTTAGAATGCTAAGCGATGATTGTGAGGTGTAAGCACTAGATTATTTTAGGGATTGTGCCTAAAATGCTTTTATGTGCTAAATGCTTGTGCCTCATATGCTGTTATTTATTCGGATCTATGGTCTATTGCCCACCGGATCTGGAAACCTTATGTGTTTAGGATTCCAAGCGTTTAACTACGATATTAGAACTAGCATATAAACGTTTCAGGGTGATAAGGATGATTTAAACGTCAATCCTAAATAAAGATCTAGATTCACCTTGTTCGATGTATAGATCAAGATGGTAAGGACCCGTAGCGGAAACGTGAATGCGAATGGGAACCGAGATCAGCCCCCGGTGATTGAGCAGATACCGGTTGTGTTAGCCGCTGTTGATCCAATATCGATGGTCGTAGTGCAAGCGATGATCCAGGTGACGTTGGATCGTCAAATGGAGGAAACAAGGCATTTACTTCAACAAGCTTGAGAGGAACTTACGATGCCTATTGAGCAGACCGAGCTGAATGACGGGCAGTCTGAGGAAGGGAACGACAGCAGGACCGTTGGTCAAGCTGATCCACCGGTGATTAGAAGGAACAATCATGATGATGAAGTTGAGAGGAATGGATGCAAGTACAAGGATTTTCAGACCTGCAAGCCATCGACTTTCACTGGAAAGGAAGATCCGATCGGGGTCATGGATTGGATCTCGGAGATGGAGTTAGCTTTCATGACGTGTGGTTGCAGAGGCAAACTACAAACAACGTTTGCGGTACGCCAGTTCAAAGGAGGAGCAGTTCGTTGGTGGAACACTTTGGGGAAGACTCTAAGCCCCAATGAGCCCCTACAAATGACATGGGCAGAGTTTTTGGTGCAGTTCAAACGTAAGTACTGCTCAGCCCAAAATTTGCTTGAGCTAGAAAACCAATTCCTTACCTTGAAGAAAGGAAGCATGTCTATTGATGAATACACCAACAACTTCACAGAGAAGATGGAGTTCACCTTGCGTCTTTTTCCGGATGAGCTGACAAAAATCGACAAGTACACAAAAGGACTTCCATGGGAGTACGCGGTGCCAATGCATCAAGCACCTACTCTGGAGGCAGCTATCTGGGCTGCCAAGTCTGTTGAGGATATGATAAAATGAAGAGCCTCCACCAAGATAGAGGTTTTCGAGAAGAGAAAGTTTGAAGGATCTTCAAGGTCCAGCTAGAAGAGAAAATTCCCGAAGTCTGAAGAAGGAATGCGATGGTGTGACAAGTGTAGAAAGAAGCACATCAGGAAATGCTCTAAAGAGATGACCTGCTTTAAATGTGGGAAGACTGGTCATTACGCCAGCGAATGCACAACCAAGAGAGAAGTCTGCTTTAAGTGTGGTGAAGAAGGACACTTCAAGCAAGACTGCCCAAAGAGAGAAGGGGCTACAAAACCAAACATTCCGCCAAAACCAAAGGCAAGGGCATTCCATATGATCCTAGACGAAGCAGCTGATGATGCAAGGAATCAAGAGTGAGGATGGATACGTGGAAATCAAGTTATGAAGAAGCCATGTAGATAGTGTCATATGGTGTAGCCTATTAGAAGCATAATCTAGGTGAACTTGAACACCCATGTAATTGTTTCAAGGAATAATATAAAACCTTCATTTTGATATTCTATGTGTTAAGTTTTTATGTGATTTTCTTGTATGGTGACTTGGAGACTGCGAGACAATACTTGGGACAAGTATGAGTAGGTGTGAATGGTAGTAGAGGCCTATACTACCGGAAGCATAGGACTCATGGATCAGGGAAAGTCACAAGGTTACCATGAAACTAGTAATTAATTTTGTTTTATTCAAGTATGTCATTACCATTATTTCGGTAATGACTAAGAAGATTGTTGTTATCCCGACCCTAGTGGTCATATCACATTGAGTCCGACTACGATGAGTAGGTTATGTGGTTCAGAGAACCAAGTTTGATGTAGCGTCCGACTTAAACCAAACGATTGAAATCAAAGCGATCAATAGAAGTATCACGCTCGTTGTTAAAGAAGTTGGTAGCTTGAATGCTACATGTTAAAATGTGATTATATCACATTAGACGATGAAGGAAGGCATATTCCATTCCAGAATTTGACTCTAAGATACCTGAGTCTAAGCATTGCTGCATACGATGATAGGTCATTAGAATATGACACATCGGTTAATTGTAGTAATCAAATTAACTTATCCTAAGTTTGTTAAGAATAAGAAGGAGTCTCTGAAAAAGAATGAGGTTGTGACACGAAGGTCATGATTGAAAGTCCAACGAGCAGGTGCAAGACCGAACATCGCCTGTAGTCAAGGAGTCCAAGAGTCAGATACTCGTTCGAAGCGACATAGAAGTTACAGTTATTACCTAGGATGAAGAGATAATGTGTGGAGTCATTATACAATCCTGTTTCGTTGATGATTCCGGGACGTAATCATCCTAAGGGGGAGATAATTGTAACGTCCGTAGATCCGGGCTAGTCAATTTAGAGGCAATAGAGGTCGAAAACGACTTTTCGACAAAAGATTATTAAGAATAAATAATCTCAACCAAGTTTTATTATATGTTACAAGGTTTCCGTACTTATAAAGAGCGTCGAAATCCAAGTTATAACGAAGAAGTTATGGCCCGTTGAAGTTTTACGGCAAAACCGGCACGACACCGGGAGACGTAAATAGTGAATTTATAATAGAGCTTCTTTTAGCCATAGTAATCTAAATGAAAGTCGTAGAATATGTTAACCTGAGAGCGTCCATAAAAAGAACGCCGAAATCTGACTTCTTATGAGGAAGTTATGATTTTTCGAAGTTTCGGCTTAGCGGTGTACAGCCCGAAGTTCGAGTATTAGATCGAGCGGTTTTTAGCCGACACAACCTAAACGAGAATCGAAGATCTCATTATGAGTAGCGTAACGATAAATAGACAGACGAAAATGGACATCGGATAAAGAAGTTATGAGATCTTAACGGACCAATCATATCCTGGCCCGTTAAAAATATAACTTTAAAAATAAAGTCAAAATTAGCCGACGGAGTCTAAACGAAAGTTGTAGAGTACGTCTCCACCTACGCGTGGATATAAATAACGTCAAAAACGGAGTTGGTATGAACGAGTTACAAATTATAATAGCATATTTACGTATTAAAATAAAGTACAAATCATATATACGTACACATATATATACATATGTATATATCATTAGAAATGTATCGACGATGCGGTCATTATAAGACTAATGTTGAGTTCTTTCGACATTAGTTTAGTGCAAATACCGTTAAATCTATTTAAAATAGTATTATGAAGGGTTGTTTAGTTGTTTATATAACTATAAGGTCATTAGTTAATTATAGAGGGTAGTTTTTGTAAATTAAATTACTATAAATAAGAGGCTTGAGCTCTCATATTTCTTGCACCATTCTCTTGATTCAAGAGTCTTTCTCTCCTTATCCCCTGAGCATTTCGGTCCCTCGTGATTCGATTTCTCTTTCTGTAGTTTTAGTATAGTAAGGTGAGCGCTGAAGCGCTGCATGAATCTTTCTTAGAAAGATTCAGTGACGAAGTTCTGTCCTTGCAGAGCCCGACTCCTAGCTAAAA
This sequence comes from Lactuca saligna, assembly GCF_052625555.1. NCBI lineage: Eukaryota > Viridiplantae > Streptophyta > Magnoliopsida > Asterales > Asteraceae > Lactuca > Lactuca saligna. The sequence goes on from NC_136424.1 coordinate 30,779,041, forward strand.
TCTCCTTGTAATAAGTTATGCTTACCCTATTTTAAATATAGTTTATATTTAAAATTAGTATTGTTATTATAAATTTATAATAAATATTTGAGCTATTATTATAACTTATATAAGTGTCGTTATAATATCTTTTTAATTACTCGCGGTACGGGGAATCTGGTTTAAAGGGCCGCATAGGGTTGTTGGATTTCAGAAGTGTTATACGCCAAAATGGTCCTAACCCTCCGGTGTTTTATGTCTGGCCCCTATCTGTACATAGTGGTTGGAAAGTATTGTTTAAACTCTTATATAATAATAATAATAATAATAATAATAATAATAATAATAATAATAATAAGACTAATAATTAGTCACAGTAATATTAGACTAAAATCTAGTGGTGATAATGCTAGGTTTCGTCGAAGGAAATTATTTTAAAGTAAAAGAAGCGATGTCCGAGTACCGAGTCACCACCTTCTCTGGTGAGTGCATAGTTACTTTCAGCTTACACATAGATATGAAGTATTTTATATAAATTACGTGCTATGTGTGCAGATTATCCGAATACTTGCTATATATGCTGGGTGAACGATTTTATACATGTTTTAAATGATTTAAACCGTATATGTATTTTATATCTACAAATATGTTGGGATAAAGCATGGGTAGATGAAATAGTTTCTGTGTGACAAAAATAAAATGAGGAAGAGGTAATATAGACCATGAGGTAAGGGTGAGAGGTGAACCATGAGAGAAGCCTTTTTTCCCAATTGATGGCCCCGTCATCCAGCAGAGTATGGATGACAACCACGGACTATTCTAGACAGTCCAGTGGACACTAGCAGGCTCGCAACCTGTAGGTGTTTTGAACTGTGTATTCACCAGGTGTACTCTAAAAACCCATCGACATGTATTACGAGTAGAGTCTTGGAAACGATACCGTCGATAAACGAGATAAAACCCATTGACCTGTATTGCGAGAGGAGTCTCGGAAACGATACTGTTAATAAACGAGATAAACCTTGGGAACTATGGATTTAGTACCCGTTGAGCAAACCTTGGCAACGATGGATTTCGTGCCTATTCCTTAGGATAACCCTTAGGAATAAATAAATGAGGAATAGCTTAATTCTTAGAGTAGAATAAAGAAGAGAATGGGGATGGGTAATTGGATTGATTGCTTAAATATTTAAACATAATAAATGAGGAAACGACACCGTGAATAAACGAGATAAACCTTGGGAACTATGGATTTAGTGCCCGTTGAGTAAACCTTGGCAATGATGGATTTCGTGCCTATTCCTTAGGATAACCCTTAGGAATAAATAAATGAGGAATAGCTTAATTCTTAGAGTAGAATAAAGAAGAGAATGGGGATGAGTAATTGGATTTATTGCTTAAATATTTAAACATAATAATTTATATTATTGTGGGTTGAAAACCCTATGTACTCACCAGGTTTCCCAACCTGACCCACTCAGTTTATTTACATCACATGTATTGATATGAAGTCACATTACACTGAGAGATTAAAGAGATGTGGATCACTAGTGTAAACAAATGTAAGTTCCGTTTATGCTTATGTTTCCGTATTGACGATGACATCCCAAACGTTTTAACATAAATAAAAATACGTTTCTTCGAAAATGTTTTGATAACGTGTTTATTGTATTTTTCTAGGAACAAATTCCGCAACATTTTTATGAAAAGAAGTACTCTGATTTTTATAAAGCATAAACAAAATCGGTCTTTTCTGGCCGTGAAAATGGGGATGTCACAGACAGCTATTCGCAAGCGTCTGCAACAAGAAAGCCACATGGGTAGTTGTATAGAAGACATGTGTAGATAGAGAAGTGGTGGACACGTGCAACTGAACGCCACGCGGGAAGCGAGGCTCTATCTCAAGAAAATTCTACATTAATTCAAAAAAATCCATGTTAAATCCTCAAGTCCACTTTCGTAAAATTGTAAGCAAACGGCCTTACTTATATAATAAGATATATATATATATATATATATGTATATGTATATATATATATAGAGAGAGGGGAATGATCATTTGAGAACCTAAAGTTTCCCGAGAACCCGAGAACTAAAAGTGGAACGTTAGATCAAAACTTTTAATGGCCTAGATCAAACGTGGCATATTTGTAATTATTAACAAGTTCAATGGTAACATTGACTTTTTTCAATAAATTACAAGGGTAGTTAAGGGATAAAAATTAACATATATAACAATTAATCAAAATCAAATTTGAAAATACAAATCTCTCTCATCGTCTTTCTATTTCCCCCATGTTCATCTTTATCCCAGATTTTAACATGAAATCGCTGAATCTCACCTCTTCATCCCAGATATTGAGATGAAATCGAAGAATCTCATCGCGTTCTTATGGTCGCCTTCAGTCGTCGGATTGTATCACCTCCACCTTTGATCCTCCACACTCCTGTGAATCACCAATTGTATCATCGTAGTTAATTTTCCCTAAAACGCTTGTTATATCTCCGATTGGTTATCTACCACCGTATATCTAGAATAGAAATGGTTGTCCTCTGTCGTCGTGCCATTCTCATGATCGTCTTCAATCGCCAAAGTCTACCAGCACCGCATCTGCTCCTCCACAATTCTGAATCATTGATTTGACATAAAACATAATTGATGTCTCTCATTCCTTACCGATTGCAGTAGATTTGGAATATAAGTGGTAAAATTATCTAATCAAAGTTGCTTCGTCGATTCACTCAACTTCGATTATCAGGTATCATTAATCCTTACCTACTTGTATTATTCAGATTTTAATTAGGTATGAAATCAATTCATTTGTAGAATTATCTCTCTTCTTTCATCTAAAATGACACTCTTCATATTTGGTTGATTTAACAAAGGTTTCTATAATAATGTGTGGATTTAACTAGGCTTTATGTAACATTTTGTGGTTGGAATTCTTTGAATTCGGATTCATTTTCATTTGGATCAATGCATATAATCGTGGCATGTCATCATCATAATATGAAAACCACACTTGGTAATCTTGAATGATTTTTCCATTCGATATGAATCAAAATTGTGAAAGTGAGGATCAGGAACACTCATTTTAGACTCTTCATCATGTTTATTTATCAGGTTCCACTTATGTTCATGTGATATTACTTTAGTATTATGCATTTATCATTTGAGTTTGATACACATTTATGCTTGTGTCTTATTTAAACTAGTTGTTATGTTTAGTTAATTAAATGAGGGTTAAAGGTGGTTGTAGTTGGCTTTATAGATAATGATATTTTGTTCATGGATATGACATTTGATTTTGATACTATTGTAGAGGAAGCACAAAGAGCCATAAATTCTGCATACATTGAGGTGAATTTATTATATTGTTGATCTACCTGTCAATTTGCACATATGTTTAACTAGTTTTAGTACCCTCTCAAGAGAAGTAAATAGGTTAAACAACAAACAAAGAATTCCATTAGGTCCAGGTGTAACAGGAGCACGTCAACCAAAGCTTTTTGCTCTGGTGAACAACTTTGAAAAAAGAGTAGCAAAATGTGCATTGAGCTCACTATACCTTCCTTGTGCAAGCCATTTAAGAAAAATTATACGTCTTTTCTCCTTGAGTAGCAAACATGGACAAAAGTTATAAATTTAACCGAAGGAAGAAGAACACAGAGGTATGAAAGCTGAAACTAATATATCTGTTTAGACAGAGGTTTGACAGTGTCCCACCCCAAACCGAATTGGTGGAAACATTCGGGGGTGGAGGACGTCATGTGCAATATCATAACAATGCATGATAGTAAACAAGCAACAACATCATCCATTGCATTAATAGTATAATTCAATACTAGTGTGTTTTGTGCAATAATAACAAGACACCAAAAATGAATAATCAAAATAATAACGAGTCTTGAAAGTGCTTAGTCTTCTCAAAACCTGTCATTTGTACCTGTCTACTTGTGACCTGAGAATACAAATTATTTTGAAAGCGAGGATCAGCATTTAAGCTGGTGAGTTCATAAGTATTTAGTGTCAAATGGTGTATAAGTTTGAAGAAAGTGTTTGTAAATGTTTGTTAGTGTTTGTAGTAAATGTTTGTATCTCCTAGAAAATCCTATATTTTCTACTAGAAATGTAGCCTTCTACCAAGGTCCGAATGTTCTGAATGTTTTTTTTTTTTTTTTTTTTGGTAAAAGTGAGTGTTTTTCCCAAGAATGACTATCATTACCAGAATATAGTTTTACATTACCATTTATGTGAGAAGATCACAATGTGAATGCAATGGGAAAATAATAATGTACTGTAGTATTATATATAGTAACTACTGTTGAACTAACTACCTTAAACAAATTGTTAATTAAGGAATAATGTGATGTGATTGTAACCATACTTGATCGACTAGTAGAAAACACGACTCTCGAAGACGTCGAAATGTTATGACATTCGTCACTCGTAGACCTGCAGGTCCCACTATAGCTAGCAGTAAGGTGTAGGATGGTCAATCCATTATAGATCTATACAAAAATTCATGCTCTCCCTCCAGGAGACTCTGGTTACAAAACGTGACACAACAGTATGATGTCATGCCACGAAGTAGCGGCTCACATTAATGTTATAGCATTCTTGTATCAGTATAGTATGTTCTCTATGTCCTAGTGTATTGTGTGCTCTCTTTGTATAGTATGTAGTATGTTCTCTTTGTATAGTGTATAGTATATTCCTCATTGTTTCTCATTATAGTATGTTCTTTCTGCTTCTCGTTATAGTATGTTTGAAATGACTCATGTATGAACTGGCTCTTGTATGATTCATTGTACTAGAAATAGTGAGTAGTAATCTCCTAAACTATACATATTATAGTTTACTAGTAATGTTTGTTTTAATGACTGAGTATGTTTGTACACCTTTGTTACCCAAAGGCATTGAACTATTGTAAGAACTTTTATATCTATGCATATATACATAATATATAACTAAGATTCAAATAACATTCAGACAAACAACCGATACCCTAAGTCCACAACCAAACAAGGAACAGGAAATAAAGCGAGTTATTAGTCCTAAGCTCTTTCAATCTTATTTATATAACTATATCTGTATAGACATGATTTTGATAATATATAAGTTTAAAAGAGTTTGATAAAATGTTTTGAAATAGTTGTTTGATAACACAGTTTGAAGTATAAGAATTCCATTTCTTTGATAGTTATTAATCATATGTGATTGTTATAATAACTATAATGTTTCAACTTCTATTCCCCCCATAAAAGCATTTAAAATCATTTAAAATGAATGTTAGGGGTATGAACTCACCTGCAGTGAGTGGTTTGAATGTAAGATCGGAAAAGGATGTTGAGTGTCAAGTGAAATCTCGGGCACAAACAGATCTTATAAAGCATATAATGACACATATTTGGACATAATTATTGTATAAGCAACTAATCATGCAAGGAAACCACCTTAAGGACTAGGAAACACTTATATTAAAGTGTTACAATCACAAATGATTGCATCAAAGGGGTTTACGGCCACACAATGGTGTGTACGGTCAAGATATGTATGGTCCATGTGTATACGGAAATGGAGTGTATGGTCAAAGAGTGTACAGTCATGGAGTTTATGGTCGTACACTCATAGAGGAAACTTACAAAAGGTTGTTTATGGCCCTATCTAGCATCCAATAAGTGTTCACAGTCCTAGGTTTGGACATAAAGTGAGTTTGAGGCCATAACATGCACCAACACAAGGGTTTATGGACATGCAAGGGTTTACAGCCGTAAACTCTTGATGTTCTGCACTATATGATGTTTCAAGGCTAGGAATCAAGTGCTTATCAAGCCTAACTAGAAGATAGAAGAGATACTTACACTTTTGGAGGTTCCTAGGGTGTTCACGGCCCAAGAACAAGTGTCTGTTCTTGGTGTTCTTGGTGAAAGGTGATGAACTTCAAGATCTAACCCAAAAAGAAAATTTCATCGATGAAATCATGGATCTTCACTAGATAAAGCAATGTATCAACTAATCAATGGAAGGAATACTTACATTTTTGGAAGATCAAGGTGAAAAGATTGATGATAGTTGAGAGAGAATTCGAGTTCTTGAGTTGGAAGTGGGAAAAAGTGGTGAAAATGAAGGAATATCATATAAGAGGGAGGAGTTCACGGCCAGCCAAGGGTTTACGGCCGCAAACCCTAGTTTACGGCCGTAAACTCCAATACTTGGAGTTTTTCGGCTTGTATGTTGCACACTAAACTCAAGAATATATACATCCTAACACTCCAACCTTGAAGGTACTAGGCTTAGAACACTCAAACAGACCCTTAACAAGGCTAAAAGATAGCAAAAGCAAGTCTAACTTTGATTGAATTGAATGCTATATAAGATGGCAATTTCGGGTTGTCACTGACAGCAATGCAGCTATACAAGTCTTCTCATCTAAATTTCCATACTTAATCTTTGAATGAGAAACTATAAACCCCCAAGAGCAAGTAACTGTTTGGCATTTGCTGTATTTTCCTCTGTACCAAAATCAGTAAGAAGCTGCTCTAATATGTGAAACGATTACTCCTTTTGGATGCTTTACATATTAATGTTTTTATCAGGTGCAGATATAATTATAAAACTTGATCCCTTTTTCAGTTTTTTCTCTAGTTAAAAGGCATTCACTTATTATTCTTTGTGTATGTACTCCATCCAATGTTTTGTTGTTGTTATTATGAGAATAAGAGAACCCAAAACTACAGCACTAATCTTTGCTTCTGGGAAAATGGTAAGTTTTTATTCTAGATTTATATTTTATTATCAAGCAAATATCATTGTATTCAAAGTATCTTGTTATTTCCCCTTTAGGTTTGTACATGAGCCAAGAGTGAACAACAATCAAAGTTAGTAGCACAAGAGGTACATAAATGTTATTTTTATAATCTTTTTATTTTAAAAAAATGCAGAATCCTTACAAACATTCTAATATTTAAATTATTTTTTGGATATAAACTAATTATATAGTGCACTAATAGTCACCATATGCTTCTTCAGCATTCTATTTTGGAATTTGTGTTTTGGAATTCAGCAAATCTCAAATCGTTATAGAAAAAAATCACATGTAAATCACATATGGATCACATATGATTCACATGTAAATCATAAGTGAATCAGATATGAATTACATGTAAATAACATGTAATTCACATATGAATCACATGTGATTCACATATAAATCACATATGATTCACATGTAAAACACAAGTGATTCACATGTAAATCACAAGTGATTCACATGTAAATCACAAGTGATTCACATTTGAATCACAAGTGATTCACATTTGAATCACACGTGATTCACATTTGAATCACAAGTGAATCACATATAAATCACAAGTGATTCACATGTAAATCACAAGTGATTTACATATGAAGCACATGTAATTCACATATAAATCACAAGTGATTCACATGTAAATCACAAGTGATTCACATGTAAATCACAAGTGATTCACATGTAAATCACAAGTGATTCACATATGAATCACATGTAAATCACAAGTGAATCCCATACAAGTTACATATGGATCACAAGTGATTTACATATGAATTGCATGTGATTCACATGTAGATTACAAGTGAGTCACATGTGAATTACATGTGATTCACATGTAAATAACATGCAATTCACATATGAATTACTTGTGATTCACATGTAAATCACATGTAATTCATATATGAATCACATGTGAATCTTACATGATATATATACATGTGCATTTTTGTGAGTGTTTTCGTAATAATCAAATTTATCTAATTTTCTTGTAGATTTTGAAGAATTTGTGGAAAATATTGAAGAGGTGAAAAGTGATAAATTGAAATAAATATGGAAATTTTGATATGAAGAAATGTTAACACTATGAATCTTTGTAGTTTTTTTTATTTTTTATTTTTTATATTTTATTTTGTATCGAATAAAATACTTGTGGTATTATTAATAAAAATGAGATTTTTTATGATTTTCTTACAAATATTATAGTACAAGAAATATGTATATATGCACATAAAACGTTGATTTTTTGTTAAAAATATTCTAGTTTTTTTTTAATTTATCGATTTTTTAAAACTTACATTTTAAAAAATGTTGTTTTTTTTTTTAAATTATAAGTTTTTTTTTAAATAAAGTTTTTTAAATAGTTACAGTTTTTTTTTTAAATGCAACTTTTTCTTTAAATTGTAGTTTTAAAAAAAATGTAGTTTTTTTAAGAAAAAAACGTAGTTTTTTTTAGAAAAAAAACGTAGTTTTTTTTTTTTGAAAAATTTGCATTTTTTCAAAAAAAATTACAGTTTTTGTGATAAACGTGCAATTTTTAAAAAATAAATTTTTTTAATTTTTTTTTAAAAATTAATGTTTTCTGAAAAAAAAATCTCCATTTTTTTAAATCGAAAATTATTTAAAAACAAATGAAATTTTATTTATTATGTTACTTTTTAATACTTTTTTTAATATTTCCAATAACAAAAAAAATTTTAACATTAAATGAGATCGGTAAGATGACGATCATGCCCTTAATGAGTTAATATTGATCTAACATTCTATCTTTAGTTCTCAAGTTCTCGGGAAACTATGAGTTATCAATGGATCTCACCCACATATATATATATATATATATATATATATATATATATATATATATATATATATATATATATATATATATATATATATATCAAATTGTAAAATTGGTCCATGTAGTATCTTAAAAATTATAAGTTTGGTCATAAAAAAGAAAAAAAATTCGATGTACAGCAAATCCAAAATTTAGATTATCGTATAAACTAGGTATGTCAAATTAATTGTTATACGGAATTAAAAATGGATTACAAGGTAAGTAGACTCGAACCACAATGACATGAGACAAATGTTTATGTCATTTTTTTAAGCGGTACGATGATGGTAAATCGGGGTCTTCTCTTGTTATGACTAAAATAATAAAAGAAACATACATACTGAATCTAAATTTAAAATAGTAATTAAAGTTGAATCAAGTTGAATGCTCACTACCATTCTGGATCCCGTGTACTTCTTTGTGAAACACTCACTCGGTTATGTTATCACCTCCCCCCCACCTCTTTTGTATGGGGGAAGAAAAGTTAACTATGACTAGCATCCTCGGGTAACTACCCAAGTGCGACTTTTTATACCCTAATCGAGAGATATTAAGAAGTTAAGATCATAAGGTGGATATTCGCTTCCCTTGCCCAAACATGTAATTTGTAACATCTCGTTTTTAGGTATGACTCTTTTTATTATTTTGGAATCACTAGGTTTGTAGATATTCTCTGAGTAGCGACGTGATTGAGTTAAGGGACTCAACGTGACTTTCTCAAGACGGAACCTTTACCGAAGCTAGTGACGCGATGGATCTATTGAACCAGACCATATAAGCCTCGATCTTTTGGCCTATTTAATGGTACAAACCCTTAGGGTTTCGTTATTCGTTTAGCCTCAATCTGATTAAACCCACCCTACCATACAAACTCTAACCTCTTGAGTTTTTGAGTTGTTTTCTCCCTTTGGCAAAGCTTGAAGGTATTCTTTTTTGCAATAAGTTTTAGTTCAAGTCAAATCCAACATGCATCAACCTTCTTTCCTTGTTTAGGACCTTTGTAAGTATTCAAATTCCATACTTTTTGCTTCTTGGTTGATATATGTAGGTTATTTAGCTTACCTTGGTTTTGGTCCCTACTTGTTGTCTGGGTGGAGTTTGACCCAAAGGTTGAATCTTAGGCTCTTCTGACCCTTTGTGACATTTAGTGATGAATCGTACCGATTTTCAGGTTAACCGAACCTATTATTTTGATTTTTTTTTTCAGTTTGGTTAACCGAATTGGTAAAATCTTTGGTTTTTCAGTTTGGTTATGGTTAATGTTTTTAATTTTTTGTACAAATGGTTAACCAAAAAACCGAATTTTTATATTTATATTTTAAGATGATATTTAGGTTTGAAGTAAATATTATGTAATTTTTATATATTATTAGAAAATTAGAATTTTCATCAATTATTACTATTTTCCGAAAGGCCTTACTTAATTGATAACTTAGTCACTTTCAATTGTAAAAAAGAAACAACATAATAAAAGAAATAAAGTTCTCGTATTAATCCCGAATCGAGTCGATAGTTCATAAATCATTCAAAGGTCTCAAACACATCAACGAGGCAAGACATTATTAATTTATGTTGGTGTATTTTAATTGTGTTTTTAAGCTTTAAACTCCATATTTATCACTTTGGAAAGATGATGTACAAAATTACCATAATCTTGAAAAATTCTTTTAGAAATTATTTATTTTGAAGTGCATCTTTTAATTACAAATAGTTAATTGGTTAACCAGAAAATCAAACTGAAAAAATTTGTTAACCGGGTTTTTTGTTTTAGGTTTAGGTTCAAGAAATTTGTGCATTGCTTTTCCCAATTAAGCTTTTGAAATACAATTTCATTTCGGTTAACCATCCATGAACACTTATCAATGTTTAGCTCGCATTTGATGCCATACAAGGTCATGGGTACATTTTTGGTCCTTTTTGACATAGGTTAGGAGATCTTGGTGTCTAAGGCATCCAAATGGATAAAGTTTTAAAATTGATCCATTAAGTCCATGTTTTGATATGTTATGGAAGGTTAGAATTAAAGTCTTGAAGGATTAAGAACCTAGGGAAATGGTGGTTGGTAAGTAGGGTTCAACGACACGACTGCCTTGGTGTCTCGACGTGATATCAACGACATTACGACTATTTTGTCGTCTAGTGATCACAACATTACTAGTAGCTGGTTATGGCATGATGGTTATTGACAATTAACTTTTGTTGGCCTTTGACTTTTTAACTAGTTTCACTTTTGGTCAAACTAAGGATTTTAGGATGTAGACTCAGGTTTGAACTCTAGTTGGTTTAGGTGGTACGTGTAGCAGATTTTGGGTGCCTTTGAGTATTGTCATTTTTGTTCTTTAATTTAGGCGAGTCTTCTCACTATACTATGTAGGGAACTGGGTTTCATTGTATGTTTGTTGATGTATGTTTACATGCTTGTTGGGTGGGACTCGTCGGGCGAGGTCCTTTGGGTTGGGTCGTATGATTGAAACATACCTTTTGGGAAAGGCTCTTTATTTGTAATACATGGGGTATCTTGGGGAAATCATTAAGCTTTTGCGTATGGTTTACATTTAAATGTTTCAGGTACTTCTAGCAGCAAAGGGAAAGGTGCAACGTGATTGCATAACATCTGCAATTTTAGGCTTACGCACCCTTGATTTTTATTATGACTATGTGTAACTCCCAGTTCCTAAATTGCGTATTTGACTGACGCATTTACAAAATTGTTTATTGGAAGGTTTCATGTTTTGGAGGTTTTTAATTATAATACTCGAGTTCGTATGTTGTTTTCAGATGCTTAGATTGGGGGGGGGGGGGGATTATAGTTCTTACAAAAGTAGAAGGATGAGGCGAAGCAGGAAGCCATTTATCGTATTTGCTGAAAATATGAAAAGCAAGAATTAATCGCAAGAAGCAAGAGGTGCCCCTTAATGGGTGTGGTGTATCTCTGGCCCAGTTAGTTGTCCTTTTTTTAGGGTTTGAGTGTATTCAAGGGCCATTAACCCCTAGGGTTTGATCATTCTCAGCCTCCAATACCCTGAAGTCATTCCTTCAGTGAAACCCTATCCTCCTTTGAGTATTGTGAGCTTATCCCCTCGTCTTGAACCATTTTGGTGCTTTTGGCAGTGATTTAATAAAGCTTGAAGATCATGGAAGTTTATATGCTTGCAAGATATGTTGTTGCAAGTTTTGGATACAATAAAGTTACTTCATTTATGGACTTTTGTGAGTATAAAGTGTTGGATTAGTGTCTAAGTCCATAACTATTTTGGTATGTACTTGACCCAATGGTGCATGGTCCTTTTGGGTTGCCTTCACCAAAGCAACTTGATAGGATGAATTATGAAGAGAAATGATTAATTATGATTTATTAATATATTATGAGAATAATATATTAATGGAGAAATCATATTGTTTAATTAATATTAGTCAAGAATTAATTGATAATTAATTTTGTGGGTAAAAGAGATTAATTAAACTTAAGGGACTGGAACTGTAATTATAAGATAATTGCATTTGGGCTATGGATTACCTTGGAATAATAGGTTGGACGAATTTTATGGGGAAACCCATTAGAAATCGTCCAAGGGTTATTCTAAAAGGGTCCATGGGCTACTTAGGGCTTAAGCAGTCAGATTAGGGTTTCCTAGTTGAAAACCCTAATAGTCTACATGTATATATAGTACCCTTAAGCCCCAAAAGCGTGGAGAAGAGTTCCACTAGGGTTTCTAGACGTTTTGGGTAGCCTCCTCTCTCCTTATTCTTCATCCTCTTGCTCTTGGTGTTTGTGAGTCATTAGAGGAGCGACACTTGTGACTCTAAGCTTTCTAAAGTCATTACAAGAAGGATCTGTGATTGTTATTGCTACATAACAATCAAAGGTAATTCTCTAAACCCTAATTTCAGTTTATAATATGTTAGATCTAAGATTGTAAGTCTTGGATACATTGCATGTACAATAGAGAAACCTAGATCCAAGCATTAGGGTTTGCATGAGCACATAGGATGTTCTTATGGCTAAACCCATCATAAAGTTCTTATCATGCTCTATAGTTCTTTATAGCTAATTATACGTGGTTTTTGGCACTTTTGGTCCCATTTTGATGGTGAGCTTTGAGTTGAGATGACTCCAGCTCCTTTTAAACACTTAGGGTTGTTATATGTACCATTTCTACTTGGAAAGTTAGTATCTTGAGTATGTTCTTTAAGCCATGCAAGCTGAGTTGACATTTTAGGTCTTTTGATGTTTAAAGTTTAGATCTTGTTGGATTGGAGTGTCTTAATGGATAAAGTTGAAAACTTTATCCGTTAATACACGGTTAAGGACCAGATCTGAAAGTTTGGGGGATTGACTTAATGAAAAGTCATGTTGCCTTATGAATAAGTTTTGGGTGTGACGCGTCTTTCCCACCCACAATGTCCATTTATGAGTTTTGTGGAATGCACCTGTTTAAGCTAAGAAATCCGATTGTTTTGTACTTTAATGGGTGTGAGGCACTTGTTTGACCAATATGTTGACTTTTAACTTTTGACTAAGTTTGACTTTATATCAAACTTTAGGGTTTTGGGTCATAGGCATAGATTTCACCTTTTATTACATGATCAGATGGTTTGTGCTACCAACCTTTACGTTTTCTATGAGCTGTAATGATTGTATGGTTGTTTGTGATGTGAGTGTTTTCACTATACCGTGTTTGACGTTAAATGTTTGTTGTTTTTGTGACTCTTACATGGTTGTATGTATGTCGGGAGAGGCCTGATATTATGTTTATTGGGTGAAACCCATGACCGACTACCATTTATATGTTTATTGGGTGAGATCCATGGGTGAGGCCCGTTTATATATTTATTAGGTGAGACCTGTGGGCGAGGCCCATATATCCTTGTTGGGTGAGACCCGTTATGGTATGAAGTATCTTGGGGAACTTAATAAGTTTTGTGCTTACAATGTAAGTTTAAATTGTTTCAGGGTTTCTGGTAACGAATGAAGGGCACAACTTGATTGTATCACATCCATTGGAGTTTTTTTGCATATAGTAACTCTTATGAGTGATTCATGTTTTGAAACAAATGGTTTTATTTAGATGATTGAAGATTTAATTGGAATATTCTTTTAATATTAAATGAAAATTTTATTGTTGAATGTGGGATGTTACAAGTTGGAATCAGAACCTTTGTTTGAGGGATTCAGGCTAGCATTAGGTCCCTCTAAATTCAAACCAAGGACTGAGAAAATATTTTTAATTTTTTTTCTAAATGGGATTTCTAAAAAGAAAAAGGATGTGATGCATGCAATCAATCGGAGCTTAAGTAAGTGATATCCAAAATAATCATACATGTTTGATATGTTACTGACGCTTTAATATGAACTGCATGCTAGAAGTTAGGCTAAAGATTTGTTAATGGATTGCATACTAGAATTCCTTCTTAGGAGAAATGTCTTTTTGTGTTTGTTATGTGAACTGTTGGAGAGATATGTTAGTGTATATGATAACGATATTTTAGGAATTCCATGTTCGAATGGCCTGGTCTTTTGATGCCTTATAGCCTGATGGATTTACTACTCGAATGTTGCTTCCTTTATGCTATGTGAAAACTATATTGATATTAATTAACTATTAAGCGAATACGTTAGGTTATATCGCAAAAAGATTAAATAGTTTTTGAATTCCTGATTTGTCCCTAATGCATAGCTCTTGTTTGAGTCCAACCGTTGTAGTGCATGATCTTCCAGTCGAAAGGATGTTTATTTATTTATTTATTTATTTGCATGTAATTGTATTCTTAAGATATTTAGTTGATATTAGTAGAAGATTACTCTACAGTTGATAGCAGGATGGGGTGAGAATTCCTAGTGCCCTAGGAATAATTTTAGAATGTGCTAGCATGGTTATATGTGTAAGAGAAATCCTTGAAGGAGAATCTAGGAAGATTAGTGACATGTAATCGTTTAGGCACAAGTATATGTGATTAGATCAGTTGGTAGTGGTAGTGTGGAGTGACTTAGAAACCTTGATACAATTCTTGGGACGAGTACGAATAGGTGTGGAAGGTAGTATGTCTCCTACTAGCGAAATCATAAGATCCGTACAAGGATCAAGAAGAGTTGAAAAGGTTTCTAAGAAGTTGGTTGAGAGTATATAGCGTGGTTCTGTACCATAATTCTTTATGGTATGCTTCCATCTCTTTCATTTATATGGTTATACAGGACGGGGATGGTATCAGGTATGGTTCAAACTGAGTGGTTATAATGGTTTGGGTATGAGTGTACATACATGCATTAGTTGGTTGATTCTGAGGTCTCGAGGGTTTTATCGATATTTTAGCAATTTGAGTCACAAGGTTTCAAGAAGATTTGGTTGTGACAATCGAAATGGGGATTACAACATTTGTCAATTGTAATGCTCGCAGATTCGGGCTAGTCAATTTAGAGACAATAAGCATCAAAAATTAATTTTTAATAGAATATTATTTAGAATAAATAATCTTAACCAAGTGATAGTATATGTCACAAGGGTTTCGTACATATAAAGAACGCCGAAATCCGAGTTATAACGAAGAAGTTATGACCCGTTGAAGTTTTACGGCAAAACTGACACGACACCGACAATTGTAAAAAGTGAATTTACGATAAAATACTTTCTAGCCTTAGCGATCTAAATGAAATTCATAGTATATGATAAACCGAGAGTGTGCATAAAAAGAACGTCCAAATCTGACTTCGTATGAGGAAGTTATGATTTTTCTAAGATTTAGAATAACATTGCACAACCTGGAAATTCGAATTTTAGATCGGTCGATTTTTAGTCAAAATAATCTAAACGAGAAATGATGATATCATTAATAAGAGTTAAACGATAAAAGACAGTCGCAAACGGAGCTCGTATGCTAAAGATATGGACGAAGTTTAGTCTCTACTCTTTAAGCGCGGCGAATTCGATGAAGATTTGTAAATCTGGGATAGAATAAGAATTAGCCGACGATGTCTAAATGAAAGTTGTAGTACTCATAAATACCAACGTGTGGATATAAATAACGTCAAGAATAGAGCTCGTAGGGGAACGATATGGACGAAACTTAGTCTCTACTCTTCAAGCGCGACGAATTCGATACAATTTTGTAAATATGAGCTACAATGAGAATTAGCCGACGGAGTCTAAATGAAAGTTTTAGCACTTGTAAATAACAATGTGTGGATATAAAGAACGTAGAAAATGGAGCTTTTACGTGGAAGATTTGGACCGAAACTTAGAGACTACTCTACGATAAAACCCATATAAATAAAGGGTGAATCCTTCATATTTCTCACACCTTTCACCCTCTCTTTTTCTCTCTAACTTATCTCTAACCTCCTTCGAGTCTAGGAACCACCCTAGCATGAGAAGGAACCCCCGGAGCGCCTGACGGCTCCGAGAAAAAGAGCTTTTCGGCTCGGAAACGCTGCTCCAGCAAAGCCCGGTTTTTAATAAAACACGATGTAAGTGAGCTACGCCCACGCTATTTTTAATATAGATTTTAAATAAGTATATTAACGTTATTAGGAACTTACGGTAATTTTTGGGCTATTATTATGGGTTATATAAGTGTTGTTATAATATCTTTTTAACCACTCGCGGTACAGGGAATCTGGTTTGGAGGGCCACTTGGGTTGTTGGATTCAGAAGTGCTATATGTCAAAATGATCCTGTCCTCCGGTGTTTCATGTTTGGACCCTGTCTATACATAGTGGGTAAAGAGTATTGTTTAACGCTTATATAATAGTAACAATATCTCGACTATTAAGTAGTCTCGGTAAAACGTTAGACTAAACTCTAGTGGTAATGGTAGTAGGTTTTGTCCAAGGAAATTGTTTTAAAGTAAACGAAGTGTTGTCCGAGAACCGCATCACCACCTTATCAGGTTAGTGCATAGTTACTTTCATCTTAAACATAGATACAAAATATTTTATATTAATTACGTGCTATGTGTGCATATTATCGGAATACTTGTTGTCTATGTTGGATGAACAATTTTACACATGATTCAAATGAATTAAACTGTATATGTATTTTATATCTACAAAATATGTTGGGTAAAACATGGGTAGATGAAATATGAGTCGGATGATGAGATGAGAGGTGATATAGACCATGAGATAAGAGTGAGAGGTGAACAATGAGAGAAACCTTTTACCCAAATGATGGACCCATCATCTAGCAGAGTATGGATGACAACCACGGACTATTCTACACAGTCCAGTAGAACACTAGTGGGCTCGCAACCTGTAGGTGTTGTGAATGATGTGTTCACCCGGTGTACTCTAAATCTTGGCGACTATGCAAACTTAGTGCCTAAACCTTGGCGATCATGAAAAATTGATGCCTAAACCTTGGTGACTATGCAAACTTAGTACCTAAACCCTGGAGACTATGTAGACTTAGAGCCTAAACCTTGGCGATCATGTAGACTTGATGCCTAAACCTTGGTGACTATACAAACTTAGTACCTAAACCCTAACGTCTATGTGGACTTAGTGACTGTTGTATAAACCCAGGCGACTGTGCAGACTTAGTGCCTAAACCCGGTGACGATGGACTTCGTGTCAATTCATTAGGATAATCCTTAGGAATAAATGAAAGAGTAATAGCTTATTTTTAGGGTAGATCCTTAAGAGTAAAGAAGATAATGGGGATGGATAATTGGGTTGATTAATTGTTTGAAGATTAAACATAATAATTATATTATTGTAGGTTGAAAACCCTATGTACTCACCAGGTTTCCCAACCTGACCCACTCAGTTTATTTATATCACAAGCGTTGATATGAAGTCACATTACACTGAGAGATTATGGAGATATAAATCACTAGTGATAATGAATATAAGTTTTGTTTATGCTTATGTTTCTGTATTGACAATGACATTCCAAATGTTTTAAAATAAATAAAAATATTTTTCTTCAGAAATGCCTTGATAACGTATTTATCATGTTTTACTGGGAACAAATTCCGCAAAATTTTTATTAAAAGAGGTACTCTGATTTTTATAAAGCATAAAAAAATCGGTCTTTTCTGCTGTGAAACTGGGGATTTCACATCAGTATTGGTTAACCGATGACTTTGGTTATCAATAACTTAGATTGGATAATATTGTAGCCTTCAGTATTTGAGGGGAGGTAATGTTAGTTGTTGTTAATGGTTTGTTATGCAACATGGGAGGGTTGGAAGATGTGATTGTCATGTCAGGTGTGGGAAGCATGAAAGGTCTTTGTAGTGCGATTTCTTTGTGATGTTTTGATGGGTTATTAGGGTTACAACTACAATGCACTAAGCATAAAAAAATTTAAACAATTCAAATGATTAGGACACATGCAACCTAATAGGATCTATGTCTTTCACATATAACAACATACTACGAATCATTATCCTATAAAACTTTCCTTTGAAAAAATAATTCATAAGAATAAGAAACTCACCTTAAAGACTGTTATAGAAAAAAAAAACTTGAATTCCTTCTTGAAAAACTCTTGGAAGCAAGCACCACAAGTGTCGTGCCTCTAATGGTTCCCACCTAAACCTTAGAAACCAAGGATCTTGGAGAGGGAGAGAGAGAGAGAGAGAGAGAGAGAGAGGAGAGAGATGATAATTTCGGACTTAGGCTCTTTAGGATGTCCTTGCCGAAATTCCAAGGCATAGGGTCCTTATATAGTGCACCATGGAAACCCTAGATAAGTCTCAAAACAATAAAATAACATTATCTCAATTTTGGTATTTATCTAGCTTCCTAATTATCCACAAAGGATAATTCTAGATCCTCTAGAACCTCGATAAAATCGTTTAAGGCTCTAGGATGGTTCTATAATGCCTCTTGTTCTACTACTGAACAATTACACTATAACCCCTACACTTTTAATTAACCAAATTAGTCCTAAAATTAATTCCAATTATTTACTGATTAAATCTTAATTAAATATTACCATTTCTATTTAATATATTATTCTCATATTATACTAACAAATTATTTATTTGATTTCTAATTAATTCATTAACCAAGTAATAAATTAACAAACCAGTCTCTCTCTCTCTCTCTCTCTCACACACACACACAAAAAGTTATCCCATTTAATTGTTGGGTTTGACGGAAACCCAAAAGGATTATGCTAATATCAATTCAATTATATACCAATTATAATTATGGGATTAGACACTCAAACAAACAGTCTCCCACTTGGATATGTATGTAACTATAATTGTCAGTATAACTTCAAAACCGATTAGCAAATTATAGCTTCCAAAACCTGTTGTCGAACTCTGACCCAGTCAATTACGTGTCCTAAGATAAATGATCAAATATTCCTTCATACTACAAGATATCTCATAGACATGCGACATGGATTATAAGCAATCTCATTGTCCGAGTTTTGTTTCCCAATTTATGATTTGTGATGACTGAATTCAGACTGCTAATTGAACACATAAATTTAGTCTTGGCTCGGCCAAGCACTTATAAGTCAACACGAAATCACCAAGGGGCCCAAAGATATTGCTTTTCCTCTTAGGAAAGAATGAACGAATAAACTTTGACTTATATGTTTCCACTATTTACTTATCAAATCATGCACAATAATACGTTTTATAACATCAAGTTACTGATGCGTTTACATATTACCAATGGACAAATGACTTGTAAACAACAACTCATATATCTCCGTTTCTAGAATATAAGATATTATCATCTCAAAATTACTTGTGATAAAACCTATGAAGTAATTCTCTGAGCGTGGGTTTATCCGGTACTCAAAATCCCCATTTTCGATGTACTCATGAACATTGTAGCAAAACTATTGCAATATCTAATCTCCTTAGACAATCTACAATTCGATTCATGACAGTCTTAATTTGCTACTTATTTCCAAAAGTACGACCGGCTATGAAATTTCGAATAATCAAATTATTTTGGAAGTAAAACATCCAAAGTGAAACATAATAATAACCTAACTAACTACAGTTTTAAACTATTAAATATAAATAAAACCCTTATTATTTAATCACCATGTTAATTAGACTTTTTCATTTTATAATGTTTCGATTAATCAACTAAACAATTGAATTAAACATCAGTCATGCCATGTTATAAACATGCATACTATGTCTCTCTATGGTCCTTCATTTGTGATCAAATCGACTGTACATTATTCTAATGATGCTCATTTCACATTTCCAAATTCTTGTCACTACTACAATGTATTACAATTCAACTTACATGCAATGATCTTTTGTAATGTCGAGGCTTCAAAGTTATAGAAACTTAGCCAACGATATTAAAAAACGTTCCATTGGAACAATTCCATTGTAATGAAGTCTCAAATTCAAGATACACTCCTTGAACACCTTCCTTGCATTAAAGTTTCTAACTCATATGTATATTTAATCATCAACTCCCTCTATGGAACATTTCCATATTCCTATATGACCATCAATTTTGAACAAGAATCATCCCAATCTAAAACATGTCAATATTGTTATTTTAAACCAAACCATACTTCCAACTGTCCACAAGTAACCGATATTTTGGTAAACCTTAGAATGTTCGTGACAGTTTTTTAAGAGCTTTAGTCACACCAAGTTCTAGTCTTTTTCCCTCTCAAATCCCAAGGCATTGGGAAAAATCAGAACAAGTGAATATTATAGCATATGTAATCGATCCTATATCCGAAGCATATGACACTCAATTAATTATGTCTTACATAAAGACCAGACATCTGATCAATCTCTTTCTATAATATATCCATATATCGAATTACCTATGTTGAACCATTTCAACATGATATTCATATATTTCCAAGACTAATTTCTTTTAAATTTTTCAATCTAAACTTTTAGATTTGAAACGAAGTATGAGTGCCCCCTCTCCCTCAAGTCTAACTATAGCGAAATTTTTTTTCCAAACTTTACAACTTGAAAATTTAAAACTTTGTTTCCTACAAATAGTATTGCCAACTTGCAACACTTAGCATAACAGTTATGCTCCCACTAATATAACAACTATGCACCCTATTGCACAACAATTATGCTACCACTAGCTTTGGCATGTATCCAAAAATCAACTGGACTTTTAGAAATCAATACTATTGACTTTCTTACTAAAGTACATATTTCTGATACATAATGCTTAAACAATTCTTCAACTATACTTCTCAATATCATACACCTTCAATAGATAGCATATGTGTGTGTTCAAACCCTGTTAAAACTTATAACCATATGTCCTGAAGGTTCAAACAGTTCCTTGCCATCTCTCACAATTCAAATTATGAAAAGGGATGTCGTAATCATATTGCAAATTTAAGAATGCAATTATCACAACTACTAACCATAATGATACTTATCATATCTTTAAAATCTACTAGCGAAAGTGTTTCCTCATAATCATTCTCATGAATTAGAGCGAAACCTTTTGCGACCTAGATTTTCATGGTATACATGTTCTTATCCATGTGAATCTATCATTTTCAACCTAAAATCATAATACAAGGTTTATGAAAAAACCAAATTCAAATTTAGCTTTCATGGGCTGAACTTTTCTTATTCTTAATTTATTGCCATCTGGTAGTACAAGGGACTACCAATGATTCCATGTTGTTAAGCAACTCACCCATATTGATCAATTTACTTTCACTGACCAGCACGCTCTGCCTTTTGTAGTCAAATGAGAACCATAGAACTCATAAGTATTGCCAACCCAATATGCCAACCCAACTAAAAGGTTTATTCTTAATTGACTCCTGAAACTCTTCAAGATCATAAAAGGTTTATTCTTAATTTACTCCTGAAACACTTCAATATCTTTAAGACTCCCACTGACTTCTTGACATATAATTATCTCTCTCAAGTAACATTCTTTGACGAGCAAAAACAAATATTCAAAAGTTAGTGTGGATTCTCGACAAGAAACACTTGATGGAATTGGCCTTAGTTCATCCTTTGTTTTAACCAAAACATCACAACTTCCAATTCCAAATGTGCTAGAGTAATAAAAAAATTATTACTCCTCATGTCATGGGGTATTATAAACCTATGTAGTACGAAATAAGTTTCATGATACGACTCGAAGTAACTAGAGCATGCCTCTAAAACTTGATTAGAAATGATGTATGACCCATCTCTCTATTGAACCATTTCAAAATTACTTGATTCCTCTGCTTAGTCAAATAATTGCACTAAGATGTTCTTCGAGGATCAATTGAGAAATAGTTCCAAAATCATTAAGATGATCACAAAACATGATACTAAAGTAATCTGCCTTCCTTTCAAATTAGAGAAACCTTTATCTGTTTGCCTAACAGATTCTTTTTATTCGTTCTATCACTCTTTGAAAACATGTTTCAAAATTTTAGAATACAACCACATTTACTGAATCATCAGTAAATCATGACGAATAGAATTTTCATCCTTTGTGGCAGATTTGAATCGTCCAGATCAATGGACTAGATTCATTAGTCATTCACTTTGACACACATACAACATGTGATCAATGAATTAGTCATAATCTTCCAAAGATCAAGATTCTCATACATCACACAATTCGAATTACATGACTCCAAGTTTCTATCCAATTGGAAGTTGCGTGATGAAAATACTTTATCACTTAGTCAATTATGAAATTTAGCACAAATGAAATAATAAGAATCAAATCCACAATTAATATTGCTAACAATAGAAATGTAACCAACACTTTTATAGTTGCCATTGCAAGGAAATATAAAGTAAACGAACTATATAAACCAAAAATTCACTTTTATTGATAATAAACGAATAAATTGGAACTTGCCGCATAATGCATAAATGAAAACAATGTTTCTAGACATTTCCTAAGCAATCTATTAAATTATCATAACTCCTAAGTAGTAGCTTCCAAAATCTGATCATCGAACCATGCGACCAAAATCCATATCAATATATATCTCATGATCAGATTCAGCTCACTCTTCTTAAGCTTCCTTCTTTCTCTTAGATCCTGCAATACCATCAAAATATCATCATCACATCATGTATTAAGACTCTATGAATAGGAACTTATTAAAATAACTGAGTTAGATAATGAATGTACCTGAAGTAGAGTCACATGACTTAACTTTACCATCTCTAAGATCTTTTAGGTAATCTGGGCAACTTCACAACCAATTTCCCTTTAATTGGCAATAGAAACATAAGTACCTTTTAGGGTTAACACATGGTACTATCTTAGAACATGCTTTCTCTTTACCATATGATCAAACGATTTGACCTTAGCCGATCCCTTTCCATTAGGAAGAGAAATCTTTTCTGGACAATATTGTCAATGTCCATGGAAACTTTGGAATCAGAACCTTCAAGTCTTTTTGCTTGACTTGTGCTCTTAAGATTTTCTACCTCAGCATCAATCAACATTTGGGTCACATCCATTAGGGTCACATCGAGGTCACTCACATAAAAGTTCTTAGTGAACTGACTATATGACTCAGGAAGTGAAAAGAAAACCCAATCAACGACTTAATCCCTTGGTAAAACGACACCCATTATATCTAAACTTTCAATTTGTGATTTCATTTTCAGAACATGTGCACTAACAGAATTTTCATCATGATGTCTACATGCCAATAGGGCTTGAGTAGTTTCGTATCTTTTAACTCAAGGAAAATGTGATGTGGGGAGATTCATTGGAAGAGGAGGAAGGTTTGGAGAAGCATGATATCCATTTCCACCATTGCTCAAAGAAGGGAACATACTTTCACCTTGATCAGAATATGGAAGATCATCTTCAGAAGGAAAAGGAAAACCATTTCCAAAAGAACAAGGAAGACCATTATTGTCTTGACTTGACATCAATAAACGGAGAAAATAGAATTAAAGTTAGTTGATTTTAATCCTTAATGATTAACCCATAATTTTGAATTAAGAATAGGATCCATATTTTTTATTCGAACATTGAAGAGGGATGTCGTAATCAAATTCAAATCTATTTTAGGTAGGCAATGCTTTACGAATTTCAATCTTATGAAATTCATAGATCTTTTAAGATCCATTGAATCTAATCAATGACATGTTTAATCTCAGATTATGCTCTCACTTTTGTGACTGGGATGCCGAGGATCATAAACGAGATGTGAATAACCATGCAAATTATCTTGGTACTCTAGATGTTATTTATCATCTTGTTTTAATGTGTCGGTTAGCCACACATGCTCCATTAATCAATGATAATTTAGGAGACTCCCGTTACCACCCTTTATTAGTCCTCCATTAGTGTGTTAGTTAACTATACATGCTCCACTAATGACTCATAAAGTGCAATGTGGAATTTCATGGATTAGCATACAAATTCACATTTTCCTAAAGTAACTAAGAGTGAGATTTTAGAAAATAGTTTAATTACTTTATGTCATTAAACTTAATGAGGTTATGTCATATCATATCAATTCGGCTAACGAACCTCCACAAACATGAGAGCGTTGGGTGAGAGTGGACACCCATTCAACGAGCATTTTATAGGCCACTTTCGTATACTCTCTTTGTAGCATGGTTTCGTGAATGAGGCGTACCGGCGATTTGACTGACTATTCTTATACATAATATATATATATATATATATATATATATATATATATATATATATATATATATATAAAACTTTTAATTATATATACATAATATAATGTGTATTTTAAAACATTTTAAAATTACAAGGGTTTAATCTTTGAATAAGTTAAACTTTCAAATTAATTAAATTTAAACCTTTTATGGAGTTATTAATTATCTTTTAATTGATCAGTTAATTAAATTAATAATAAGATCCAAAAGGATGTATTTTAAACTTTTCAAAATACCAAATATTATTTGACATCAAATATTTAAATCAATTAATATCTAGATTTATAATTTATACACTTAAAAGATAAATCACATTAATCAACTAAACAATTAATTAAGTCAAATATTTATCTCCTAACTGCTAGGCTTTTATTTTATCATGATATATTCATTAAAATCAGATCGGAAAGAGAATATAGCAGATAATTGTCACAAATAAGCAGATTAGGCAGATAAGCACATAAAAGTCGTCCAGACTAAGCTCACATCGTGAGACCTGATTTTCAGCAAACAGATTCGGTTCTGATTGAGCTCACATCATGAGCCTCTTTTTTTACACTGTGAGCTACGACATATGCAAAACCAAGTTTCTTTTTTATTCACCAATGTGAAAATACATGAAAGAAAACCATTAACTCTGATACCACTGATGGGTTATTAGGGTTACAACTACAATGCACTAAGTGGAAAACATTTTAAACAATTCAAATGATTAGGGAACACGCAACCTAATAGGATCTATGTCTTTCACATATAGCAACATACTATGAATCATTATCCTATAAAACTTTCCTATGAAAAACTATAAGAATAAGAAACTGACCTCATTTAGGATGTGAATGCGTGATGCATTATTGCTTGTTTAAGAAAAATTTGGTTGTCATTTTCTCTTTGCTCCTTGGGTATATGTTACCTTATACGCTTAGGAGATAGGGGAAAATGGTGCCGAATTTTTCTCAAACAAACAAACATGCAATACAGATTCACATATGAGATAAGGTATTCAAAAAGTGGGTTTAAAAGTTTATCCTTGTGAATACTCTATCCATTCCATCCGAACTTTACTTCTCGAGTATATATTTCTTTATATACTTGTGAATAATCTATCTTTCGTCTGATTATTACTTCTCGTAGAGTAAACTTTAAACTCTAACTTATGTTTTATTGCCAAAATATAATCTAATTTTCAATAACTATGCGTATAATGTAAATTTTAATAATGAAACTGTAATGATGATCGATAAGAGTTGGATTAGTGAGAATTGAATATATCCAAAATTATTGGAAGCTCTTAAAAACTTTATGGATATTGTTGAGAAACATGTCAACTCTGAAGGCAAAGTGTGTTGCCGATGAAAAAGGTGTGTAGATATATATATATATATATATATATATATATATATATATATATATATATATATATATATATCAACATTTTTTGCCAACGGTTAACGCCTACACACATGATTGTGGGTTTCTAGAATTGTATATTACAAAGGATCATCATGGTAAGAAACATGTTGCTTCAGATTTAGGCTATAATTCAACTCCGAGAATAAACACTCCAGCAACTAATGATATGTTTTATGTAATTAATGATGTTATGGAGGAAACAAATACTAATGAACAAAATACAGATGAGGAGGGACAAGGTATAGACCCGTAATGTGATGTTTTGTTTGAGAAGTTCAACACTGAGTTATACCCTGATTGTGAAATGTCTTCCCTAAACTTTTTCGAAGTTTTTTTTTTTTTTTGCATATTAAAGTGATCAATAAGTGGCAAATAGTTCGTTTGACCAACTTGCAAAGTTACTAAGAGTTGATTTCATGAAGAGTGAGATTCTAGCCTCACACTATGAAGAAAAGAAGAAATTGAGAAACATATGGTTAGGATATCAATCTCTTTCAAATATGACTATGATGTTTTGGAAGGAGAATGATTCCATGCAGAATTTCTCGATTTGTAATGAGATTAGATGGGTACACACAACCATAAAGGAGAAAAACTACCGCAAAAAGTGTTGCAAAATTTTCCTTTGACTCCAAGGCTTCAACGACTGTATAGCTTCAGATTTATAGCCAAGTATATAAGTTAACATAATATTGGACTCTCAGTGAAAGGCATGATACATCATCTGGTTGATGGGAAGTTTGTTGGATTAGGTGTCTAAGTCAATAACTAAATTGGTATATGTTTGATTTATTAGCAAAGTTCTTCTGGGTTGCCCTCAAACATTATAATTGACTAGAATGCTTTTTGGAGAGAGATGTTGATTTATTGATCTTTTATAAGATTAATAAATAGCAATAAATTATTTATTAATGTATTATGAGATTAATATATTAATTAGAAATAATATTATTTAATTAAGAATTAATTAGAATTAATTTTGGGATTAATTAGATCAATTAAAAGTGCAATAACTAAAGTTGTAATTGTTCAATAGTTGCGCGAAGAAGAATTATAGAATATTCTAGGGTTGGATGAATTTTTTAGAGGCTCTTAGGGTGTAACTCCCAATTTTTTCTACCAAGGTACACCCGAATTTATCAAAAAAATCATTTATTTTTACAAATAATCTTGGTGTACAGTGGCACTCTGGCATACAAGAAGTTATCATAAGGATTGTGCTGGCAGCAAGCATAAGATCAAGTCAGGCATCACAATAAATCTACCTGCAAAATAGATTATCATAAAAACGAAATTTGCACAGCTTAATGAATAAAAACAACTATAATATAATCAGGGAAATCAGATAAAGCATAAAATCATACAATTCATGCAAATTATATAAATTTCAGATAATTGTCACATATCAAATATAATCATTTCATCAAGGGATCTATCTCTCAATAATGATCTATCTCTTAAATATCTATCTAATCAATAATCAATACCTCCCTCATGTTCAATATCTCGATCCATTACCAATCTATCAGAAAAGTTTTATCTTTCAATTATATTATATTCATCAATCAAATATCAATCTATTAACATAATCTAATCTCTCAATAATTATCTATTTCTCAATATCTCAATCAACAATTAAGTATTGTCAATAATAATCCACAATATAATAATTATCATAATTATCACAAAAAAAAGATGTTAGAGTAGTGTTTCTCACCTGGTTAGTCGATAGACTTACTCTAGTATCATCTTTGCTATTCTACAATTTATCAGCTCGTCACATGGTAACACCTATTTATCAAATAACAAGTTCCTCAGAACCTATCCAGACTCACTAATAATTATACCTTGTGACCTATTATAACAACAATAACCAAATATTATAATATTATCATAATAGGTTAAACCCATAAGCCCGTGGCTAAATTTCTCATATCGGGTATTTCTCGGGTAATAGGGTTTATAACCCTTATCAACCAAAGTCAATATCTAATCATGAGATTTTCTCACTAGTTTCACCAACAGGTTCATAATAGCTCCATATCACGAATACTTGTAACCCTTACATAGGTCTAATATATCTAATAATAATCATATTTCACAAATACTAATTAACGGGACAAAATATACCTCAATAGATCTCGTATATCGGCCCCGCATCCCCCGTATGATGGTATAACAGCTCTAGTATAGACTCTTGAGAACGGATCCTGAGCAGCATCTCTCCTCCCGCGAGCCAAAATCCTCCAAAATAACACAAAGGGTTCCTTTTATACTCTAGGCTTGCTCACGTCGTGAGTATTTACATCTCACATCGTGAAAAGTATTTAGACAGATTTCTGCCACGTGTCGTGCTCTTTTGTCGCGTGTTTTGTCGATTCATGATGGTTACATCATGAGGAAACATCCCTCACATCGTGAGGGTCAAAGGTTTGATTGTTGACTTGACTTTTGTTGAATTTTTCAAAATAGCAACGTACTTTGATCAAATCTTCAAATGATCATAACTTTCTTATACGGACTCCGTTTTTGATAATCTTTATATCCACATAAACCCCTCAACGAGCTCTACAACGTTCATTAATTATCTTTTGCTAAATATAATTTCTGAAAATAAAGCAACTCAAGGCTTTATTTTATCTACTTATCTCATAATATATATATATATAGTAAAATAACACCTGCTACGAAAAACCGGGTGTTATAATACTTCCCCCTTCAAAATATTCCATTCTCGGAATCTCTTGAAATCTCATGCAACTAACCTAGGGCATGCTAACTATTCGCATAACATATAACTCAATATACATTCTCTTACTTTACTCTTATCTTTTCTAATCTCACACTCTTGTTTTCTCTCATCTCGGGGTTTCTGATCTCATATCATACTCATTCCAAGCTTATACGCTTCTTGTCTCATCTCTTTACTCTTTTAAATTTGTTTTAACAAAATTGTTATATAACTCTTACATCTGTTGCCATCTATAGGTTTAAACAATCTACATAATTTCTTTTATTCAAGAAACTTCATGTGTCTTTCATTAATATTTCTTTCATCTAACTCATTACTGGT
Source organism: Lactuca saligna (assembly GCF_052625555.1). Lineage (NCBI taxonomy): Eukaryota > Viridiplantae > Streptophyta > Magnoliopsida > Asterales > Asteraceae > Lactuca > Lactuca saligna. Next base: position 30,807,746 of record NC_136424.1, read on the forward strand.
GATCGATTATAACTGGTAGGTAAAAGGGTCACGACAATTACAAACGATACTTCCTTTATCATTAGGAAAACTCTCAAACAACAAAGTCAATCAATATTCGTACTAATTAGCGTATCATGACTCATAGTCGACGATCTCTTGGCACTTTCTTTATAACTTATCCTCAAGCCACAATTATATATGTCCATGATTATCATCCTTTTCATTATCAATAAGACTCCCACATAATGGATATCAACTAGACACTCAGTATATCGGTATATTATAAATCATATATTCGAATATAATTACAGGTTCATGACTCATCCAAATTAATCACTCGGGTCGTTCAAACCACTTTCTAAATTTAACATCTCATATTACTTAAATCAATGATTAATTAATCATTCAAATTTATCACTCATATCACTTAATTCGTTCATTCATGTTAATTAATCTAATTGATATTATTCACTCTGATAAAAATTAATTGCTCAAATTAGTCACTTAAATCTATTGATTAGCTACTCTAATCATCATTGATTTCTCTGATCAATCACTTGGATCGCTCACCTAGTTTAATCAAATCAATCACTCAAATTAATTGGATCAATCGCTCATATTAATATTTTTCACTCAATTCAATTTCTCGAATCACTCAATTTAATATTGTCTACTCAGATCAATTACTAATATCAATAACATTTACTCAAATCAATAACTCAAGTCGATCATAATATACCTCATATTAGGATTCGGTCTCGTCACCTCTCAGAGACTATCATAAAATATCGTCTACATGGAAGTCTAATAGTCTACATGTATGCCAAATCGTCTACATGATATAATCATTTAATTCTATGATTTCAATTAAAATTCTCATTTTGTAAGATCCAATCACATCTCATGGATCTTTGTGTAAATCATATGATCTCGTGTAAAATTCTTCATTTCTCTAATTTTATTTCATCTACATTCTTTCTCTCTTTCTCTGGATCTCTCTCTCCTTCTCTTTTCGTCTCTTTCTATCTCTATCCTAACTCATTCATCATCCCTCTCTCTCACAAATCTCAAAATCTATATCAAAAGTTTTCTACATCTTTATCTCTATCTTAATATTAATATTGATCACATTATCTCGTTTTAAGAGTAATACTATCACTCCATCTCATACTCTTGCACTCTATCTAATCTCATGTGCTAACATCTCTTTTAATATAAGCTATTTGATTTAGAACTCTTCATTATAACTTTCATATTATCTCAACTTTAAAAAGCTATAGAACCGCTATAGTTTTATACTCTCGTTTTTTTATACACTATTGGCTCTATAAATATATTTTAACTCATCTTCATCGCATATCCCATCATGATAAATTCCTCGTCGCCTCGCAATTCATCATCATAAATCATCATATAGTAATCTAATTTTTATCTTTGTTGTGGGAAACTTTTCCGCGATGCAGCTACTCAAAGTAAATCATCTATTAAATCTTCATGGCAACGTTGTGATCTCCACCTCTCCACGTCGTGATCTCCACCTCACCACGTCGTGAGTTTACACTGGTCACGTTGTGAGATTTACACGTGTCACGTCGTGATATTCCACATCTCACGTCATGAGCTTCACAAATCAACTATAGCATCATACTTTAATGCTCACGTCATGATCACACATGGTCATGTCGTGAGGGTAAAATTATATTGCTATTTCTTGATCTGGTTGCATCGGGTATTTCCAATCACTATGTCGTGTATCTCGAATTGCTGCACCTCGTATTTTACTGTGAATGTCACAGTCATACATCGCAACTCCCTTAAATGTGCTCCATGACATTATTTTTAAGAATATATATATATATATATATATATATATATATATATATATATATATATATATATATATATATATATAATTATTTAGTTATCTCAAAATTCCTTAGGTATCAATTTATTTATCTAGCTCATACATACCGGATCAAATAATTATCATATCTAAATATTACATAATTAAATCAAATCGGTTATCATAATTATCGCAACTTTTTCTGCAATGCTCTACCACATTATTTTGTCTTTATATAGGAAAATAATAAAATACATATAAAAAAATTATTTACCTCAAGGTTCTCTAAATGTCTAATAGCCAATTAACTCATAATCATCAAATCAAATCAATTTATCTAACATATTTATCAAATAAATCAAGTATCATCTCTACTCTTAAGGCCTCGGGTCCGTATGGATTCACCCTCAAGTTCTTTAAAAAATACTGGGAAATCATTAAAGGAGATGTGCTCGGTGCGGTAAAACACTTTGAAAGGTGGGGTAAAATCTCAAGAGGGTGTAATGCTTCCTTCATTGCGTTGGCAGAAAAGATCAAATACCCACTGCGGCTTGATGACTATTGACCAATCAGCTTGATTGGCTCGATGTATAAAATCATTACAAAAATTCTTGCTTTACGTATCAAAAAGGTGATAGGTAGTATGATTGATGAAGTACAATCAGCTTTTGTGGAGAGTCGGAATATATTAGAGGGGCTGCTTATTGTAAACGAAATATGTTCATGGGCTAAGTCGAATGGAAGGAAAATCCTTCTATTTAAGGTTAACTTCAATAAGGCTTTCGACTCAATTAACTAGGGTTATCTAGATTCCATTATGGCTCAAATGAATTTGGGGTATAAATGGCGATCGTGGACTCGGGGTTGTTTAGATTCAGCTAGAGCTTCTATCATTATTAATGGAAGCCCTACTGCTAAATTTGATGGGTTTTGAGCACTACATCATTCCTATGGTGTACATGCAAACCCTAATGCTTCAGATCTAGTTTGTCTAATGAACATGAATTGAATTATCCAAAGCTATAAACCCTAGATCTAACATATTATAAATTGAATTAGGGTTTAGAGAATACCTTTGATTATTATGTAGCAATAACAATCTATTCCTCCTTGTAATTGGCTTCTGAAAGCTTAATGCCCCAAGTGTTGCACCTCTAATGGAGTCACAAACTCCACTAGCAATAAGGATGAAGGAGGAGAAGAGAAGAGGCACCCAAAAATGTCTAGAAACCCTAAGGAATCAGGTGGCCACGTTTTTGGTGCCCTAGGGGTCCTTAAATATGTGAGTCTATTTGGGTTTTGAACTTAGGAAACCCTAATCTAACTGCTTAGGCTCTAAGCAGTCCATGGACTCCCTCCTTAGAGGCCTTGGATGATTTCTTATGGATTTCCCCATAGAATTCGTCCACTCCATCCTCTATGGAGTCCATTAGCCCAATATTCAACTATCACACAATTGACATTTCTAGTCCCCTTTATTTAATTAATGTCTTTTAGCCACAAAATTAATTATCAATTAATTCTTGACTAATACTAATTAAACAATATGATTTCTCCTTTAATATATTATTCTTATAATATATTAATATATCATAATTAATATTCTCTCTCCTTAATTCTTCCTACAAGTTTCTATGGTGAAGGCAACCCAAAATTACCATGCTCATAATCGGGTCGAGTACATACCAAAATAGTTATGAACTTAGAATGTCAAAAGGAGTGAGGCAATGGGATCCTCTTTCCCCTTTCTTGTTTACCATTGCAATGGAGGGACTCAATGTCACAATGAAGTTTGCAACATTCAATGGTATATTTGACGGAATCCATATTCCTAATTCTAGCGTATGTGTATCTCATCTCCTATACGCAGATGATGCTCTTTTTTTAGGAGACTGGTCTGAACGAAATATTGCTAATCTCGCCAGAATACTTAGATGCTTTTACGTTTCTTATGGTCTTAAAGTAAATTTCTCCAAATCTAAAGTATACGGTATTGGTGTCCCGTCCCAGATGTTGCTAATTGGGCATCACCTCTCGGTTGTGAACCTGCAGTTCTACCTTTCACCTACCTCGGTGTCCCTGTAGGATCTAATATGAATCGTATAGCCTCGTGGGAGCGATCTTAGATAAGCTGAAATCAAAGCTCTCAATCTAGAAGGCTAAAACTCTTAGTTTTGTCCATATTTGGAGCCCCAACCAGTATCATCAATTCCTTGGAAAACATACGCAGGAAATTTATTTAGGGAGGCCGCACCTGTAAAAATAGTATAAACTGGGTGGCTTGGGATAAGTTGGCAGCTCCAAAATCAGTTAGTGGTTTGGGTATTAGCTCAATTCTATCTTTAAACTTGGCATTACTAACCAAGTTGCTATGGAGGCTAAAAAATGAACCCAACTCCTTTTAGGTATCGATTATCAATGGATTGCATAAGCTGATGGGAGAGAATAATCGATTTTGCACCAAAAATCCCCGGAGTAACGTGTGGAATAATATTGCAAGAAGCAGAAAAATGTTGGAGAAGATCAATATTTCTTTTGAAGATATAATGCACTATGAGGAGAACAACGATACTTGGGTATCTTCATTTGTTAGAAATTGAGAGTTCCGCATGGCTGCCCTTCGGGATAGAATTGCAAGGGCTTCCTTCCTAGTATGTGATGGGAATTTCCCATGGCTTAAATTGGTCCCAAAAAAAATTTGGGCTTTGTCTAGAGAGCGAAGCAAAAACGAATTCCTTCAGCAGTGACACTTAAAAACAGTGGAGTTTATATAACATCAACGATATGTGGTGTATGTAAAGCGGCAGAAGAAACTGGTGATCATATCCTTGCTTCATGCACCATGGCGAGGACAGTAATACAATCTATTCTTCAGTGGTGTGGATTTCTGAAGAATGAATTTCAGTCAGTTTTGAACATCATTGACTATGCTTCCAATTGGGGTAATTGCCCTAAAAAAAAGAAAATTCTAACTGTGATATTATTCGGGACCATATGGTCTTTATGGAAAGCTCGGAATGATAGAATTTAAAAAAAAAAAAAAAAAAAAAAAAAAAAGTGAAGCGGATTCGGAGAGGATTGTGTCTGTTGTAAAGTCGTTAACGTATATTTGGGTTAAACATAGAGGAAACAGAGGTTGTATAGATTGGAATTTATAGAACTTATCCCCTCTTCTTTGTAATTGAATCACTCTATGCTATCATCCTAACTAGTTACTTGCTAGTGGGATGAATTTCTTTATTAATAAGTATTGCCAGTTCAAAAAAAAAATCTTTCAAATTATAAATGATCTTTTACTTTTGGGATAAGAGAAATAAATGATGCTTCGCAACCTCCACTAAACTCTCGTTGTTTCAAAATTCTTAATAAACATGAAGACATCCCCTTGAATTGTGTCCCAATTTTTTTTTAATAAATTTGAAGGTGCAGTTATCCGGATCCGGAGGCTTTATCATTTTCACAACTCCAAATCGCCTCCTTTACCTACGAAAGCATGAATGGACTGTCAAGAAAATCTGTCACCAACATCAAGTTTCCTAAATTTATTACTTCTTGTTAGTTAAGAAAATTTAATTTTTCAAAACAAAACCAGATGAGTTGAATTAGTTTAGGAGCGAGCATATACAAGGACTACCGTGAAAGTGGCTTATGAAAGACAAAAGAGTCACGATGTCAAACCAACAAGAAAGTCTGGAAGTTGATGGAGCTATGGGTGTTGAATGGTGGTGTCACGTTATCATATTACACCAGTGAAAAAGAAGCATACGGAAGAATATTGTAACATCTTGTCACCCAAGTTGCTTGATATAATACATGGCTTGTAATAAAATGTGGTTTGATCCATATAACAAACGTCAACATGATGAATCATTCTTGAGAATTAAAATAAAATATCATCTTGTATTTGTACCACATTGATATTGGTATAGCCACCACACCACATCTTGTATAGCCACCACACCACATCATCATTTTCAATATAAAAATATAGAAAGAAATTAGAATACTAAATTGTAGCAAAAAAAACATCATTTTCTATAAAGAAAGAAATTAAAATACTAAATTTCAGAGAAACAAAAAAGAAGAAAAAAAAAAAAAAAACAAAAACTCTCAGATTTTCAATCACCTTATATGCATTGCAATATCTTTATAAAATATACCTAAATATCTGTTTGAATGAAAAAAATGGTCAGAGTATAATTAGTATCTCTGGTTTGGTTTTCACGTTGACATCCAACACTCTATGACCATTTTTATTAAGAGTCAACCTATAAGAAACTATTTATAACTTATTTTTTCAGAAAACAATGCAAGTTCAATCAATAAAAATATCTTAAAAATCAAATAGAATGTCTATATGGAAAAATTTGATGTCTTTTTAACCAAAACATCGAATTATTATTACGATAAGATTACACTCCAATTGACAAAATCGATTTGATTTATGACCAAGTTACATGCGAATTTCTTTTAAAGAAATTCAAATAAACTGTTTCTTTTACCAATTGAACATTCGATTTAAATATATTTTAATAGAATAATTTCATTGATGATCAAATATATAAACCTTTGAATACAATAATTGATGAAAGTAACTATGTTTGTTAAATAAAGTTATACTTTTATTTACTTTGAGTAGACAATAGTCGTGAATTTTGGTCTAGTTGATTCCATTGAGTGGCTTTGAAAGTGGAGATGGAAGGTGCAGAATCATAGTCAAAGATTGTTTATATATCTATATGCAATGCATACCACAGGATATAATAAAATCGGAGGTTTGTGTTTTTCCAGGAAAAAAGACCATGATTCAAGAACCCTTATCATTCTATTCGAACTTTAAAATGAAAGTACTTTTTTTGGTCTTAAAAGCAATAAGGCTTATTGTTTTTATTTGGTTTATAAAGTTATGTAAGTTAATAAATTATTTTAGTTTAATAAATCCTTTTAGTTTAATATGTAAATACTCGATAATTTACTATTTTAAATTGAAAATTTTAGGGAAATTAAGTAAAATCTAACCCTTATAAATAACCATTAAAATAAAATTAACCAACTTTTTTTTTTAAAAAAAAATGACCACTTGATCTAGAATACCATATTCCAGAGCACGATGTTTTGTTCCGGAGGTGTACTCCGGAATACGATATTCTAGAGTATTTATGATATTGTTCCAGAGGATGTCGGTTGGTGGGGATGAGATTCGGAATCTAACACTTCGTACCTTCCAGATGGGAAAAGTGTATTCCAGACTAACATCCCGAATGGTCGTACAATCTGGAGTGGCGTTCTGGAGAGATAGAATTAGGGTTTTTCTATGTTTTTCTTCCAAATATACAATACATTTGTGTTTTTAATATATTTGTGTGTTCGATACTTTCAAAAAACGATCCGAAATGAGTACGTACACAAGTTTTTTCCGAGTTTTAGTTTCTAGTGGAGGGCAATGGCAGCGTATTGACGGATGTATGTAGTATCTTGCTCCAGATTACACATTTTTGGTGTAGATATAACCACTGATATCAACTTTGTTGAATTTGATATCAACTTTGTTGAATTAGTTACGTTGGTTGCTTCCAAGTCCAGGTTACACACAAATCAAATTCGTCTATCTTTTCAATGTCCTAGATCAAATTAGTTATGCAAATTCTTGACGATGGTGATGTTAGATATTTTATTAGTTTTGTTACTACTATGTCTCCCAACACAGTACAATTGTTTGTTGTTAATAATGTGATGAATAGTGGTTCTAATCAATTTCCTGGGGAAAATCGTTATGGAAATGGTTCTTCCGGTGCTGGAAGTAACTAAATTTCTAATTTATTACCTATGACAACCAATCATGTTCCTTCTTACAAGGACCCCATACATGGGGGGTGATTATAGGTCTAAAGGTAAGGTTGTTGTTCATGATGACCTTACTGTTGATGTTGATGAATCTATGAATGATGAGGCAAAACTAATGATGTTGGTTGATGATGGTAATATAGCTCCACATGGAGATCCAGTGGAACATTTTCAGAGTTACACTAAATTGATGGGGATGATCATGAAGAAGGAGAAGAGGAAAATGATCTCTTACCACAACCCCTAAAAACACAATAGGAAAAGTTTCCTTATTATTTTTCCAATTATGAAGAAACACAACCCACCCATTGGGGTATGCCTGATCCTTTACCACGATCCAAATTAGCTCAAAAAACCGTAAAGGGGTCATGACACACAACTATAATTCCAACGTTAAGTTATTCCAATTCTTCAAAAGCAATGAAGAACTTATGCTTAATTTAGGAAAGAAAAGTGTTAATGAAGGCTTCCAATATAAAGTGAAAAATTAAAAAAATTATAAAAAAAAAAAAAAAAAAAAAAAAAAAAAAGACAGGTTTGAAGCTGTTTGCTATATGAATAATCGTGACTGGCGGATTAGGGCAAAAAAACATAATACTACTTATTCATTTCAAGTGGTTAAACTATTGGAGAAATATACTTGCTCAAACACACAGCTACGTCCCCATCACCGAAAAGCCAACAAAAAGGTATCGGGTCACTTCTTGAAGGGCACATTAGTTGATAGTGCTGGTAATACGTTTTGGGGGAAACAAATACAACGAACTTTAAATGACCGTCTTTGTGTACATGTTTCATACTGGCAAGCATGGAATGCTAAAATGTATGCTCTAAATCTATTGAGAGAGACCCTGAAGAAAGCTTTCTTAGACTACCTATATACTGTTACAACTTGGAGAAGAAGAATCTCGGGATGGTTACACATATAAAGATGAATGATGATAACAAACTTGAATACTTTTTCATGGCTATAGGTTGCGCGGTAATATATTTTATATACCTTCTTCTTTATATTTAATGTCCATACACATGCGTTTGCTTTAATTAGATAATTAATTACCTTTTAGGTTCGTGCTTTTCAAAGATGTTTGCGCCCTATTATTATCATTGATGACGCACACCTTAAAGGGAAATACTTGGGCACCATGTTCCCAGCAGTAGGCATGGATGGTAATAACCAAATCCTTCCTATTGCATTTCGTGTTGGGAAAACTGAAAGTGGAGAATCATGGATTTGGTTTTTATCAAGACTCAAAGAATGTATTCGGGACATGTCATCTTTGGCTATTATATCATATAGAGCCAATTCAATTGAAATGGCCATTCAAGTCGTGTTCCCGAATGCATATCATGGACTCTGTTGTCACCTTTTTTTGATGAATATATGTGACATCCCCAATTTCACGGCCAGAAAAGACCGATTTGTTTATGCTTCGTTTTTAAAATCAGAGTAATCATTTAAAGAAAACGCTTGCAGAATTTGTTCCCAAAACAAGATATGATAAAAACTTATCAAAACATTTCTCAAAGAGAATGTATTTTCATTAAATAATAAAACCTCGGGATGTCATGTTCCGATACAGACACATAAGCATAAATAGAACATACATTCATTTACTCTAGTGATTTACATCTCCTTTAATCTCTCAGTGCAAAGCAGCTTTGTATCGATACCTGTGATACAATTAAACTGAGTGGGTCAGGCTTGGGAGCCTGGTGAGCATATAGGGTTTTCAACCCACAATAATATAATTATTATATTCAATCATCAAACAATCAACCCAATTATCCATCCCCGTTATCTCCATTTATTTCTTAAGTACCTTCCCTAAGGAATTATCCTAAGGGTCATCTCCTACATCGTATTTACCTCTCATCTCCTTACATCACATTTCCTTGTATGTTTGTTCCTAAGGACTTTTTCCTAAGGATCATCGCATGAATACGTAGTCACAACATCCCCTGGACTAGTAAGTCATAATAAGGGTTAGACTATCATCGCATGAATACGTAGCCACAACATCGCCTGGACTCGTAATTCATAGTAAGGGTTAGTCTATCATCGCATGAATACGTAGCCACAACATCGCCTAGACTCGTAATTCATAGTAAGGGTTAGAGTATCATCGCATGAATACGTAGCCACAACATCGCCTGGACTCGTAATTCATCACCTACAGGTTATTAGCCTACTGGTGTTTCCACGGGGTCATCTAGAATAGTCCGTGGTCGCCATCTATACTCTGGTAGATGACTACATCGCCAAATTGCCACATCGCCGGTCAAGGTTATGGTATCTCCTCTCACCTCACATCACCTATTTATCATCACCTATCTATCATCACCTTTCTATCATCACCTATTTCTCATCACTTAATTATCATCACCTATTTCTCATCACCTAATTATCATCACCTAATTATCATCACTCATTGATATGGGCATATTTAGTTATAAAATTCATGCATTATCTTAATACTTTATGTTGATTTTGTCTCATTTAATGAACAAAAGGTGCTTAATTAGATTAAATATTTCATTTTCAGCAACAAATACATGCTCGAAAGGAAAATGAAGCGGAACTAGCGATTGGACGCTTGGATCATGGATTTTGAAGAAAGAAGGACGTTGCTGGACAGCTTGACCCCTCGTCAGTGTTTTGGTCATATCTCATGAACCGTAACTCCGATTGATGAGATTCAAAATGTTCTGAAAACTAGACACAATTTCGGATGACTTTCGTGTTTTGAGAAAATTCTGATTCCAAACGTACTTGGCGAGTAGGGTCGATTACTCGCCGAGTTGGTCTGAAGTTTCGCGATTCTGGACGCGCTGACTTGCCGTACACGGGTTTTAAGTGATGGACTCGCCGAGTAGCCCCTGTTTTGTGAAAATCTATATAAAGGGACTTTCAGATCGATACCCTAGCATATGGATGAACCCTTGGAGGCCAATTGTCGACTAAAGGTGCTGTTGGAGCGTGGGAAGCAAGGGAATCAACCCTACATTCAATTTTAAGGAGAATCAAGTCAAAATCAAGTTTACTCTTACCTAATCTCTTGTTTGAACTATGTTTTTACCAATTGATTTCGTTTTTGTGCTTGTTTCTGCTGTAATCATGAGCTAAAAACTCATAACTTCTGTTTGGGTAGACAATTTTGTGAACATGGATTAATTATTTGAGTAGGATTAATTTTAATTGGTGATTATGTTTTATTAAGCTTGTTAAAGAACCTTATGTGTTAACAATAACTATTCTTCTATTAATAAATCAGTAATTAAGTTGTATGAACATCTCTTAGTTATTAATTTCATATGATTTATTGTGACCACATAGTTGTATGTCTAGGAATAACGAATGTGAAACTAGAATTAACTAGAAGATAGGTAAGTTAATGTGTGAGATTGTTTGATGAACATCAGCAAGAGGTTAATTGAAGGGCCAATTTAATTAACCATTACAAGTCTTATTTAACCTGAATCAATAACTAGGAAATTCGTTAATTTAGACAACTGGCCACTGCTTGAGTTAATTTGTTTCCTAAGGATTAGTAATAGCAAACGTGAAACTAATCATCTTAGTCGGTAGCCAATGAAGAATTAATCCGATACATTGAAATCATCCATGGGAACAAATGAGTCGAACCTAAACAGAAGTCCTCTTTATTATTGAATTTAGTTGATTTTTATTTGCTTAGCTCTTAGTTTCTTAGTTTAAGTTTTAGTTAATTGTTTAAGTTTCTAGTCTTGCAAAACTAGAGAAAACCCCCTTTCTATTACTTGTTTTATTTAGATAATATTAGCATCTATTTTAATTGTTTACCGTTCCCTGTGTTCGATACCCTACTTACCTGAACTAAACTGCTAATCGATAGGTACACTGCCTTTCGTGTGTTTGTCTTTGCGTTTAAGTTAGTAGGATTAAAACTAGTTTGTTTCACACACATCAAGTTTTTGGCGCCGTTGCCGGGGAACGGTTCTAAATAGTTAATTTTATTTGCTAATTGTTATTTTTTTTATTAGTTGATTAATTTTTTTTATTTAGTTTATTTTTATTTTTATTTATTATGTATTTTCCAAATGTCGATGCTTTTGATGCTTTTCTTGAGGAAGTAGTACAGGAAATTGAGCAAGAAGAAGAGGAGTGTGGATGGGATGAAGATTTGAAGAAATTTGATAGATGGTTAGATAACAGCTTGCCCAACACACAAGAACAATCTGAGTCACAAGAGCTAGAGTTAAAAGATGAAGAATTTAATCCAGAAAGAGATTTGGAGGAACTAGAAAGATTGCTGGCAGAGGGGTCAGACGAAGAACAAGAACAAGCTGAGTTGCAGGAACCAAGTTGTGGTTTGACCATTACCAAGACATGGTCCCCTGTTCTTCCGGTTTGTGTTTCGAAGCATGGGGTGACGATTCCAACTTTGGAGAAAGTTCTAAATCACGATCCATTTATGATTAGTATCCAATCGGTTCCAACCTTTGTCAATATTCTTGGGTTTTATGAATTCAAGCTCGTTTGGCCAATTTTAGAAGTAAAGAGCCAAATTTTACAAATTGGTCCACCAAAGAAAATATTTAATGCAACGGATGGATTGACATTGATTTTATTGGAAGTTTATTAAGTTGGGAGTCCAGCTTAAGACTCGCACAAAAAGAAGCGCTTGCGGGAGGCAACCCGTCATTAGAGTTTGCTTTTGTTTTTCTTTTTAAACTTCTAGTTTATTAGGGTAATTTAGGATTTTAATTATGATGTTTGTTTTTGTTTTTCTATTACTTGATTTTTGTTTTTGATCTTTTCAGTTTGAGTGTAAGGATGCATGTGAGGGTCTAGAGTCAAGGCTGAAGAAGCGAGAAATCGAGTCTAGGCGAGAGAGAAAACGAAGTTTTGAGTCAAGCTATGAGTCCAATTGATACAAGGGTTATAAAGTTTTTATTTCCTAAAGAAAAATAAGGGAAATTAGTAGTTTATATAACCTCCATACATCAGAAACGGACTTAGGCAGAATAAAAATTTTGTCACACAGCGGTCTACTCGCCGAGTGCATCTTATGGACTCGCCGAGTCCATGTGAAAATTCACGATTCTTCTGCCATTTACGCTTCAACTCGGCGAGTCTACATACTTACTCGATGAGTCGCTCATTCTTCTTACTTTTGAGCTGAAGATTTGATGACATTTGATATGGGCAAATTCTATATTTTTGAAGATCATCTCCGAGCATTTCCAAGAAGCTTTTTCCTTGATATTTTGGAGCTGTCAACCACACGAGACGCATGACACCCAAGGCATGGATGAGCTGTTCCCATGTCTAAAGTCAGCTGAAGATGGAGCTTTAAACGAAAAAGTTCAACCTTGCAACTACTATCCCAGGGGAGTTTGTTCCAATTCCCTTTTTATTTTATTGTTCTTTATCATGCATAATATGCAATGGGGACATTGCATAAATTAAGTGTAGGGTAGGGGGTTGGTTATTTTAGTTAAAATTTTAGTTTATTTTTGATAAATTTTGAAATGTTTGCATTAAAATTGCTAGGATTAATTTAGAAAATTTTGGTAAAGCAATTAGGGATCATGCTAGTATTATATTTGATGATTGCATGAAAACCCAAATGTTTAGTTGAGCCTATATACGTTCTACTGCATTTGTGGCTTCCTTATTCCAGTGAAATCATGGGACAAAAACACGATCTCGCTTTGTTTGAAGGATGCAATATGTTTAGCATCGTGTACCAGAAATGTATCCAGGAAAATTATTATCGTTAACCAATAAAGGTTGAAGTTGAGCGCCCCTGCTTAAGCATGTAGGGATTTGAGTGAAAAAAAGTGAGGAACATGTAAAAAAAAAGAGAGAGAGAATTACAAGAAAAAGTTTGAAGAATTTTTGGAGCATCAAAGTTAAGTATGAAATTAGAAGATCGAAAATTCCGAAGAAATTCAAAAAGTTGAAGATACCAAAAATCAAACAACAAGGTGGTGAATTCAAAGAAATTAAAGATCAAATGTCAAAGAAGTGAAGAATTCCAAAGAGCTCCAATGTGGTATCATAAATTGTAATTGTCTAGATTATGTATGCTTGGGTTGCTTAATCAAAAATACCTTGAGGTTAAGAGGTTTTCTGAGGATGGATTCGGAGGGATGCATAAAATGAGCATTGTTCGGAAAAAGCGGGCGAATGTTTATGAGGATTGTGAGTATTTGGAGTATGGGGGGTTATTAGGAAAATTTTAGACACAAATGCATGCGTTGCGGTCTTGGCATAATGGTTGGGTTTGATTGGGATTGTCTTATGTAATATTAGTGTATTAAAATTCAGTTTTGCTTGGGGGCAAGCAAAAGTCAAGTGTGGGGTATTTTGATATGGGCATATTTAGTTATAAACTTCATGCATTATCTTAATACTTTATGTTGATTTTGTCTCATTTAATGAACAAAAGGTGCTTAATTAGATTAAATATTTCATTTTCAGCAACAAATACATGCTCGAAAGGAAAATGAAGCGGAACTAGCGATTGGACGCTTGGATCATGGATTTTGAAGAAAGAAGGACGTTGCTGGACAGCTTGACCCCTCGTCAGTGTTTTGGTCATATCTCATGAACCGTAACTCCGATTGATGAGATTCAAAATGTTCTGAAAACTAGACACAATTTCGGATGACTTTCGTGTTTTGAGAAAATGCTGATTCCAAACGTACTCGGCGAGTAGGGTCGATTACTCGCCGAGTTGGTCTGAAGTTTCGCGATTCTGGACGCGCTGACTTGCCGTACACGGGTTTTAAGTGATGGACTCGCCGAGTAGGTCACTGGACTCGCCGAGTAGCCCCTATTTTGTGAAAATCTATATAAAGGGACTTTCAGATCGATACCCTAGCATATGGATGAACCCTTGGAGGCCAATTGTCGACTAAAGGTGCTGTTGGAGCGTGGGAAGCAAGGGAATCAACCCTACATTCAATTTTAAGGAGAATCAAGTCAAAATCAAGTTTACTCTTACCTAATATCTTGTTTGAACTATGTTTTTACCAATTGATTTTGTTTTTGTGCTTGTTTCTGCTGTAATCATGAGCTAAAAACTCATAACTTCTGTTTGGGTAGACAATTTTGTGAACATGGATTAATTATTTGAGTATGATTAATTTTAATTGGTGATTATGTTTTATTAAGCTTGTTAAAGAACCTTATGTGTTAACAATAACTATTCTTCTGTTAATAAATCAGTAATTAAGTTGTATGAACATCTCTTAGTTATTAATTTCATATGATTTATTGTGACCACATAGTTGTATGTCTAGGAATAACGAATGTGAAACTAGAATTAACTAGAAGATAGGTAAGTTAATGTGTGAGATTGTTTGATGAACATCAGCAAGAGGTTAATTGAAGGGCCAATTTAATTAACCATTACAAGTCTTATTTAACCTGAATCAATAACTAGGAAATTCGTTAATTTAGACAACTGGCCACTGCTTGAGTTAATTTGTTTCCTAAGGATTAGTAATAGCAAACGTGAAACTAATCATCTTAGTCGGTAGCCAATGAAGAATTAATCCGATACATTGAAATCATCCATGGGAACAAATGAGTCGAACCTAAACAGAAGTCCTCTTTATTATTGAATTTAGTTGATTTTTATTTGCTTAGCTCTTAGTTTCTTAGTTTAAGTTTTAGTTAATTGTTTAAGTTTCTAGTCTTGCAAAACTAGAGAAAACCCCCTTTCTATTACTTGTTTTATTTAGATAATATTAGCATCTATTTTAATTGTTTACCGTTCCCTATGTTCGATACCCTACTTACCTGAACTAAACTGCTAATCGATAGGTACACTACCTTTCGTGTGTTTGTCTTTGCGTTTAAGTTAGTAGGATTAAAACTAGTTTGTTTCACACACATCACTCATCATCTAATTCATCTACCCATGTTCTACCCAACATATTTATATATATAAAATACATATACATATTAACTCATTTAACACCTATATAAAACATCCATTCCACACTCATCTCAAATAAACAACAATATATAAACACATAACACGTATTTCATAGAAAATACTTTATATATATATATATATATATATATATATGTGTGTGTGTGTGTGTGTGTTAGAAGAAAGTGAACACACACTCACACATATAAACAACAATATATATACATATAGCACGTATTTTATAAAATACTTCATATCAATGTGTAAGATAAAAGTGACTACACACTCACTTGATCAGAAGATGATCAGACAGCACTACGGCTCTTCAAGTAGATATTCTTCGGTGAAACCGGGATCACTTCACACACCTAGTTTCTCACGGGCAGAGCTTCGGCTCGGAAACTCTTTTCTTCTCGGGATCTTCAGGCTTCGGGTCTCGGGGTTGATACCGGGGCTTCGAGGGTACTTCTTTTCACATAAATTGATGTAATATGGGAGATAGATGAGAGAATGAGCAACCAAACTCGGCTGGCCCTTCAAATCTATTTATAGGGCAAAATTGGCCTTTGCCACGTCGTGGAACCTTTTGCCACGTCATGGGCTTGATCGTCACTGCATGCATCATCCCAAGTTGCATATGGGGGAATCCTGGAGGTGTCAGGAGACTTGCCACATCATGGCACTACTTGCCACGTCGTGGTCTCTGACAGTTTTGGGGTTTCGTGCCCCAAACTTCAGAAATTCATAACTTTCGCATACGAACTCCATTTTCGACGTTCTTTATATCGACGCGAAGGTGAGACTATGCTCTACAACTCTCGTTTAGAATCCATTGGCTAATTTTGACTTTATTTTTAATATATTATAATTATATTACTTATATATTATCTTTAGTAGGTCGGGGCAGGAAAACTTCGTTCGAAATTCATAACTCCTTCATCTGATCTCCGTTTTCGTCTGTCTTTTTATTGTTGGACTACTATCGAAGACATCTTCGACTCTCATTTAGATCACTAAGGATAGATATCTATCTACCTTAGATTCACTATTTACGTCGCGCTGGGTCATGCCTGTTCTGTCGCGAAACTTCGACAAGTCATAACTTCTTCGTTATAACTCGGATTTTGGCGTTCTTTATATGCACGGAAACCTTGTGAAATATACTAAAACTTGGTTAAGATTAATCCTTCTAAATAATCTTCCATAAAAAAGTCATTTTTGATGCTTATCGTCTCTAAATTGAGTGGCCCGGATCTACGGGCGTTACAATATGAGAAAAAATATTGGCAAGAAAGAGAGAACAAAGATTTTGTTTTGGGAGGCTGTAACGGCATATCGAGAGTCTGATTTCAAGGAAAGCTTGAGTGGGCTACATCGTGCACAAAACGATGATTGCCAGACATGGCTAGACCGAATCGGTAACAAAAGAAGGGCAAGGTCATGTGTTCTCGTGGTTCGGTACAACATTATCACATCAAACAACATCGAGTCCGTCAATGCATTATCAAGAGATGTAAGGAAACTATCGATAACAATGTTGATCGATTTCTTTCGAGCAACTACGCAACAATGGTGGTGCCAACGACGTAACGCAAGAGGTAAGTGTTTCCCTATATTGTAACAGTTCAATCATAATTGTAGTGTAATTTACTATGCATGACAACGTATACATAAATGTTTATGATAGCTGAAAGTAAAAAAGGTATCACTAAGTATGTTGAGAAGGTCATCGATAGGAGGATCAACAAATCATCTGGTTTTCGGGTATACCAGATTAATCAAAGTAGATATGAGGTGACAGACCAAATGAAAAATGGTATAGTAAACTTGGAAAGTCATTACTGCATGTATGGGAAATGGAAATTGTTGGGTATACCTTGTACTCATGTTATGGAGGTATTCAAGGAACTGAGATATCAACACTACAGTGCATGGGTGTCATCTTATTTCACAATGAAAATATATCGTTCAACATATACAGAGGTTGTGTTTCTTGTACTAGTTCCAGCTGAATATGAAGAACCGGATGATATCATGGTTATCTTACTACCATTGATGGACAAACGACAAGCCGGACAACCTAAAAACCATAATCGTATCCTATCCCAAGGTGAAGGTCTGATTCAAAATAATGTAGTTGTTGCCAAAGGATCGATTACACAAGCAAAAACTATGACACTCCGTTTCCTAAAGAGTCAACAAAAAGTAAATCTTCAAGTAGGACCAAGTCAAGTGGCAAAAAAATATTCAGTCTAAGAGTAGACATACTAGTCAAAAAGGTAGCCAGTAGTATGATATTGTTGATTTAAAAACCTGTATTGATGTATGTACGATATCATAATACTGTTTTAAGGATAAACTTGTTTTTGCTACATCTTCAAAAGACAATTTATTTAAAAACATTAACAAAGAAAACCATAACTCAAACATTAGCATAATATGCAGTATCTATCCTCTTGACACTCTCAATCCACTACCTAGCAGCACGCTCCTGCATAATAGGCTGCAATAACTTGTCGCGGGGGAGGGGGGTGCTGCATAAAAAACAATATATAAAGGTTAATGGTAAGTTATTTATGTCATATCAACTTATAAATTATATGTTGGACTAAACTATATACATTAGTAACATCGAGAATACGTTCAGAATCAGGTGCATGCAAATGCCTCATCCTAGTGTATGCAACTACTCGAGGGATAACACCCGGTATAGGGGAACCATCAATACTACTGTTAGGAAATGTCTCAAAGATCCAAATATACAAAATTAAGATGACAAACAACTTATCAAGTTAACAAAGTTACAACACTTTTTGTTTAAAAACTCTTATTAAACATAGTGTACTTAAATGCATAGACAAATCCCTACAGAGTATATGTGTGTCTGCTGTCGATTCTTGCCAAATTTGGGTTCAAATGGTCCTCAATATTATCAAACACAGTACGCAGCTGTTTGTAAGTGAAATCCCATATCAATATGCCACATGGGTACCAATGTAAAAAATTTACACTTAATAAGTATATGTATCATTCTGATATAATGTGGGTAAAATCTGTTATACATGTTAAACTCTTGCAAATTAGAGAAGAGTGTCATACGTTCATTAGTAACTTGTTGTCACAAGAACTTCCTTAAAAATACTTGCTCTAGCATATACAGCAGGGAGACTTTCACCACGTCTTCATTGCTTAATTGATGAAGTGAGTTATTGAACACGTTCGTAAGGTCTTCCATACTCACTGAATGTGAAAGTGGCACAAATGGAAACACACGTTATCTGAATGCTGCAAAAACAGAATTGGGATGGAAATAATCCCCAAACCGCAGGCTTGTGCCCAAGTAAAATGCTTTCCTGTCAAAGAAAACCCAATACTCACCAACCAAAAATAGAAGCTCTTCTAGGTCAACTGGATCAAAAGTAGTAGCTTCCTTACACATAAAATAGTGACATAGTAACTGGTGACAACTTTGTGTTGACAATGATTTATGATTGTTCTTTTGTCTTTGGACATATATGTCAAAGTACACCGTAAAATTATCAATGATATTTATGTTATTATTGTTATAGTGTAGTTGAGTTAGTCATTCATATTAATAGTTATCATACTGCAGGAAAAATTGATGTTGCAAATGTAACAAAAAACATGTGTATGTAGGGGTGAGCATTTGGACCGGTGACCCGGATCGGACCGGTGAACCGGACCAGACCGTTTTTTTGGACCTCCGGGCCGGTTCTCGGTTCTAAGTTTTGTACCCGGTTCGGTCCGGTTTTTTTCCCGGTTCGGTCCGGTTTTTACCGGGTCCAGGACCGGTTGGACATGGTAATATATATATATATATATATATATATATATATATATATATATATATATATATATATATATATATATATATATATCGGCCTTATTATACCATAGCAAAAACGATCGTTCCCTTTCCCATAACACGTGATACGGCTATTAGTATTACCGATAATTTGCAAACCAAAAAAACCCTCGTTCGAAGTCGATCATCTCAAATCCTTAATCGGCCATGGTCTTTTTTGAAATCTGAATGGCATCGCAATCAGCAAGCAATACTGCAATAGTCGTCTAGTAGTCGATGCCAAGCAGCCAAGCAATAGTCCTCTACTCGTCTAGTACTCTAGTCGATGCCAAGCAGCCAAGCGAAATCGGAAATCTGAAATCTGTAACCTCAAATCGCAAGTAGCCAATTCGTTTCTCTCAAGTCTCAACTCTCAAGTGTGGTTTCTCTCAAGTCTCGATTCACTCAAGTCTCGATTCACAATTAATGGAATCAAAAACCGGGATCGCTAATTGGATTGCACTTGATGATGATGAAATTCAAGTAAGGGTTACGATTTTTGGTTATTTTTTTGTTAAATTTTGTTGAAATAACAAACAATATTGTTATATTTAGTTGAATACTTGTCAAAACAAAATTATTGTTATTATATGTAAACTAAGGTTATGTTTTTTGGTTGAATTTTGTTAATATTTGTTGAAAATTATAAAGAATGTTGCTACATTTTGTTGATTAATTGTGAAAAAGTTTGTGTTTTGATTGCATGTAAACTAGGGTTATGATTTTTTTGTTGATTTTTGTTAAATTTTATTGAATGTCATAAAGTATGTTGTTATATTTAGGTTATTTGTTGGTAAAAAAAACTTATTGTGATTGTATGTAAAGTAAGGGTATGTTTTTTGGTTGAATTTTGTTAATATTTGTTGAAAGTTATAAAGTATGTTGCTATATTTTGTTGATTAATTGTGAAAACATTTTTGTTTTGATTGCATGGACTAAAATACCAAAACTATCATGTTGAGTGTATCCAAAAGGCGGTACGGTACATTAGATTGTCACCACAAAGAATAAACAAGTTCAAGAAGGCGATGAAAGATTGTGGCTTACAAACGAAGAAGTTTCTATGTGGTGACACTCCTACCCGATGGAACTCGACTTTCGAGTTATTGAAGTCCGCATATGAGTTACGAGAGGCATTTACGGAATTTGGCATAAGAGGTAATATTTATTTTTAAGTTATATATCATCTTTTCAGCAAAATTATTAAGATTTTGTTTAGACTATAATTTTGTTTGTTTATGTATCTTTGACAGATAAATCATATGAAAGGGATCTCGGTAGAGTACCGGAAAATTATGATTTTGAAGTTGTAACCGAAATGGTGAAATTCTTTGAAAAATTCAAAACAAAAACAGAGCTTGTTTCGGCTACATCAAAACCTTTGGTAAATCTTTTTATCAGGGAAGTCTTAGATGTGGACATACATCTAAGAAAGTGGTCAACCAAACCAATGTTTCTCGATATGGTAAAAGATATGAGGACGAAATACGAAAAGTATTGGGGTGCATACAACAAGATGAATGATTTTATGTACTTTGCGGTTTTACTTGATCCTACCACCAAATCACCTTTTTTGTTACATGCTTTTAAAAAAATGATCGGGTACATGGAACCATCATTGACCCCCGCGAGCATAGACATAAAAGCACGTCAAATGGTCGAGAGGTTGAGAATAGGATGGAAAATTTATTTATGACCTACTTGGAACGATTTGACAGCGGTGGATCATCTCAACAAGAAGCGAGTCAAATAGCCATTGATGTTGATGATGATAATGATTTTTTCGGTGATTTTCTTTGTACGGGAGGTAGCAACTCGGATCCAACGGATAACGAGTTACGAACTTATTTGAAAGAGAATATAGTTAATTATAAAAAAGATTTCTCAATTCTCGGGTGGTGGAGAGTAAACGCAATTAGGTTCCCAACAATTGCTCGGATGGCGAAAGGTGATTACTTTTTTTATACTTTCATAATTTATTTATAAATTAATGTTATTACAATTTAATTCTTTGTTGTTAGATATATTGGCGATACAAATCTCAAGTGTAGCGTCCGAGTCCGCGTTTAGCACATGTGGTAGAGTTGTAAGTCAGTATCGGACTAGTTTATCGACGTTGATAGTTGAAGCTTTGTTATGCACCCAAGATTGGGTGAGAAAAACTACAAATCCGATAATTGACAACGTTGATGACATCTTGAACGATGATGATATAGCTTTGGGTAAAAAAAAATTACAAGCTTTGTTCTTTTTTTATACAATATTACTTTTTATTAAATACTAACAACATTTTCATTTGTGTTTATGTAGAGATTGCACAAGCTTTAAATATATTACATATTGATGACAATGATAAGGGGAAGAAGCCAATGGAAGATTAGATTACGAGTTTATGAAGTTTGTTGTTTTGATTGCTTTTAAAGTTTAAACTTTAAACTATGTTTTTTGTTGCTATGGTATTATTTTTGTATGTTTGTGTTTAAATTGTTAACTTTTGTTGGTGAACTTGAAATATATGTTAGTTGTTTTTATTTGGAAAATTAAGTTTGCAAGTTATAATATTTTACATCAATGTAGATTACTTATACTTTACGCAACTAAAGTGGTACCGGTCCAAACGTGTCCAAAAACCGGAAAACCCGGACCCGGACACGGAAACGGACATGGACACGGACACGATGCATCCGGTCCGGTCCATGGTCCACGATTTTCTCCCTAACCGGTCCGGTCCAAGAGCCGGTCCGGTCCGGTCCGGTCCAAATGCTCACCCCTATGTGTATGTATCGACATAAAAAATGTCTTGTTAGCGTCATAAAATTAAAAAACA
Organism: Lactuca saligna; assembly: GCF_052625555.1. Classification (NCBI taxonomy): domain Eukaryota; kingdom Viridiplantae; phylum Streptophyta; class Magnoliopsida; order Asterales; family Asteraceae; genus Lactuca; species Lactuca saligna. Next base: position 30,830,038 of record NC_136424.1, read on the forward strand.
ATGTTGCATGTGAGTATAAACAAGGTTGCACCTGGTGTTAAAAAAATCATAATAAAGGTTGCATATATCGTAAACAAAAGTTGCAAAATTTACTTAAACTCTTAACAAAGGTTGCCTTTGAATGTAGAAAATGTTACATATTGTGAATAAAACTATTAGAAAGATTGCATATATGAAGAAGTTACTATTAACATTGTGTTTGACGTGTCACAACTAGCTGATAAATTGTGACATCCTCATTTTCACGGCCAGAAAAGACCGATTTGTTTATGCTTTGTTTTATAAAATCAGAGTAATCTTTTAAAGAAAACAGTTGCGGAATTTGTTCCCAAAACAAAATATGATAAAAATTATCAAAGCATTTCTCGAAGAGAATGTATTTTCATTTAATAATAAAACATCGGGATGTCATGTTCCGATATAGACATATAAGCATAAACAGAACTTACATTTAATTACACAATTGATTTATATCTCCTTTAAATCTCTCTGTGAAATATGTCTTCGTATTAATACCTGTGATACAAAGAAAACTAAGTGGGTCAGACTTGGGAGCCTGGTGAGCATATAGGGTTTTCAACCCACAATAATATAACTATTATATTCAACCATCAAACAATCAACTCAATTACCCATCCCTATTATCTTATTTAATTCTTAGGATTTTACCCTAGGAATTCAACTACCCGTCATTCATTCATTCCTAAGGATTAACCTAAGGAATTAGCACAAACTTCCATTGCTACATAAGGCGCATATGCCAACATTATCCTTTAAGCGCCTCTGTCATGATTACGTCATACACTATGAGGCGCGACTGCCAGGTTTATGACATTCTCTTTTAGGCGCATCTGCCGACATTATCCTATAAGCGCATCTGCCAGGATTATCCTATAAGCGCATCTGCCAGGATTACGACATTCACTACTTGGTGCATCTACCGATATTATTCTTAAACGTATCTGCTAGTATTATGATATTCTCTAATTGGTGCATCTGCCAATATCATTCTTAATCATCTTTCATACCTCATCGTTTTATCACGTACCAACTATCTCATCAACCCATATTCTACCCAACATATTTGTAGATATAAAATACATATACAGTTTAACTCATTTAAAAACTATATAAAACATCCATCCCACACTCATCTCAAATAAACAACAATATATAAACACATAGCACGTATTTTATAACAAATACTTCATATTTATGTGTTAAAAGAAAGTAACTACACACTCACCCAAACATATACTTAATACATTCAAACAATACTTGTATTATACCCGTGTTTATGAAAGGGACTATACACCCACACATATAAACAACTTTATATTATATACATAACACGTATTTTATACTAAATACTTAATGATTATGCGTTAGATGAAAGTAACCACACACTCACTTGATTAGAAGATGATCGGACAGCACTACGACTTGTAGAAGTAGTATTCTTCGGTAGATCTGGAAGATCTTCACAAAAACCGGGCTCCTCGCGGGCAGAGCTTCGGCTCAGGAATCGCACTTCTCGAGATCTTCAGGGCCTCGGGACTTGCTTCGGGGCTCGGGAATGATACCAGGGCTTCGGGATATTTCTTGCACGAAAAACGATGCAAAAACGCGAGAAAACGGGAAGAAATGAGCAAATAACTCAGTTGCCCTCGACACCCTTTTATAGGGGGATGGAACACGAATTAAGCTGGGCGTAATTCTAAATTATGTTGGGCGTAACGGGGATAAGAACGCTGACTCCCCCCCCCCCCCCCCCCTTGGATAATATCGGATATTTTTAATTAATTTTAAATACCGAAATTATTAAATAAACTTCAAAAATTCATATCTTCCTCATTCGAACTCCGTTTTCGACGTTCTTTATATCCTATGCTCTACAACTTTCGTTTAGACTCCGTCGGCTAATTTTGACTTTGTTCATATTATTTATTTTTAGTAGGCGGGACATGAAAATTCCGTTATAAATTCATAACTTCTTCATCTGACGTCCGTTTTCACCTATCTTTTATCGTTTTACTACAATTAATGAGATCTTCGATTCTCATTTAGATTGTTTCGGCTAAAAACCACTCGGTCTCAAATCGAGCATTCGGGTTGCATACCGCTAAGTCGAAACTTCGAAAAATCATAACTTCCTCATACGAAGTCAGATTTGGGCGTTCTTTTTATGCACGCTCATGGTTTAACGAAATCTACGACTTTCGTTTAGATTGTTAAGGCTAAATATCACTCTAACGTAAATTCATTTTTTACGTCTATTCAACGTCGTGCCGGTTCTGCCGCGAAACTTCGACATGTCATAACTTCTTTGTTATAACTCAGATTTCGGCGTCCTTTATATGCATGGAAACCTTGTAACATATACCATAACTTGGTTAAGATTATTCCTTCAAAATAATCTTTCATCAAAAAGTCATTTTTTACGCTTAACGTCTCTAATTGACTAGCCCAGATCTACGGGCGTTACATAAATTAGCTTATTTTTCGAGCTTTTTTAGGTTGTTATGTTTGGCAAGTCAAAAGTAACTTATAAGCTAACTTTTTAAAAATCTACTTAGACCAGCTTTTTAGGAGTTTTTAATTTTTTTTTCAAATATATCATTTAATTAAATGTAGAAACACATTCTTTTAAATGTTATTTTATATCTTTCAACTAGCTTTTCAGCTAGTTTTACCAAATATTAGTATTTACCAATGAATTTTTCAGATATGAGCTAGCTTTTTATTTAATAGTTAGTTTTTCAACTATTAACTAACTTTCAGTTAACAGCTAGTACGTCAAACATAGTCTAAAAATATTACTTAACTAAATGTTAAAAAATAAATAAAATAATAAAGTGACCATAATTTAGAGTGTTATATATATATATATATATATATATATATATATATATATATATATGTGTGTGTGTGTGTGTGTGTATGTGTGTGTGTATGTGGGTGGGTGGGTGAGATCGGTTGAGAATATGGCTGATAATTCTCGACACGCCAACCCGCTAACCGCCAACCCGTTTATATTTTTAAGAAAAAAAAATTATTTTATTTTTAAATGTTATTATGTATCAAGTAGTAATATTTAAAAAGTATTATATAATATATACCATTGATTTATAGACCATTTGAGTGTTTTGATATTTTGACTCGTGGTGGATGGCCTAAGATCGTAAGTCGTAACCTGTAAGGCTATGTCTATAACCATTTTGCCCATTTGTCCTAAATAATAATCTCAAAAATCAAATCGCGTATGAGCGTATCTCCCTCTTCCAGACTTCCAATCTCCCATAGTCCCATTTTCCCCTCAGTTACTCTGTGATCGAAATCCAGTATCGAAATGGTGTTGGAGAATTGACTTTGTTTTTTGGGAGAAAAAAAATGGGAATTGTGGCTATTACTTTAGCACTTTAATTATCTATGTTTGTATTAATGTTTAGTTTGAATATGTTTCTATGAATGTTTTTAATTTTCATTTTGATGTTTAAGACTTAAGTGTTTAAAATTCGGATATTTTGCATCAATCATCAAGAATTTATTCATGTTTCATTGTCAAATTTATTTACGGAATCTAAACCACGAGCCCAAATCTGACCCGCGAACCTGCCAACCTATGAACCCGTATAAATAAATGGGTTAGCGGGTCATATATGAGTTTATCTTCCAAACCCTTCAACTCGTGACCTGTATATTTAAATGGTCGTGTTTGGGTTGGCATACTTTGACCCGCCAACCCGCAACACGCCAACCCGAACACAACACAGTTTCCAGTCCTAGTTGAGAACTCATAGTTTCTCGAGAACCTGAGAACTAAAGGTGAAGCGTTAGATCAAAATTAACTTATTAAGGACATGATCATAATGTTACCGATCTCATTTAATGATTATTTTTTGTGCTATTGGACACAATTAACATAATAAATCAAATTTCAGATTTTTTTTAAATAAATTTTGATTTTTTTTTTTTTGGAGGTTTTTTATTTTTTTTCAGAAACATGAATTTTTAAAAATAAATTGAAAAAGGTAATTTAAAAAAAACAATAATTTTTTCAAAAAAAAATGGCAATTTAAAAAAATTATATTTTTTTCAAAAAAGTTGCATATTTTTTTTCAAAAAAACTGTAATTTAAAATATAAAAAAAAAAAAAAAAAAAAAAAAAAAAAAAAAAAACTGCACTTTTTGAAAAATTAAATTTTTAAAAATCAGTAGTTAAAAATAAAAAATAAAAAAACCTAATTTTTTTAACAAAAAAAATCAACGTATTTTGCATCTTCAAGTATTTTCCACAAAAAATCTTATTTTATTAAGTAATCTATAAACATAATGGTACAAGTATTTTGTTCGATACAAAGTAAAATATAAAATACAAAAAAGCTACAAAGATTCACATTGTTATCATTTTTTCATATCAAGATTTTCATATTTTCTTCAATTTATCACTTTTTGCATCTTCAAAATTTTCCACAAATTCTGTCAAATCTACAGAAGAAATGATTAATGCAAGAAATCTCAAAAAACGCATATGTATATATCATGTAAGATTCACATGCGATTATATAATGTGATATTCACATGTGATTGTATCTTTTATAATTCAAATGTGAAATTCACAAGAAAATAAAAACAAAGAACACTCACACAAAATTCATGTGTGCATTTAAACGTAATTCATATGTGATTCCCTTGTGACTTACATATGAATTTCATGTGATTCATATGTGAATTACATGTGATTTATATGTGAATCACATGCGATTTATATGTGAATCACATGTAATTCATATTTAAATCATTTGTGAATTACATGTGATTCATATGTGAATTACATGTGATTTATATGTGAATTACATGTGATTTATATGTGAATCACATGTAATTTATATTTCATATGTGATTCACTAGTAAATTACATGTGATTCATATGTGAATTACATGTTATTTATATGTGAATCACATGTAATTTATATGTGATTCACTTGTGAATTACATGTGATTCATGTTTAAATTACATGTGATTTATATGTGAATCACATGTGATTTATATGTGAATCACATGTGATTAATATGTGAATCACATGTGATTAATATGTGAGTCACATGTAATTCATATGTGATTCGTTTGTGAATTACATGTTATTCATATGTAAATTACATGTGATTTATATGTGAATCACATGTGATTTATATGTGAATCACATATAATTCATATGTGATTCACTTATGAATTACATGTGATTTATATGCGATTCATATGTGAATTACATGTGATTTTTATCGATCGAACATGTAATGTAACTAACTGTGTATAAAGGAATTACATGTGATTCAAGAACAATAATTAATCAATAAAAAAGGAACAATTTTTAGTAACTTTTTTAATTCTTTTTTAAAAAATGAAATTTTTTAGTCAACTTGAAAATTACCTGCATTTTGGCTTTGAATCATAAATAGCTAATAGTTAAAGAAATAAAGATACTTTAGACATGCATATTTGGTCTGTAATTTGCAATCACAAATAAACAAAGTGTATCTTGTTGTACCTGTGCCTTCTGGGATGGTGTAATCCAACATCATATAGTTTTCCGTAGTAGGCACATACTACTTGCCTGATTTAGAAACTCATCAAGCCTTCTTGATAGTCTGATAATACACCCTCAAATATATCGGTCATTTGTATAACTTCAGAAAATGATGATCCCCGGAATAATATAAAACTAACGATTATAATAAATTAATATAGACTTGTTATAGTAAATAAAACGATAATTTATTAAAACATATTTGTGTTATATCTTACTTTTGACCAACAATAAATGACATCCATCAAGAAGGGTCTAACTGTTGCCTTCACATTCTCTCCCACATTTACTTCCAATTTGCATTCATTTTGTTTCTACAAAATTTTAAATAATTTTAATTTCATGATCAATAGCTCCAAAGTTGAGAGAAACTAAATCACCTCCGCTATTGTCATTTCTTTCATTTGACCAAATAAAATATACTCAAATTCGGGAAGAGTGCTAAGTTTGGCATACGGAGTGGTGATAAAGGAATAGCCTTGCTTTTTCAATTGTTAAGCATCATCAACAAATGATGAATATAAAACAGAGCATACAGATACAATAAGTGAGTTGAGATGTACACAAGAGTACAATACTACAATTAAATATGTAATATGACCAATCAAGATGTACACAAAAGAAAATTAAATAAATAAAATATAGCGAGTTGAGAAGGAAATCATAGAATAAGATTAAATAATCTCGTCATGAAACAATGATTCTTTATATCAATGCAAAAAAAAAAAAAAAAAAAAAAAAAAAAAGAGTTAAAGCACACCTGGTAATATGTTGTTGATGCAAGCATCTTAAAAGTATTGGCAATAAGATCTTCATTTAAAGGTGATTGCTCACCGATAATCAGAAAGATAGACTTCTAGAAATATGCAATCTAATAGCAAGTTTATAAGGAAAGGAAAGTACCTAACAATTGTTGATAAGCAACATTGCATAACATAACACATCAGTAGTGACAGGTCATTCATATTCCAAATAATAATTCACCTGAATTATAACGACCTAAAAATCATGAATAAAAATTTCATTTTTAAAACGTTACTTAAACCACATTTGTCAATCCATAACATAAATTGTGACATAAAATCAGAGTGTTAATTCGAAACATATTCTTATTATCAGAGTAAAACATCCCAGGCTGACTAAACAATGGTGTGTTCAATGCAATCACCCCGAGCTCTTCCCTCCGCTACCGGAAGTACTTGAAACCAAAAATGAAAACCGTAAGCACGAATCTTAGTGAGTTCCTCACCCTACCACATACCATGCATAATCACATATTCAAGCATTGGGCCACGCCTAATCCCAGGCCCCGCCTATCTCTGAGCCCCGCTCGGTATGCAGATCTTTTTTACTTTAGTCCCCGCCCGCTAAATGCATGCAAACATATAACCATAGCACATAACACATAAATTGAACATACCCTACTGCATTACTGTCCTAAGGCCTTGCCTATCTTGGGCCCCGCCCCTATCTTACTACTGATGAGTCATGGAACCCCGTCCATACTCCTGCTGATAGTGGGATACGGACCCAGCCCACACTCACTTCTTTCCTAACTCGGGCCTCGCCCTTGTTCAGCTACTAATGAGATATGGAACCCCATCCATACTCTGATAATGGTGAGCTACAGGACCTCACCCACACTCGCCTTCCTACCAGGCATATACAAGTATCACACAGACAGCAAGTATACCCTATCATGCAAACCATTCCTTGGGCACCAGCCCGACATTGGACCTTGGTCCTGAATATCATACTAGCAAACAGTTACCAAGGCTAAACCCCGGTTCTTCATACTCATAACTACATGGGCTGGCATTGTGGCCGTAGACCCATTCACACGAAAGGGAAACTTACCTCGCACAGCAGAACCCTGCTGATACTCCTCTGGCTGCTGACTGCCAATTCCCGAACTGCTGACCCTTCGGCTTCTCGACTACCAAAACCAAACATCACTTAGTCAAATACAAAACCCTTTCGGGGGTAAAATGACCATTCTACCCCTAAACCAACTTGGTCCATATCTAAGGCCCAAGACTAAGGCCCAACATTATGTAAGCTTCCCAAGCCCACTAGTGGCCCACTAATGGCCTAATTTGCTACATTGGGACCAATCCCTTTATTGGGCCTTAACTTAAGCCCAACATATATACTTGACCCATAATCACTGACTCCTGATGGCCCATTAAGGCCCAAAGACCTATAGTCCAAAGCAAAGCCCACACCGAGGCCCAAATACTCAAGGCCCAAACCTAGAAACATATATGGGGCATACTTCTAGGTACGCTGAGCGTACTGGTTGATGGCTTGTACACCGTGCGTACCTCCTTATACGCCCAACATACAACCCTGGTAAGTCAACTTTCTAATAAGTGCTTAATACCCCGATTCAGAAGCTACAAACTCAGATCCTAGTCTTATTCCGTGTCTTAAACCATAAAGTTGTTTACTTGATGGCTTTCATGACTCACATAAGCTCAAACTCCAAAAACAATAATCTATTTCCATGGAAAAAGGTCTTAACTCATGCATGAACTCATTTGCACCTTCAAGATGACAACTTTACTACTCATGGGACACTTTTAGCTCTGAGGGTGGCAATCCCAAGCTCAAGGACAAAGTTTTACCATAAAGGCCTAATCTGTGGACCTAAAAAGGTCCAAAGCTCCTTATACCCAGATCTAAGCTTCTATGAGGAAATTTGGAAGCTTTTTTACCTTCAGAGTGTCTCAAATGATGATGTTATCCCAGATCTATAAGCTCTGGCCTCCAAGGTTCCTCCTTGCCACTCTTTTTCTTCTATCTTCCAAGCTTTAAACCACCAACTAAGATTCCCAAGGTCAATATCTCACATAATGAAGGGTTGGGGCGTTCTAGGATCTTTCTGGAGTTGGGGAAGCTGATAAGGAGGCTAGGGTTGGAGCCATTATGTTATTTATATAGTGGCACACCCTAAAAATAGGGTTTTGAGGCTCTGAGCATACGTTGGGCGTACGCCTCTCAACACCGTGATCACTTGCTCCATTATGTTGGGCGTAACCCAGCTTACGCTGGGCGTACCCATGCGTGTTCCAAAAATGCATGCATGGCCTTCCATGCGAACTTTTCTCCATAAGGGCCATTATTGCCAAAATCTTCAAAGTGTCATGACTCCTTCATTCTAGATCCGTTTCTGATTAACTTTATATCTACGGAAAGGTGGCGAGAAGCCCTATGCTTCTAACAACACACCCTGGCCCGAAACCTTCTTGAATAAAACTCAAGACCCATATATGACCAAAATGTCCCCTAGCCTTGACTTTTGGATCCATAAATGAACGCTTTTCCGAACGGGGTGTTACATGAATCCTATCTAGATGATAAATATACTGAATAGATATACTTCCAATACCAACCTCAATTTACCACCCATAAATAGTGACAATAGCAGTGCAGTATGAGCTAAAGATAATAGTTGCAACCCGGAGGATATAAATACAGTGTAGGATTGAATTGAAAAAGAACAACCTAGTAAAATTTTTATGTTTCAACATTAGTTCAAGCTCAGATATCAAAGTGGCAGCAAAAATGCTAGCAAAATTTCCAACTTGAACTCAAGTTGAATTCTGCATTTCAAGAAATCAAATGTGCATCAAGAATACAATCATTTCAGACAAAATGGTTGGATAAAGCATTGAGACGAGTACACATGAATCATGATTAATCAATTCATAAACTAAAAAGCACTAAGACCAACAACAATTTAAACCAAGCTTCCTCCATATCTGATTCTAACACAACTGCGAACATGACTCTCAATGTCAAATACTGAGTGACTTAAAATTATTAACAAACCAACAAATGCGATTTTATAAATATATGTGAAGAGATTGGAAGTATCATAGAAATTTGCCAACATTCCAATTTCAATCACCAGAAAATGACAGATGAAGAAACCCTAACTTCATTGGAGAGGTGAGGAAGTGAGTAGGACGTACTTGAGAGAGAGATTTATAAATAATTTCAGATTCAAAATGCAAATAAAATAAATACTTACAGAAATTGTTCATGATCAACGAGAATGAAGCCTAAATCATTAGAGGATTTCAGATTCAACATCAATCGGTTATAATGACTATGAAATATAGATCGATTATGGATCATTGTCTGAAGCTGAGAAGGAGACGATGAAGAAAGTGATATGACGATGCAGGTGGTGGTCGCTAGTTGATGTACAATCCTCTAGATTCGGCGAGGATACTATCGCCACCAACAGAGGCAAAGATAGAGAAAATGTCATGGCCGGAGAGAGGAGGGAGACGGTGAGGACAAGTGGACGACATACGTGAGAGAGGGAGAGAGAGAATGAGTTTTAGGGATGTGAAAGTCTCATTCCCACTTTTGTTGATTACAAGATTGCCATAAAAAAGTCACAGTCTTTAAATTTTTTTTATCTGGTTCACTTTTAGTTCTTAACTCTTCGGGAATATACGAATGATCCTTATATATATATATATATATATATATATATATATATATATATATATATATATATATATATATATATATATATATATATATATATACCATTCAAAATGTTATAAGTTTTTTCTCTCTATTTCTTTAATTTAAAAAATAAACTGTCAAAGTTTACTAAAATTTTCATGTTTACTCATACTTTTTATCTTATCGTTTACGACTATGTTTCTTACATCTAATCATCCAACTTTTTTTATATGTTTGGCTTAAGTTTTATTTTTAACGAATTTAGCCAAAAAATGATTTTTTTAATATCTTTACAGCTAGGTTTTAATATGTGTTTTCCAAAAAAAAAATACAACCTTTAACTATTTGTACACTTTTATATTTTACAAAAAAAAAATAAAATAAAATAAAATCTTTATATTTTTGTTTTTATGTATGTTTATTAGTAACCTTGTTTTTACAAATTAGTTTTTATTTTTAAATCTTTTTTCCAAATTTTTATATATTCGTTTAAAAGATATATTCATTTCACTTATCAAAACTATATACTATAAATTTGATCTTATATTATACATATATAAAAATTCTAGGCATCTTACATATTTCTAATTATAGTATTAAATAAAATATGCTAGTAATGTTTTTTATTTTTGGAGTTTTGCCGGTTTGACATTATGACACTAACAAAGGTTTTATATTCACATAAAATTTTAATTTACATAAAATAAATTATAAAAATTGTCCTTGTAATTTATATAGAAAATGTCATTGGTTTTTTTACATGAACAATCCATGTGAAATTAAAAAAATAATAATAATAATAATAATAAAAAAAAAAGTGTTACTGCAATTTATAAAAAATCTATAAGTTTAATCCCTACACTTTTCTATTCAGAAAATTTTGGTTCCTCCAAGCAGTTTACATGAAATGATAAAACGAGTAATAGCAGTATTTTTCTTTTATGTGGACTAAAACATATTTGTTTTCACACACACAAACACACACACAAAAAAAAAGGAATTTATAATTAAACATAAGGAACCAAAATACTACTATATACACATAACACATTTAATTAAACATAAAACTATAAAGAACTAAAGTACTATTTCAGTACGTTTCATGCTAACCACACATATCACATATGAGTTGAAAAAGATTACAATTCACTTAAATTTGAAACTCATTACAAGTTAATTTCTTCCAATAAAAATTCTAGAGCCAAGTCATTAATAATTAGTACTTTTTCACCCTCCACCTATCACCATCGATCTCCCCCTTACAGCTATACTGCAACAAATTCAAACCTTTACCCGCACCCATAATCTCACCGACGGCGCGTGTCTTCCACGTAAATCTCATAGCCGCTCTTCTAACTATATATTCTTGTCTTTTTTATTTCCTCAAATTGCACCACCATCTTCCATTGTTTTACTAGAAAAATGCTCCACCATAAATAGAAGGATTATATACCATTAATGTAAATAAATTACATACTTAATTTACTAAACCACACTATTAACCACTTGACCTTAACAATGTATGTGCAACATCGCTTTTTTAACATATTCTTTCTTTTTTTAGAGAATAAAAATTCAATGATTAAACCACATTCATACAATTTGATCAAAATATATGCTTTGGTTGAAGACCATTTAATTTAGTAACTTGATTAAAAATAAGTTTTGGAATTAATTGAAATGCCTACGAATCGAAGTGAGATTTCTAGTAAAATCTTAATTTCTTTAATTTTCAAATTCGAACATTCTACATTACAATTAAGAAAAAAAAAAAAAAAAAAGGAGTAAATTACATAATTGTCCTCACATTGTAGTTAATGCCACCTCATTACCAATTTACAGCTATATGCCAACAATGAGAAACAGTTTTTACCCTAAACACCACCGGCGGCGCTTCAATCCCACGTAATTCCGGCCACCGATCTTCTCTCTTCTTTCTACATTCCAAAAACCTCGGGCTTGTTTTTCACATTTCTTCTATAAAAAAAAAAATCTAACATTTTTACAAAAATCAACAACAATCCTCTTCAACTTCAATTAGAATAATCAATGAAACAACTAATCATAATCACTACTACTCTTACATTCTCAAGACGAGAAAAAAAAATTAAAAAAATAAAGCTGTAACAGAGGATGTTGAGACAATCAAATCTAGAACTAACTACCTATCAAAATTTCTAGAATAAGTTATGAATTCGAGTTTTTCAACATGGGTTTTCTTCAGGAGGAACAAAGAAATCGGCGTCGAGTTTATTCCGGCAAACAGGGCAAACAGGGTTCTTCGAGAGCCAAGTATCGGCGCATTGTACATGAAATCCATGGTTGCAACCGGGAAACATCCGAGCAAGTTGCTCCGGCTCGACATCATCCAAGCACACGGCGCATTCCGTTCCCAACACCAGATCCTTCCCCATGGTGGTCGGCAGTTTGGCGAGTTGGGTGGAGGAGAGGCCATTTTCGGTGGCGGGTTTTACCGGATCATCCCGATGGTAGTGGCGAGCGGCGTAGCACAGCAAGCAAATGTAGACGAGGAAAACAGCGCTCATACCAGCACATGGTAGGAAGAGAGCGAGGAATACTGATATCAGCATTTCCTTATTCCTTTCCCGGTGGTGTTCTGCCCTGTCCGGCGGAGGCGGAGGCGGAGGCGGAGGTTTAGTGTTGTTCTTGTGAGTTCTGAATTCTCGACGAATGGAACAGCAGTGGAGAAAGGGTTTTAAAGGGCGGAAGGGGGGGTGGGGGAGGGGTAGGGTAGGGGGTAGGGTGCGCACCGAGGGTAAGTTTCCTGGGAAAGTGATGGAAATAGTAAATTACAACTCAGTATATTGCAGTATACAACTGGGGAAGTCTTTCAAATGATTGTCATCATTAATTTTGTTATTTCTTATATTTATATTTTTTCCTCATACAATATTTATTTAATGATATATATATTTAATAAAAAACTAAATGGACCCCACCTCTCCCGTCGTTTTTTTTCCTTTTTCCACAGTAATTAATTCACCAACAAACCACACTCATCACACTCGATACGAATTTCACAACTCAAACTACTCACTAGAAACTTATATATATTTTGTTTCAAAGTTTAATAAAAACAACTATTCAAAGTATGATACAAAATCAAATAAAATTGAATACAATATCATATAAAGGTTAATAGTGTAGATTAGTTATAATTGTTAAAATTTCTTCATTAACATCCGTCCCAAGTGTTGTTGAGTTGTAGAGACATATATAATGTGGCACAATATCATCCATATAGCCTTCCTCGCTATAACAACAATTTCTATAGTGTGGTTTCCGACAAATTTATTGGTATATAAATCGATTAAAATGTTAATTCACCATAAAACTATAAGCACATTAAAATATTTGTGACCATAAAGGACTTGTGCTTTTAAAAGTTGATTGAAAATTTGTGTTTTTCTATGAAAAAGTATGAAATAGAATACACAAAATGCACGGATGTCAACGATGATGAGGTCGTCAAAATTGGAATGATATTTGTTGGGACAACAATGTAGATTTTAAAAAATATTAGAGGATGTATGAATTTATCATAAAAACAAGTTTTACCAAAACAAAACCATAGCATAGCATCTTTTGGAGTGTTGAATTTATTTTTTTTAATTTGAAAGCAAAATGATTATTTTATAAAATTCTAGGGACAAATCACATAAGAACAACTATATTTTAGATATTTTCCTAATAAATCATTGATTTTTTACAATACATGCGATTTAAATATTTATTACGGGACAAATCACATAAGAACAACTATATTTTAGACATTTGTTGGATCGAAAAAAATGTTGCAGCTGTATTTATTGGGTAAAAAAGCAATGGTTAATCCGAAAGTACTTTAAATATAATGTTTTTTTAAATTTCATTTACCCTGATTCAATGACTTTGTTACCTGATAATAGTATAAAAACAACAATTAACCTGTTTAATGTTCAAAAAAACGCCAGGCACACGATATTGGGAAAAGTAGGCTGAACCAAATATAAAAAATTCTATTCTAAGAAAACAAGAAACCTTGAATGTATATTTTTTCTCTCTTTCATTTGAAAAACATGCAAAGATAGAAATGGGAAACACATGGTTAATGGGGGGTTTTTTTGATGAAAGAGAAAAAAACATACATGAATAGAAAAAGACGTGAATTTGATGGAGAGGAAAAAAGCAGCTCAAGATATTTAATTTTATTTCTTTAATAAATTAAATAAACTAATTAGTTTTTATAGTTTTAAGATCGTTTAGACGTGGACAATAGGGATGCGATTTTGAATCGGAAAACCGGAATCGGAACCGGAACCGTTAGAACCGGAATATATAAAACCGGTTCCGGTTCCCAGTTTAAAATTTGACTTTATCCGGATAATCCGGGTTTGGGTTCGTCGGATCCGGGTAAACCGGGTCTAAAAATTGGAACCTGTGTTTGGAACCGAAACCGGTTTTTGTGAAACGTTTAAAAGATGCATATCTCATTCGTTTCAACTCCGATTAGCATGCGATTTTTTCCAACATATATTTTAAACTATAAATTTTTCATTTTTAATTTTATATTCAATGATTTACAGTCCCCCAAAGTCGAGATATCAAAGCTGGAAGTTTTTAATTTTTTAGTTTTTTTTTTTTTTGTATTCGGTGAAAGTTTTAAAACATGTATATCTAATTCGTTTGAAGTCGAATTGACATGTGACTTTTTCCAACTTGTAGTTTACAGTTTGTACATGATTTTATACTATAATTTTATCATTTTTTGTTTAATATTTAATGATTTACAGTCCTCCAAAGTCAGAATATCAAAACTGGAAATTTTTAACTTTTTAGCTATTTGTTTTTATTTTGTATTCTGTAAAAATGTTAACATATGCATATCTCATTCGTTTAAAGTTGAATTGACATGCGGTTTTTTCCTAAATGTATTTTAGAGTTTGAACATGATTATAGACTATGATTTTGTTAATTTTGGTATAATATTCAATGAGTTACAGTCCCCCAAAGTCAGGATATCAATATGAAAAATTTTAAAGTTCAACCCACTAAGTAGTAAGTAATTACCAAAAAACTTCTGTTTTTTCTGGTTCTAAACTCACTTTATCTAGTTCCAACCTACTAACTTTGATGTTTTCGGGTTTTCCGGTTCTAGACGCACTTTACCCGGAACCGGTTCCTACATACCGGTCCGGTTTCCGGTTCTTCAAAATCTCATTACCGGTTCAGGGTTTTCCGTATCCGGGTCCATTCGGTCCCGGTTTGGACCCACTTTCATCCCTAGTGGACAACATACTATTGTATATTATCACACCTAAAAAATGTCATATTATCATTCTAGTCATATATGGGTGTTCCATCCCTCCCCCGATTTGATTTTTTTGTCTTTTGTCTTTTTTTTTTTTGTCTTTTTTTGTTGCTTTTAATTTTTTTAGTTATTCTTGTTGTTGTTGTTGTTATATATTTTGTATAAAATTTTAACATTCGGACCATATTATAAATTCGAACGTCTATATAAAATTGTTTTTAAATATTTTATATATTTTAATATTAATATTATTATTGTTATTATTATTATAAATTTCGAACAACATTTAATAAATCGAACATTATAAATTCGAATGACTATATAAAATCGGAACAAAAACAAAATTTGTCCCTATTAATTGATGCAGTATTACAATTACGTGGTAATAACTTGTGTAAAAAAAATCAGAACAAAAACAAAGTTTGTCCCTATTAGAAAAACAAATTATATATATATATATATATATATATATATATATATATATATATATATACACACACACGATTTTATATCAAAAGAGAAAAAAATGATGTCAAATCAAATGTCAAAATTTTGATATGATTGACTTTAAAGGGTAAAGGTGGTTAAGAGTGACATTTAGACTACTCGGAGTGCGCTCACTCCCGTTATTGTGCCTCATAACACGTGATAACGTCAATAAACACCGCTCATCTCTCTTGTTATTACATGTTAAATGATTTTGCGTTAATTCTCGTTACCACTATCACATTTGGTGACGGCGTTTTTTATTTTTTAGCCTAGTAACTCGTGTGGGCGTTGCCCACACTCACCTCTTTTTTGGTACAATCCAACTAAATAACATATAATAATACCCATTATTTTTTATTTTATTTTTTAAAATTTTTGACGTTTTTAGTTTGTATATTTCCATTTTTTTTTATTTATGTCATAATATTTGTAATTGTCATATAAATTAAAAATAACATTTAAAAAGTATAAATAAAATTTTAAATCTCAAATTAAAAACGACATAAAACAAAATTACAACTAATGATAAAAACATTTAAAAAACTAAAATCCAAAAAAAAAAATTATCTAAATTAGTCATTTTCAGTGCTATAGTAAATATGATTTGTCAAGTCTTCTCGAAGTTGTTTGGGTTTTCGTTGTTCTTGAATATCAACGACTCTATGTAAGTATTATGTTGTTCCTGTTTGAAATTGAATGTGTCCAGATACTCTATGTTGTTTTGTCATTTATCTTCAATCATCATGTTATGCATTACGATACGTGCATACATATGCATACATAATATCTCTACGAGTGTCCAACTTATATAGTCATGTCATATATTCAACTATGTGTCGTTTTTCTTTCAGAAATCCGAAAGCAAGTTTCAAGTCCTTACATGCTTCTTCTTATCTTCTCTTGAAAAATTTGTCTCTTGGTTCTATCGGGTATCGAAACGCCTTCATAAACGTAGAATATGGTGGGTATATTCCATTCGTGAGGTAATACCCGAACTTATACTTATGTGCATTTACTGTGAAAGTAGCATCTGATGCATTTCCTGTCAGAAAGTCCTGAAATATTGGTGATTGATCAAGAACGTTTACGTCGTTGTTAAAACCCGCAACTCTGGAAAAAAAACATGTCAAATCCATAAGTATTGTGATGCAATAGCCTATAATGCTAACGAAGACGATCCAAAATGACCACTTTTGTATTGACATTTGAACGCCACATGACAATTTCTCTATATCTACTTTTTGCAATCAATGCTTCCAAGCATACCCGAAAAACCATGACGTTTTTCATGTGCAGTATATAGTTGTTGCATGTCATTTAATGAAGGTTTGCGCAAGTATTTATCACCGAAGGTTTCGATAACACCTCTCGCAAATCTATACAAACTTTATCGTGTAGCTCGTTCTGACATTCTCATATAGTCATCAATAGAGTCGGGAAACTCCCCAAAGTCATAAGCTTGATTGCAGCAACACGTTTTTGCAACCATGTAAAACCTCGTTTACATGTCGCATCATACCTCATTTGGAAATATTCATACCTAAACATAAATTTAATTTTAAAACAATTATTTAATAATCTAAAGAGCATATATTTAATTTTGTAAACAATTATTTAACAATCTAAGAAACATGTATTTAATTTTTAAAACAACTATAATTATGGTACCTGCTTTCCATTGCATTGACTATTCGTTGAAACACATTTTTCCACAAACGAAACATTTTTTTTTAAAAATCACTAGGTTGGTAGACACAATTATCCGCAAAATAATCGTCTAATAGACGTCTATGCCATTCTTCACGATCTCTGTTCAACGTCGCATGTCTGGTCAGTAGTGGAGTTGGCTCTAGGGGTAGCATGTCCGTAACACATCGGTACATCATACCCATAAACATATCATCCTTATTCATATCATGATTGTATCGATGAAACGGATCAAAATGATCCATTTTTTTAATTAAACAGAGCACTAGAAAATAAAATGAAATTAAGAGAAATATGAATTATTGAAATAATTTGTTGAGTTTTTGTAGGTAAAATGGAGATAAAAATGTTGTGTATTTATATTAATAAGGATTTTTTTAAATAATCGTGACCCTTTGGAAACAGTAAAAAATGTGACCGTTCCAATCAAATACTTCATTTTCTCCATCTTACCACCATAACATCTCTTATCATAACACAAAAAAACACAAGGGGCGGGGGTACATAGCGTCATATAACGCTGTTTTTTTTCGTCCACGTCGGAATTACACCTAAAAGTGTTGCCCGCTCCCATACGTCTAAAGTTATTATGGGGGCGTTGAGGGGCTGTACATGGCTTAATTTTTTGGGTGACCAATTTTTTTTTTTTTGAATATATATATGTTTTTTTATTGGTTTTGAACTCTTATCATTTGAAAATATTTGAATTCGAAGTACCGAAAGTTATAAAAATAAAGGGAAAACAATAAAATAACAAAAACAAAATTATGTGTTTTTGAGTTATAACAAAAAAAAAAAAAAAAAATTGTGGTTTGAATTCGTTTCACGTTTTCAAGGATAATTAAAAAGGAAATAATAATAATTATTTTACATATTTGAAATTATAATATAAATAGCTAATTGGCAAAACGGTGACGTGTAGCGTGAGGTACAAGAAATCTCACGAGAACACCATGCTTTCGTGTCTCTTTTTTGATCTAACGGCGTTGACTTTACCGTTTGCATAAATTGAAATAAAAACGGCAGAAATGCAGTGAGCCGTTAGTTTATTTTATGTGTGTGTATGTTACGCGCCGTTCATTTTGGAGTTTGCTTTTTTAATATTCCCCCACTTTAACTTCAAACAAATATTCATATGTTACTTTTCTTTAAAAAAACATATTACTTTTTCAACTTTAATAAAAGATAAAAAGAAGCTACACAAAAAGTATATTTTTAATGAACTTGTTTTAGTTTAGGAATTATTTTTAAAATGTCTTTGTCTCTATGACATAAATTTTGAGACAAGTTAATATACTAATAATGATTTTTATCTATATATAATAAGTTGAAAATCATAAAATTACGATAACCGTTGCATTTGTGTTTTTAAAGGGGTGAAATCAATGACACCTTTTGAATAAAATGGTGGTAAAGCGGCTTATTTTCCAAAACATATATTATTCTTGGACACCCACCATTAACCTTTTTCTACAATTCTCTCTTCTTTTTTATCGATGTTTATGTAATCATTTCGAAATATTAAAAATTAGTCCCTGAACTTCTGCATTATGCAAATTTCTACTCTTCCAAAATCTTATTTTATCATATTTCCCCCATGACTCACCTTCTTACGCGTACTTTATTCACCTTTATTGGAAATAACAGTGAAAGCTTTCTTTTTCCAAATTATTGAAATTTACTCCCTATATACATGTTTTTCTTGAAAGTGAGAGGAAAAACTTAGGTGTGTGATAATCAATGTTTCTAAATTTTGTGTGCATGGTGTTCGTTTAATGTGTTTATATAATAATTCGGTCCTATATATTTTTGTATATCACGAACGAATTGTGTATGTAGGATGATTCAAACAAATGGCAACTTATTGTATAGACAAAGAAGAATGTTCGAGATCTTAGCGACCCAAAACATGGTATATAATTAGTATATATACATATAGTACCCGTGAAATGTATAAATGCTATGAAATGATGGTTAAAAAATAACTATGTTCTAAACAATTATGAATTATTAGGTAACAGTTATAAGAGCACTCACATCGATGCTAATATCTTGCAAAACAAATGCCAACTCGCTATCATTTATCGTTTTGGAAAGAAAAATTAATAGGTTTTAATGTTGAATTACTAGTTTTTTTATATTAAAATATTGATACAATTAAAATTTGCAAGTCTTGCAAAACGTGAAAGACAAAATACACATAACATATGATTCTTGTGATGTGGTATTGCAATTTAGTTTTGCAAGACGCGATGTAGAATGTCTAATTAGTTTAAAGTGATCATGTCACTTCGAACTAATTTTGGTCGATTCCTCCTTGAGTAGTCATAACATCAAGTGACTTTGGAGGGCTCAAGTTGAACACAATTACTATAGACACACTTTGGCTTTGGCACAATCTACCTTGGTCATTTGATATCTTAAACTAAATCACACATTAGCTTGGCATAATCTCATATGATACAAATTGACTTGGTAACTTTCAAGTCAAACAAATTGCCTTGGTCGGTTTGAATGTAAAAAAGCTAGTAGTGTGATAAAAGTTGGATTTTTCTTTAATTTTAAATTTTGGTTGTATGTGTATTTGTATTGTTTTTATTTTATTGTGCTTAATTAGTTGTACGATGTCCCAATCAATTTGAATTCGACTAATGGACATTTTAGAGACAATATGATCATGGCTTACGTGACGTGAACTTTAAATGCCACTTTTATGCTTTGACATGTGACAATGATACTAAAGACATTTGAGATATGTTATCGAGGAACCTTGGAAACTAGTTATATTTTTATAAAAATTCCGAAACACTATGAAAAAAGTTAATTTAGAAGGAGCGTGTAGTTTGGTAAAAAAACGAATTCCTTCAATAGGTTGATGTGTATAAAAGTTTAAGTTATAGTATTTTTAGTGTTACAACCTTCTAAGGACTATAAGAGTAAGGACTTTTGACTAATGATACCCAAGTATCAACAATCAACATCACGTCAAAGGAAAATAACCAAATAAGGTAATCTATGCCTTTTCTTATTCATGTCCCTTTTCATTTTATAAGTTATATACAAGTTTGAGATGTTAAATGTGAAATTTTAAATTATTTTCTAGAACCTTTAAAACTTTAGGACTATCAAACATAATTTTGCATCTTACTTTTTGTTTAACGTAAGTTAGTGTTGTATGTGCTTGGTTAATAAGTTTGTATTTATTCTACACATTTATGATTATACTTTTAACCAACAATATGAATCTGTCAAGTTTAATCTGTATATTAAATATAAGAATTATTGTTGTATGTAATCCACTTCTTTGTTGATAAGTATGCATCTTTGTCCTTACCAAACACCTTGAATGTCGCTACTCGCTATAATCTATTTAAAGTCGTACTTAAGGTTTTCCTAAAAATATTTAGAATTTGAGTTTGCGGAATGTCCCAAAATAGTAAACTTAATTCAAATGTGAAAACTAGCAATATTGGTAAACATATCAAAATATGATTCAAGCTCACCACACATTCCGTGACCTTATAATAGTCTAAACTAATCCCTAACTTAAGTTGTGGTCTTAAATATAAACACATCAAAATAAGTTAAACAATATATTTGTCCACTAAGTTACCTGAGATTGGTTCATTTAACGTAAAGGATAACAATCTAATATTACTCAAACCAGCTCTAAATAAATCAGTTTAAAACACAAATAGCACTTATGGTTTAAAAACCCACATCGATAACGGGTCTATATGACCAAAAGTTTGATTTCAAACAATATTAGTTCAAATCAAACAAAAAAAACTTGGGTTCAATAACTCCAAATCAAATCAAAGGTCTTGCCCAAAAAAATGTAGTTAAACATTTTAGTTTTAAAAAAGCGGACTTATAAGTCCAACAAAATACAAAAGGATAACAAATTCATAACAATATGTATGATGCAATGCATGCAACTACACACACATATTTGTTAATCTCATAAGTTCAACTCACTAACAAACATCGGATGAATAAAGCTCATGCCAGACGAAACTGCTAACCTTTGCAGTAACATATAACAACAAAGTTTGATGACCGGATATGAAGAGCTCATGCTAGAAGAAATTGTTGACTTTTACACTTATATCCACATACGAGCACTAGGGCCATCCACATAGGTCACACAAGGGGCGTCTAGCCTTAACTTGTGCACTTTAGGGTTATCTAGAAATCAACTCACATCAAACAATACAAAACACTTGTCAAATTTGATACCTAAGATCTTATAGTCACAACTCATCCTATCATGATATGCATAAGTAAGATGATCATAACAATTCCAAAAATATAACCTTTTTGCATTTATAATCAAATCATTCCACAAAATGTCATTTCATGAATGCACATATAGTTCACATAACAATCAATGCTTATACATAATATCATATAACGAAAACCAACAAAACTTATAAAATCATAAAAGTAAGATTAGGGATGTGTATTCCCGGCAACTCACCTTAGTCTAATGATAGCAATACCACACTCTTCCATATTTAAGTATATTTCTTTAAATATTATGCTTCTAAGTCAACCACCTAAAATCATCATCATCTATATATCTTATAAAACAAATATTTTTTGTTGAATCTCATGCATTTGAAACTCCTAAGACTATTCAACATATACAGTTTAATTTATGATTAATTGAAATGTTGTGATGTGTAACTCTCAAAACTCTTCAAATTATTTTATTTAATTGATGCCTTAAAGTGAATATTTAGCATATGTAAGAACATTGTAGCTTTCATATTACATATATGTCAACACAAAATCATATTACATATATGTCAACACAAAATGATAGATTATTTTGCTAAGGTTTGAGGAGTTACGCGGGTGGTTTCATGGATGTAAGAGAGTAATTGTAACTTTTCCAAATGTAAATGCAACTAAATTCATGTTGAGTGCATAAAAAGAGAAATTTGACCTGTTTATCTGTTAGAACAATTGATGTTGGTAATATGTATGTATCTTTATGTTGTCTTTTTCTTTTTGTGTTAAGACAGTCTATTTTCTATCCAAGATAACATTAATTAACATGTATTTTATTCTATTAATTACATGTTATGTTATTTTCTATCGCTTATTTTGTTGTAAATGACATGGTATAATTTTTTATAATTGATTTTGATAAAATGAGTTTACAATTATTATTCAAAATTATTGGTGATAATAACTAATTAAAACGAATGATTTTAAATATAATATGACTTTATTATTGAAAACCAAAGATTATTTATGTTTTATAAAGTTACATTTTTTATATGCTCGCAAAACTAATGTAGATGTACATATTTTTTTTAAATATTTTTATAGTAATAAAAATAAGTAATTTACTATATCATATTACATTTGTCAAATTCAATTTTTTATCGTAAAAATAAAATAAAATATGATATGACTTTATAATGTTATAAGAAGATCAATATACCCTTCTATGGGTCATCTCACCATTCTAAGCTCACAATGAACCTTAAGTATCCTAATATGAAGGATGAAAGCTAAGGTGTAACGTCCGTAGATCCGGACTAGTTAATTTAGAGACGATAGGCGTCAAAAATGAATTTTTGATGAAAGATTATTTAGAATGAATAATCTTAACTAAGTTATAGTATATATTACAAGGTTTCCGTGCATATAAATAACACCGAAATCCGAGTTATAACGAAGAAGTTATAACCTGTCGAAGTTTCGCGGCAGAACCGGCACGACGTTGAATGACGTAAAAAGTGAATTTACGTTAGAGTGATATTTAGCCTTATCAATCTAAACGAAATTCATAGAGTTCGTTAAACCATGAACGGGCATAAAAAGAACGTCCAAATCTGATTTCGTATGAGAAAGTTATGATTTTTCTAAGTTTCGACTTAGCGGTATGCAACCCGAATACTTGATTTGAGATCGAGAGCTTTTTAGCCGAAACGATCTAAACAAGAATCGAAGATCTCGTTAATAGTAGTAAAACGATAAAAAGATATGCGAAAACGGACGTCGGATGAAGAAGTTATGAATTTATAACGGAGTTTTTCTGTTCCGGCCTACTAAAAATAAATAATAAAAATAAAGTCAAAATTAGCCAACGGAGTCTAAACAAAAGTTGTAGAGCGTAGTCTCACCTACACGGGGATATAAAGAACGTCGAAAACGGTGTTCATATAAGAAAGATATTAAGTTTTGAAGTTTATTAAATATTTTCGATATTTAATTTAAATATAAATTTGATATTATCCGGAAGGGGGGAGAGTCAGCGTTCTTATCCCCATTACGCCCAACGTAATTCGTGTTTCAGTCCCCTATAAAAGGGTGTCGAGGGAAACCGACTTCTTTGCTCATTTCTTCCATTTTTCTCGCGTTTTTGCATCGTTTTTCATGCAAGAAATATCCCGAAGCCCCGGTATCATTCCCAAGCCCTGAAGCAAGTCCCAAGGCCCCGAAGATCCCGAGAAGTGTGATTCCCGAGCCGCAGCTCTGCCCGTGAGGAGCCCGGTTTTTGTGAAAATCTTCCAGATCTACCGAAGAATACTCCTTCTACAAGCCGTAATGTTGTCCGATCATCTTCTAATCAAGTGAGTGTGTGGTTACTTTCTTCTAACACATAAATATTAAGTATTTGCTATGAAATACGTGCTATATGTATAATATATTGTTTTTTATTTGAGATGATTGTGGAATGGATGAAGTGTATAAGTTTTAATGAGTTAAACTATATATGTATTTTGTATCTAAAAATATGTTGGGTAGAACATGAGTAGATGGGGTTGTTGGTAGGTGATAAAATATGGGTTGGACAATGAGATAAAAGAATAAAGAGATAAACTTGTTTTAGATCTGGATGTATGGATCAGATCAGGAGGTTAGTTTTAGATCTGAGCGTATGGATCAGATCAAAAGATTAGTTTTAGATTCGAGAGTATGGATCAGATCAAGAGGTTAATTTTAGATCCGGGAGTACGAATTATGTATTTTTGAATTACGTGTTCATTCGATAAGGTATCATGTGTATAGTCCCTTTTAGGAACGTGATTTTAATACAAGAATTGATCAAAGTATGAAATATACATATGTATGTGAAGTATTTGTTATTTTCCGAAATACGTGTTAGATATATTTGATGATATACAACATACGAATCAGTTTTGGTTCAATATGTGTTCAGATGTATATATATATATATATATATATATATATATATATATATATATATATATATATTATTACTTAAAACTTTGTGTTAAGTATACACTAGTTAGTCTTTTTCCTAAATGAAGATAGTATCGAAAATTGATTATAAGTATTGTAGGTTTGCCTAGGGATGGGTTAAGACTTAAATGGGATGTTTAGTTCAACTAAGTTTGGACATTGGGTAGTCTCTTATTAAGAGTACGTGCGTTGCGAGATTTATGATCGGTGGAGTACGTCCTACGTACAGAAGTACATTTTATGTACAAAGTATTTTTCAAAGCTTTGTGTCTTGGGTGCTGCTTGTGCCAGGGTACTATTATGTTCTCGGGTACGATTCTTTCGCATATCAGAGTAATATAATGTTCCAGAAGTACTATCATGTACAAAGTCTTTTTGACAATTTTGTGTGTCGGTTACGGGAGCGTACGGGAGTACTCTAGTAGTATTTCCACATACTTTTATTTTGAGAGAGGTTTGGAGTCAGCGTTTCTCTTATGAGGTGATCGACCGAGCTTCATATGTCATCGTTTTCTTTCACGAAGTAATTAAGGGAACTTCGTAGACTGCCTAATAAAGTGTGTCGGTAATAGACCACTGATAGGTATGTTTGGTGTTATATTGATGGATATGGTGCGTCTGGGGGTGAAATACCTCACGTATTCAAGCCACTGCTAGACAAAGTTCGATGTTGGGATAGGTAGAGTCTGGGGGTATAATACCTCATGATAGTTGGACCACACCTAGGCATTGTTATCTAGATAACTACCCCTGACTTAAAATGTCTTGTGGTTCTTTCTTTTACGAACGAAGGTTCGTGGTGAAACTTATTCCATTCCCCTCATTTGATGTCTTTATTGATCCTCTTTTGCTGCCAGGGAATTTCTGAAGCAGCTTCGTCAGTTTGTGGTTCATATCGATTCCTTAGGCTAGATCTCGTAAGATCATTGTATAGGGTCAGTATGTGGGGGATCGACGGGATGGGATATATTGTTTTAGAAATATAATTTATATGTCTTTATAACATTAGTGGTTTCGCAGGATCGAGATATACTTTATTATCACGTTGTTTGAACTAAGAGCTTTCATTCTCTGTGTTCCTTAGGTGATTAGGTTCACCAGAGATATTTGAACTAAGTGTTCATTAGATATTTGAACTTAGTGTTCATCAGGGATAATTGAACTAAGTGTTCATTAAGTGTTTGTGAACTAGGTGTTCATTGGGTAATATTGGAACTAAGTGTTCATTAGGTGTTCTTGAACTAGGTGTTCATTAATTATTGTGAATTGTGTGTTCACCAGAGGTAATCTAACAACCTTGGTAACACTAGACTTTGTGTCAGTTCCTTAGGGCAATCCTTAGGAATGAATGAGAGAAGGGTAATTGGTTCTTAGGATAATCTTTAAGAAATAAATGGAGATAATGGGGGTGGGTATTTGAATTGATTGTTTGATAATTAAATATAATAATTATATTATTGTGGGTTGAAAACCCTATATGCCCACCAGGCTCCAAAGCCTGACCCACTCAGTTTTCTTTGCATTACAGGTAATGACACAAGAGTATAAGTTGGTGGACTTGACGAGAGATTTTAGATTATAGGCCAGTAGTTATGAATAACTGTTGTAAGGTCTATTTTGTTATGTTTATGCTTTTGGTCTGTATTGAACATGACATCCCGAGATTTTGTTATATAATGAAAATACATTTCTTTAAAGAAATGCTTTGATAATTTTTATCATATTTTGTTTTGGGAACAAATTCCGCAACTGTTTTCTTTAAAAGATTACTCTGATTTTATAAAAAAAAGCATAAACAAATCGGACTTTTCTGACCGTGAAAATGAGGATGTTACATAAGGAGACCAAATGAATAAACCCAACTGGCGACATGAGCAAAACAGAAAGCGGTAAACGGGACATGACATCTAACACGTCATGCCCTTCCCATTTCAGTATTTGACAGTTTCAAAAGAAAGTTTGAACTATGAACTATTTCACTATTATTTTTAAGCATCACCAAATTGTTTTTCAAATATATCATAACCAATCATATTATCATACTACCCTACTATGTTATCATCAATCCAAATCCAATGTTGTAAGAAATATCAATATACCCTTTTATGGGTCAAATCATCATTCTAAGCTCACAATGAACCTTAAGTGTCTTAATATAAAGGATAAAAGTTAAGGAGACCAAAGGAATGGACTCAACTCGAGACATATGCAAAACACAAAGCACAAAATGTGATAGGACGTTTGACGCATCATGCCCTTTCCGTTTCAGTATTTTTCGGTTTCACCTAAAGGTTTGATCCAAATGAACTATTTCACTAGTAGTTTTAAGCATCACCAAATTGTTTTTAAAATATTTCCTAACCAATGACATTATCAATTTAATTTAATGGTTATAGTTTGGTAGGGATGTCAATTGATGACACGGAACAAAACGACAAATACATACGTCATGAAACAAAACTGAAATTCAAATTTGTGTTTATGTTGAAAGTAAAAAAACAATGTCGTGTCGTGTCATGTCGTTTTCAAAATTAAACACGAAATTGATATAATATTAACATGTAATTGTTGTGTTTTTATGAGTAAATATGAATTAAATAAAATAAGGATTGATTCATGTTATCTTTGATGTGCTTTAATTCTATCATTTTCATGTTAATTAAAAGTTACAAATATCGTTTTACGTCGTGTTATATAAACTACTGTGCTTTGTCATATAAAAACACAATACGACTAGAAATTAACACCCTTACAGTTTAGTTCCATGTACCCTAGTTCTCTCCCTCATAATACATAATCTATTTAGTTTTTAATTTTAATAGACTATTTTAAATCAAAAACCAGAAATTGAATTATGGAATGTAAACATTGATAAGAAAATTAAACAATAAATTGAGATAATATTAGCATGTATTTACTGCGTTTTTATATATGAATTAAATAAAGTAATGATTAATTTATGTTATCTTTTTGTTTTAATTGTATCGTTTTCCGTGTTAATTAAAAGTTATTAATATCGTTTCATGTTGTGTTATATAAACTACCGTGTCTTGTCATATAAAAACATAATACGACTCTCCAAATTAACACCCTTACAATTTAGTTCTGTGTACCCTAGTTCTTGTTACAAATAGGGGATGAACTGATTGCTTGGATTCTATGAAAGCCGCGATTCACTATCAAATTGAAGTATTGCGATGGTACAGATTGAACATTCAATTGGATGAAATTCAGAGAATGTTTGTGAAAATATTCTTCAAGATGTACTAAAAAATGACCAAAAAACGGATTTATGATATATGTTTGAAACTGTCATAACACCATAAGAACTAACATAAAAAACGGGTATTTGGATAAAGGTCAAACCAATGGTCAATTTTCTGAAGAATTTTTTTTTTTCTGATGCATTTTTATATAGTAACATATCCTATATAAAAAATTTCCGCGCTGAGCCAGGGGGTCTGCCCCTTGGACCTCGCTAGGGGCTGCCGCCCCTTGGACCCCGCTCCCAGAGGCGTTGCCCCCAGACCCCCGTTCGTTTAGGGGTTTGCCCGTAAATAACAGTGTACTTTGAATATTAGCAAACTTGAACAAATGTGCACTCCTACACCATCCTAACTTGTTCCATATTCATAATGATCACTTTTTGTCAACAAATTTAATTATATTACACTTAAATAATATTGATGATATTAAATCACTAATAATTCTCTCCCTCGTAATACATAATCTATTTATTTTTTAATTTTGATAGACTATTTTAAATCCAAAAACCAAAAATGGAATTATGAAATGTAACCATTGATAAGAAAATGAAATCCTACACAGATTTGGGCTTAATGCTAACCCCATTTTCCATTAGATTTCGGCCCGGTCCAAAATTTCTGATCAAAGCTCGGCCCAAAGTTATAATGTAACCGACCCCGGTTCAACGGTTTAGATAAGAGTTTAGGGCACAGGTGATATAAATACAGAAAAACTCCACAGCCATACGGTTTAGGGCTTAAACGAAGAAAATTGAAGCCGGAGAAGAGGGCTCTTCATTAGGAAGGAGCTGTACTGTCTTATCCAAATCGTCCAATAAACAAAAGGTAACCGTTGATGATTTAATCTCGAATATCTGACAAGTAAGCGCTGATTACTGATTTATATTGTTTTCATTCAACTTAACAGATTCAATCCTCTAAATTATTTGTCTTTCGGTTTATTTTGGCAACAACTAGTCGTTGATTTTCCCTTTGATTGTGTTTTGTTTCTAATTTTTTCATTTTGGTGTATGAGAAAACCGAAAACCCTAGTTTTTTGCGGTTATGCTGTATGTAATTATAAATTGGAGGAATGTAATTCTGATGTTTCATTACTCGCGCTGATCGTATCTGTACATATCTATACTAATTACAAAGTTCATTAGCTGCAATTTTTACTTTATGTAAAAGTTAAAAGACTCAATTTTTTGTCGATGTATATGTTTGCTCCTAAGATTTATCAACAATCAATTGTTTGCTGTGTGCTTAACCTAACTATTATCTATTCTTTGACCCTTTTATAGTTGTTGAGAAAACCCTAGATTGATTTGGAGACGCTTTATCTAATTTGTGTTCAATGTCTGTAAATGTTTCTTCTTTGAAGGATGGATCGTTATCAGAAGGTTGAGAAGCCTAGAGCAGAGCAACCAATTGATGAGAATGAGATCCGAATTACTAGCCAAGGAAGGATGCGAAGCTATATCACCTATGCAATGACATTGCTTCAGGTAAACTCTTCATGAATGTTAAACTCACAGCATCTTCTAGTTCACTAATACCTTCATCTTTTTCAAGTTTTATAAACTTTGATGTATGTAAATAGTACTTACTAATTACTATGAACTTAAATCTTATGATTTATGTGCTTTCCAGGAAAAAGGATCATCAGAGATTGTATTTAAAGCAATGGGAAGAGCCATCAACAAGACTGTTACTATTGTGGAATTGATAAAGGTTTCCACTTTTTTTTTTTTTTTTTTTTTTTTATCTACACACTTATATTACATTCTCCAAATTTTTACTATTTATCACCATCTTCTTTCATCATATATGTTTAGAGGCGAATTGTTGGGCTTCATCAAAACACATCCATTGGATCCACAGACATAACTGACACATGGGAACCTTTAGAGGAAGGATTACTTCCGTAAGCCAACATTCACACACACTTCTTAAAAAAACACACTTTCAATATTCCACTTCTCCACATTTCATAAATTTCTAAACTTTTTTCTTTTCTCAGTCTCGAGACCACAAGACATGTTTCAATGATCACTATAACTCTCTCCAAGAAGGAGCTCAATACATCATCTATTGGGTGAGTTAGTTAACAAATAACAATTCATTTTTTTTTTCTTTTTTCCTTTTGCATTATCATTATTTATAAATTATCCCTTAAAAATTTACTTGGTTAACCTTTTTTCAGATATCAACCACCATTGCCAGCTGACCAGGTCAAGGTGGCAACTGAATTTGAATATGATGGAGGTATAAATTTATATTATACATGTCATAATATTATTAACTTTTTAGAATATTTATATTTTGATTATTTTAATTTTTATAGAAGGATCACCAACTGCAAGGGGCAGAGGTCGTGGTGGAAGGGGGAGAGGGCGTTCTAGACCCGCACCAGGTAAAAAATAAATAATATATTTTTTTTTAAAAAATATTTGTTAAAAGATTATAAAGTAAATTGCTATTTCTTTATTTTGTTAAATGATAAACAGGAAATGGTTACGGACCAGATGAGTATGATGATGGGGGTTGGGATGGTCCTGGTGGGTATCCACCCAGGGGGAGGGGAAGGGGAAGGGGACGTGGGTTCCGTGGGCGTGGAAGGGGAAATTACAATAATGCCCCTTACATGGACACTCAACAGGAAGTAGGAGGGTACAACAACCAAGAGTCTCCCAGGGGTAGGGGTCGTAATTTCCGTGGGCGTGGTAGGGGTGGCTACAACAATGGCCCTTACATGGAAAACAACCAACAAGATTTTGGTGGGTACAACAATCAAGAGTCTCCCAGGGGTAGAGGACGTAATTTTCGTGGTCGTGGAAGGGGTGGTGGTGGTTACAATAATAATAATGATATTAATAATATTAATAATAATAATAATGCTTATATGGATAATCAACAAGATGTTGGAGGGTATAATCAAGAGTTTCGAGGTATGTTATTTTTTTTGACAAATTTACCCTTTCTGTTGTTGAAGTTCTTAGTTTTGGTCCCAAATTGAAAAGTATAATGAAACGAAGGGACGAAAAATGTAAATTACTATGGTTGATTAATGTTTTTGGATGGAATAGGGCGTGGTCGTGGGAGGGGGACACGTGGCAGGGGACGTGGGTTCAGGTCAAACAGGCCAAATCAAGGTGCAGGTGTTGGTGGTGGTGATTAAAAAAAAGGTGGCTATGTTTTCTTTTATGATGAATGTTTGGATGATGATGCCTGGCATTTCTATGTTTGGTTTTTGAATTTTTTTTTTAATTAAAAGTTTGGGATAATTTGACTTAGGAAATGAGTTTGTACCAAAAGTGTAGACTAAGTTTTAGTACTTTTTTTTTATTGTTATTTGATTTTTTCAATTTTTATTGTAATTTTTGTTCTTGATTTTTGGCTGTAGGATTTGTAGTTCATGCGTTTGATTTTCTAGTATTGCAACCATGCAATTTCGACTCTTGATTTGCTAAATAGTATTTTAACCTCACATAATCTAAAAATAACACTAGTAGTTGATTGCGTGACTTCAAATTTCGTCATATTTGCTACCTTAGATCGAAGGTAACGTGTTTTAAACTTAAAGTTTAACAGGTTTAAGAAATCAACAAATATTGTGTTATAAAAAAAACCCAATA
Source organism: Lactuca saligna (assembly GCF_052625555.1). Lineage (NCBI taxonomy): Eukaryota > Viridiplantae > Streptophyta > Magnoliopsida > Asterales > Asteraceae > Lactuca > Lactuca saligna. The sequence continues at coordinate 30,861,725 of NC_136424.1, forward strand.
TATTATGAATTTATCGTGGTTTGTTTTCTTAAACGAACTTGTTGGTGTAATGGTATATATATGTTTCATGTATAAGTTATAGTTGGGTTGATACTAGACCTCACAAACGTGTAGTTGAAAGCGTTTGACTTTAAGCCTATCTGTTTAGTTATCATGTCGTGTCAGTCTGTTTATTTGCCTATCCGTTTAGTTATCGTGTCGTGTTAATCCGTTTATTTTTGTTATGATTTTGTGTTTGGTTTTGAGTTAAAGTCTAAACCTTATAGAAAAAATAAAATAAAAATTATAATATGTTTAGAAAGAAAAATGGAATGAATTAGAGTTGGGAAATAAATGAGATATGTAACGAAGAGAGTGAAATTAAGTTATTTTAAAAGTTTGAATTTTACTTTTAATTTTTGAATTTGGGCCATTACAAACATATAATATTTAAAATATTTATAATATGAAATTTATAAAAAATTATATATAATTAAACATGTTATATTTGAGTTGAAAGTCTTAACCCTAACCCGATCCGTTTAATTATCGTGTCGTGTATGTCAACTCTTTTATTTTCGTATCGATTTCATATCGGGTTTCGGGTTAAAGTTTAAACCTTAAAAATATTTTGTTTTATTGAAACATTTTAAAGGTTCATAGTAAGAGATTGGAACCGAAAAAAATTATAATAAGTTTAGAAAGCGAAATGGAAAAGTTTGAGTTGGGAAGCAAATGAGATAAGTAATGAGGAGGAATAAAATTAAGTCTATTTGAAAGTTTGAGTTTTACTTTTATTTCTTGAGTTTGGGCTACTATAGATGTATAAGGCATGAACGATTTAATGAAATATAGCACCGTACTTTCTATTTTCAGCTTGTTTTATCAATGTACTTTCATTAATAATAAGACAATTTCACGAATGGTATTATTTGTAACCTATCTTTTGCAATGTCTGGAAAAAAATCAATGTATGCAAGAGTTTTTTTATTGTATGAAACAACCACTATTACTGCCGTTCAAGACATCGTTGATGGTCTCCTCATACCAAAATCATAGTATACTAAGCAATTGTAGAACTACTATTTTTTCCCCCTTACCATCCTTACGTGTTTTCCTTTTTTTGAGTTATTCAATCACGAAAAGAGAATGTTAAAGGGATGGCGTGGTGTATATTAGAAGGGAAAGAAAGACCGACAATAGTGTGTCGTCAGGTTAAACATAGGAGAATGTTAAATGAAAGGGGAGGAACAAGATTCCATGATTCTTTTTAACATCCCTAGTTAAGAAGGGGAACTCAAAATGGTAGGGGATAGGGACAAGTAGGAGTGGGATATTGTTTGATTTTTTATTTAATATTTTTATTAATGAAAATTTATTTGGCAAACTATAAAACTATTATAAAATGGTATTAAAACTAATTTTAAATGTCTAACTATACAAGAAAATAAAATCATAAAAATCAACATTGTAGTATTCCCTAACATTATACTAAAATTAATATATTTTAAAAACTAAAAGTTTTTTTATTAAATTTTATTTAATAATAATAATAATAATAATAATAATAATAATAATAATAATAATATTAATAATAACAATTTATTATTTTTATTACTATTATTATTAGGGGTTTTCTATAAATACCCTTATCATTTTCCAATTTCACACACCTGATTTGATTTTTTGTCAATTTTTTCCTTATTTTGTTAAATTTGTTGTTTTTAATTCTTTTTAATTTATTATTATTATTATTATTATTATTATTATTATTATTATTATTATTATATTTTATTATTATTATTATTATTATTATTATAAATTTCGTATAAAAAATAAAATTAATAATAATAATAATAATATAAATTAAAAAAGAATTAAAATAACTAAACAAACAAAATAGGAGAAAAATAAAAATAACAATGGATAAAAAAAAATGATGTCAAATCAAATATCAAAATTTTAATTTGAATGACTTTAGGGGTAAATATGATTAGGAGATTTTTTAAGTACCCCTCTAATTTTCAAATTCCATCATCTGATTTGATTTTTTGTTTTTTGTTGTTGTTTTTTATTTATTTATTTATTTATTGTTTTTAATTTTTTATTAATAATAATAATATTATTATTATTATTATTATTATTATTATTATTATAATTATAAATTCGCACAAAAGTTTAACTTTCAGACGACATTATAAATTCGAACGTCTATATAAAATTAGTTTTAAATATATTTTTATATTTTAATATTAATATTAATATTTTTTTTATTATTAAAAATTGCGAACAACATTTTATAAATCGAACATTATAAATTTGAACGACTATATAAAGTTGGAACAAAAATAAAGTTTAATCCCTATTAATTATGTATATTAATTGGTACGGTATTATAATTGTGTGTTGCGTTATGCAGATTGATACCATTTAGTCGAACACTATTCAATGCTTCCGATTTTATATAAGCATTCGAATTTATAATGTCCGATTTATAAAACGTTGTTCGAAGTTTATAAAATTAATAATGTTAATATTAAAATATAAAAAAATATTTAAAAAACCGATTTTATATAGCTGATCAAATTTAAATTGTTTTCTGGATGTTAAAATTTTATGCAAAATTTATAATAATAATAATAATAATTAACAAAAAAAATTGAAAAAAAACACAACAAAAAAGAAAAAAGCAATGTCAAATCAAATATTAAAATTTTGATTTGATTGATTTTAGAATGTGTCGGACATTGAACCTTTGAGTTGGAGGGCTGGAAATATAATAAAACAGTGGGCCACAATATTTTTTTAGTTGTAAGCCTAATATATAAATTTTTTAATAGTATATGGACTACTTAAAAAAAATAGTGGGGCACAACCCCTTTAGCTCTTAAGAAGTTACGTTCATGTTTTAGATGGGTAAAAACTGTTAAGAATGATATATATATATATATATATATATATATATATATATATATATATATATATATATATATATATATATATATATATATATATATATATATATATATATATATATATATATATATATATAATGGAAATTGTTTCTTATGAATAGTGAACTTTCATATTTTTTATTTATTTTAGTTCCTGCATTTTATATTGTTTTTTTTGGTAAAATTGGTAACTGTAATTTGGCAACTTTGATCTTTATTTTTTAGTTATTTTGATACTTTTGGTCATTGTAATTGATATTTTTATATTTTTTAGGAACCTTTTAATATTTAAAGTTTGGCCACAAAACTTTAACGGTTTGACAACTTTGATCTCTTTTCTATTTAGGAACCTTTTAATATTTAAAGTTTGACCACAAAACTTTAACGGTTTGATAACTTTGGTCCTCATTTTTTAGCCATTTTAATACTTTTGGTCTTTGTAATCGATATTTTTTAACGGTTTAACAACTTTGATCATTTTTCTATTTAGGAATCTTTTAATATTTAAAGTTTGACCACAAAATTTTAACGGTTTGATAACTTTGATCCTCATTTTTTAGCCATTTTGACACTTTTGGTCTTTGTAATCGATATTTTTTAACGGTTTAACAACTTTGATCATTTTTCTATTTAGGAACCTTTTAATATTTAAAGTTTGATCACAAAACTTTAACGGTTTGACAACTTTGGTCTTCATTTTTTAGCCATTTTGATACTTTTGGTCTTTGTAATCGATATTTTTTAACGGTTTGACAACTTTGATCCCTTTTCTATTTACGAACCTTTTAATATTTAAAGTTTGACCACAAAACTTTAACGGTTTGACAACTTTGGTCCTCATTTTTTAGCCATTTTGACACTTTTGGTCTTTGTAATCGATATTTTTTAACGGTTTGACAACTTTGATCCCTTTTCTATTTAGGAACCTTTTAATATTTAAAGTTTGACCACAAAAAACTTTAACGGTTTGATAACTTTGGTCCTCATTTTTTAGCCATTTTGATACTTTTGGTCTTTGTAATCGATATTTTTTAACGGTTTAACAACTTTGATCATTTTTCTATTTAGGAACCTTTTAATATTTAAAGTTTGACCACAAAACTTTAACGGTTTGATAACTTTGGTCCTCATTTTTTAGCCATTTTGAAACTTTTGGTCTTTGTAATCGATATTTTTTAATGGTTTAACAACTTTGATCCTTTTTCTATTTAGGAACCTTTTAATATTTAAAGTTTGACCACAAAACTTTAACGGTTTGATAACTTTGGTCCTCATTTTTTAGCCATTTTGATACTTTTGGTCTTTGTAATCGATATTTTTTAACGGTTTGACAACTTTGATCCCTTTTCTATTTAGGAACCTTTTAATATTTAAAGTTTGGCCACAAAACTTAAACGGTTTGACAACTTTGGTCCTCATTTTTTAGCCATTTTGACACTTTTGGTCTTTGTAATCGATATTTTTTAACGGTTTGACAACTTTGATCCATTTTCTATTTAAGAACCTTTTAATATTTAAAGTTTGACCACGAAACTTGAACGGTTTGACAACTTTGGTTTTCATTTTTAGCCATTTTGACACTTTTGGTCCTTATAATCGATATTTTACATTTTTTAGGAACTTTTTAATATTTAAAGTTTGACTACAAAACTTTAACGGTTTGACAACTTTGATCCATTTTCTATTTAGGAACCTTTTAATATTTAAAGTTGGCCACAAAACTTTAACGGTTCGACAACTTTGATCTATTTTCTAAAAACTTGCTAATTTTAACGCTTTAATTCTTTAGCCATTTTCACACTTCTAGTCCTTGCAGTCAAAACTTTTACATTTTCTCATAAAAACGTGAACAAAACGGTCCGGGGCAAAGCCCGGGCTTGTTATCCTTACATTTTCTATGTCTGTCATATTTATCGATTCGAAAACAACATTGAAAGCTTTTAGCCTGGCTTAGCGGGGTAACCTTTCTAGTTATTTTTATGAATTTTGATTGCCTTGGGAGTTACGTATCGTATGACGTATGTCATATATCCTGCTAGAAAATGAGGACCCGCCGCCTGCCGGGCACCTCACATATCATATATATATGATCATAATACAATATTGAATAGGGGATTGAAGTGTTCTATTTGGTCACGTCTCGTAATATATATAAAGGCAGAAACACATACACTTTCTCCTCCAGTCCTCCACCTCAAATGATTTCACCTTTCCTCTAATACAAACAAAAAAACACTACAGAAAGTCAGAAATCAACAGAACAAAGATGGAGGTTTATGAAGATGAAGATATAGTGATTGTTGGTGCTGGGTTAGCTGGTCTCACAACTGCCTTGTCTCTTCACAGGTATTCAAATTCTACCATCTCTTTTGCACGCTTCACTCACTTGTACCCTGCAACTCATCCAATCGCCACCATCGGGAAAACTCACTCACTCACCACTGATTGAAGCAATTCATAAAAGCTCTTTCCTTTGTTTCTTAGTTACTTGTACAGTATTCATGTATTTGAATTTGCGCTTCAAATGTTCACCTTGTTTTCTTTTTCTTTCATCAAGATTGGGTTTGAAGAGCTTGGTGTTGGAGTCATCAGAGAGCTTGCGAATTACCGGATTCGCCCTTACACTATGGACCAATGCTTGGAAGGCACTCGATGCGGTTGGAATCGGGGATTCCCTCAGACAAAAGTCTACCCAAATGAAAGGGTAAAATAGTCATTATAACCAGGGTTATTCCAGTAATTCTATAATCAACTCAGTTTTGTTGTTCCAGATTCAAGATCGCATCTCCTGATACTGGTCTTTTTACTTCACAGCAAGCTCTCGACAAAGATGGAAAATTGTGAGTTATTTATATATTTATGATAACGACACAATTCAAATCATTTCACATTACGTTTTTTCAGAGATTTATTTATGTGTGTGGTATTTCTTTCTATATATAAACTCTAGTGACTGTAAATTAATCTCGATTAATTTATAGCAAAGGTTATGAAAGCCGATGTGTTAAGAGAAAGGATTTAATGGAGACATTAGTCAAGGAGCTTCCACCAGGCACCATTAGATACTCTTCCAAGGTCGTCACCATTGATGAACACGATCGCTTCAAGCTCGTGCACTTAGCCGATGGCACCATTCTCAAAACCAAAGTAATATTTTCTTTAAACGGTTTTACTTTGATGAATCATATATATATATATATATATATATATATATATATATATATATATATATATATATATATATATATATATATATATCTCATTCATTAATGTATCAATGTATAGGTCTTGATTGGATGCGATGGAGTTAACTCAGTGGTGGCAAAATGGTTGGGTCTCGGGTCACCCGTAAGTGTGGGGAGGTCAGCTATTCGGGGCTTGGTTGAGTTCCCAAATGGGTCGGGTTTTGATCCTATGTTTCATGTCAACTTTGGAGGTGGTGTACGCTATGGTTTTCTTCCCGTTGATGACAAGACTGTCTACTGGTTTTGCACCTTCACCCCATCTCAAGTTCCATCTTGTAAGTCGTTTTTGAATATGAGTTATAAAACATATTATATATACTTATATTTAGAGTCAAGATTCAAGAATCACTTTTTTCTTATAGATGAAGAAGATTGGTATGAAAACCCTATAAAAATGAAGCAATTTGTATTGAGTCGGATCAACAAGATGCCTCAAGAAGCGCAAGACGTGGTGGAAAGAACATTGATAACTAGCATATCTTTGTCGCCATTAAAGTTCAGATTACCATGGAATGTTTTATTTGGAGACATAGTGAAAGACAATGTTTGTGTAGCTGGGGATGCCCTTCATCCGATGACTCCTGATATAGGTCAAGGTGGGTGTTCATCATTAGAAGACTCGGTGGTCCTTGGAAGATGTATTGGGGAGGCTCTTTTGAAAAAAGTTGATGGAAAAGATGATGAGTTTGAGAGGATTGAAAAGGGGTTGAAGAAATATGGAAAGGAAAGGAGGTGGAGAAGTTTTAGTTTGATTAGTGTTGCTTATTGTGTGGGGTTTATGCAAGAGAGTAAGGGTATAATGATGAGTTTCTTGAGGAAAGTGTGGTTTTCAAAATATACACCTAGTGCTTTTCTTAAGATGGCTAATTTTGATTGTGGGGATCTTGTAATATGAATCAAGAAATGGTAATTTTCTTCTGAAAATGAGTTAGATTCATGATTTTTAAGATATTATTTTGTATCTAAGCTATCATAGTAATGAATGTTTTTCTATGTTATATATTTATTATCAAATAGTTTTCTTTAATTATCATGGTACAATAGTGAGATGACAAACGGGCAACAAGCTGCGCCGTTAAGCCTTTTTATATGGTAAATCTAATTCTTTTAAAAACAACATCCATAGATTTAGGGGATAGAACATTGCTATGCATGATCCGTTGTATTCTATTAAGAAACTCGACCGCATCCGACGAGAGGAAACCAAATGTATCAAATGCAAATTGTATGAACAAGTGTTGATTTTACATGTACGATTTCTCATGTTTGGTGACTTTTCTTGTAGGAGCTTTTAAAGCAGCCTGTCCTGCTGTGAAACCCCCAGCCCTGAAGCCCAGAAGAGGGGATACCCCTGTAAGGTCCACACATGCATGTTTTTCCCCGACCCATCCAAAAATCAATGTTAGTCGGTTTGAGGGTTGACATTCCTTCTGTCGGGTCAGTCAAGAAATTAACATGTGCTTCTTTCTTAGCAGAAACTCTAGCACGCTTAAATGTGTCAAACAAAACATCCCTAACCATATCGTGCCTGTATTTGAACCCCGGAAGCATGATCGGTTTAGAGCAGGGGCACCATGTACAGCTGTACAGGGCCTAAAATTTTTAGGGGCCCGTTCTTTTAATTTTTTTTTAAACTATACACTTATAGCCTACAGGTTGGCCCAAGGGTGAAGGAATGAAAATTTGTAGACCACCCACAAGACGCACTGCCAAAAGTGAGAAGATGCACAAAGAAAAATATAATGAATAACAACCATCTCTGTGATTTACGTTCAGGCTTAACGATTCAGAAATCAGAATCAGTAACCATAGTGTGATTTTCTGGTAAAAGCATGACTTTCTAGTAAATGCCTGATTTCTACTTTTCTTTTTGTTCAAAGCCTTGAATCGGAATTGGATTTTTCCGATTTGTCCCAGAAATCCGAAATTTTACATACCAGATTATGTTTATTGCTTAGATTATGTTTATTACATATTAGAATTTAAAAATATGTTTATATGTTTATCAGATTATGTTAATATGTTTATCAGGAAGTGTCAAGACCTGCTATGACCTGCCAATCAAATGATATTCAAAAGAAGAATAAGAACAAAATCTTTATTGTATTTTACTGAAAATACTCAAAGTAGCAAAAAGATAACAATGGTCTTCTAGCTTTATAGGTGCTGGTCCTAAAATAGGCATGACCTTTTAGTGTTGAACACCATCTACGGTAATATAACCATTCCATTATCCAACCACTTTTCGTTATTCAAGGTGGAAAATCTTCCTTTTAACTTTCTTGTTAAAAATGATTAAATTATTACAAACTAAAATGTAAATAAACCATAAAATAGCAATCACAACCCAATAAAATTAACCATCACACTGCTACCTTTATAATACATGTATGCTACAAAAAAGGGTAAAATTGGAAATACATTAGTGCCAAAATAGCATCAGGTGGTTAAGGGGTATTTTGGCCAATTTCTGCAAAGAGTTTGTTGCATGTAACGCCCGTGTTTCTAGGCTTGCCATTTTTAACAATATAATAGTCTAGGTTAACCTTGTAACTCAACTTGAAATAATAAGAATGTATTATTTGTGAATTATTTGAATTATGTGATTTATGTGTGTATTTTCCTAATTTTTATAATTTAATGAATTAAGAATAAAATAAGCGTCAAAATTAAAGTGTGAGATAAGCCTGACATCTTTGCATAAAGTTGTAGTGGTTGAAACAAGGATTCCGGAGATATAAGGAATGCCAAAATCCGAGTTATAACGAAGAAGTTATGACCTGTCGAAGTTTCGAGACAGAACCGGTACGACGCCGAGTGACGTAAAATATGAATTTAAGATAGAGCGATATTTAGCCTTAGCGATCTAAACGAAAGTCGTAGATTTCGTTAAACCGAGAGCGTGCATAAAAGGAACGCCCAAATCTGACTTCGTATGAGGAAGTTATGATTTTCTGAAGTTTCGACGTGGCAGTATGCAGCCCGAATACTCGATTTGAGATCGAGCGGTTTTTAGCCGAAACAATCTAAATGAGAAACGAAGATCTCGTTGTTAGTAGCGAAACGATGACAAGTTAGGCGAGGACGGACGTCAGACGAAGAAGTTATGAATTTATAACGAAGTTTTTCTGTCCCGGCCTTCTAAAAATAAATAATAAAAATAAAAGTCAAAATTAGCCGACGGAGTCTAAATGAAAGTTGTAGAGTATGGTTTGACCTTCGCGTGGATATAAAGAACATCGAAAACGGAGCTCGTATGCGAAAGTTACGCAATTTAGAAGTTTGACAAGTCAATTACGCCCCGCGTAATTTGAGTACGCCCTGCGTACTCAGTCGGATGCAACTTGTCTGACCAATACTCGAGTGCCACCAGTCGACGCACGCAGTGACGTCAAAGTACGCCCCGCGTACTGAGTACGCCCCACGTAATTTGAGATTACGCCCCGCGTAATCCCAGACCCAGCAGCCTATAAATAGAACTCGAATTCAGCCATTTTCTCTTGTTCAAACTCTTCCCTCTCTCTAAGTTTTGCCTCGTTTTGCATGTCGTTTATGCCCCAAAGCCCCGGTATCATTCCCGAGCCCCGAAGCAAGATCCGAAGCCCCGAGGATCCCGAAGAGCGTTCTTCTCGAGCCGAAACGCTGCCCGTGAGGAGCCCGGTTTTGTGAAGATCTTCCAGATCTACGGAGAAAAACCTCTTCTGCAAGCCGTAGTGCTGCCCGATCATCTTCTGATCAAGTGAGTGTGTAGTTATTTTCATTCCAACGCAATATTATGAAGTATTTCCTATAAAATACGTGTTATGTGTATATATTTGGTTGTTATACGTGTGAGTGTATATTCACTCTCTTCTATCTTATAGATCTGATGTATTCTCTATGAAATACGTGTTATGTGTGTATGCCTCATCTGTTATGTGGAATATGTATTGCTTAATGCATGTTATACAAGTTTTTAAACAATGTATAAAAATGTATATTTTTATCTACTAATATGTTGGGTAGAACATGGGTAGGTAATTGGTGTGTAATAAACAGATGAGAGGCCTCGGTGTTATTGGTGTTATTCTAGTCATTCAGCAGAGTATGGATGACGACCACGGACTATTCTAGACTGTCCTGTGGAATACTAGTAGGCTCATTACCTGTAGGTGTTGTGAACGACGTGTTCACCGGTGTACTCTATCCCCCACATGGTTGCCTTTAGGATACTTATTGTTGAGGAAACCCCTCTGCAGTAATGTCCGTCCCGATGAAAAATCCTAAATTAGGTTCCTTATAATAGACGTTATTTTTAGGAACGTAAGGTGAGGATAACGGGAATGGGTAATCGGGTTTATTGTTGATTGTTGAAATTAAATATAATTATTGTGGGTTGAAAACCCTATATGCTCACCAGGCTCCCAATCCTGACCCACTCAGTTGATTTATTTTACAGGAAGTGGCGCAAGAGTTTAAGATGGGCGAACATCAAGTTGTTTTTGTTTACAAGTCTGTATATGTATATATTTGTTGAACGACTTGTAATGTTATCGTTTATGCTTTATGACCTGTATCGGAACATGACATCCCGACTTTTGATTATGAAATGAAATCATATTTCTTTATGAAATGTTTTGATAAATATCTATTTTATCATGTTTTGTTTTTGGGAACAAATTTCGCATCTCTTTTAAAATTAAAAGGATTTACTCTGAAAATTATTTTAAAAAGCATAAATGAAATCGGTCTTTTCTGGCCGAGATTTTGGGGATGTCACAGTTGGTATCAGAGCATTAGTTTAAGCGAATTAAGAATTCGTAGGATTTCTAAACTTAAACTTAGGATGCTAAGTGGAGATTGTTAGGTGTGTGTCTGATAAATTTTTAGACACGAGCACTAGTTTATTTTAGGAAAGTTGCCTAAAATGCTTTTATGTGCTAAATGTTATATGTTGCCATATATGATATTATTTGTTCGGATCTACGGTTTATTGCCAACCGGATCTGAAGGTTTATGTGTTTAGGATTCTAAGCGTATATGTACGATATTAAAACTAGCATGTAATCGTTTGGAGTAATAAGGTGAAATTATTCGGTGTATAGATCAAAATGGTGAGAACAAGAAGCAGAGTTGGAAATGCTAATGAAAACAGGAATCAACCGCATGTAATCGAACAAGTACCTGTCGTAGCTGCTGCACCTGAGCCGATAATAATGGTTGGTGTACAAATGATTATTCAAATGATGTTAGATCGTCAGATGGAAGAAACAAGACGCCTGCTTAGGCAGAATCGTGAAGAACCGTCAATTCAAGCGGAAGAGCCCGAGGATAATGGAGGGCAGTCTGAAGGAGAAAACTTTAGTGGGATCATTGGTCAAGACGAACAACCAGTGGTTAGACGCAATAACCAGTATGGAGGAAATGATGGTCGTGGGTGCAAGTATAAGGATTTCATGGCATCCAAACCACCATGCCTATCCGGAAGCCCGACGCCGGTGCAAGTTATGGACTGGGTCTCCGAAATGGAGACTATGTTTGAAAGTTGCGAATGCAGCAACAGGCAGAAGACCGCTCTTGCGATCCCTCTGCTAAAATCTGGCGTGTTGAGTTGGTGGAAGCTGTTAGCTGACTCTATGCCCAAGGGAGAAGCAAGCAAAATGTCTTGGGAAGACTTTGTGGAACAACTAAAGCTACAATACTGCTCCGAGCAGGACCTTCTGGAAATCAGTAATGAGTTTCAGAATTTGAAGAAAGGGAAATTGAGCGTTACTGAATACGCTACAAGTTTCATGGAAAAGATGAAGTTTATCCCATATTTGGTGCCTACAGAACTCTCTAAGGTCAACAAGTTTGCCCTTGGACTACCAGCGGACTATGGTCCAATGGTTAAGCAAGCAACCACATTGAAAGCCGCCATCTGGGCTGCTAGAAATGTTGAGACCCAGATCAGGGAAAAGGTCTAGAAAGGTCAGAGGTTGGTGAGAAAAGGAAAATCGATGGATTTTCAGGGTCCAGCAAGAAAAGTAAATTCTCGAAGTCTAGTTCGAGAGGAAGTGGAGGAAAGGTAGAGGCGAAATGGTGCGACAAGTGCAAGAAGAAGCATCATGGGAAGTGTGGTGGGGAAACCACATGCTTCAAATGTGGAAAGCCAGGGCATTATGCCAACGAATGCACCTTCACCAACAATGTTTGTTATGGTTGCGGTGAGGAGGGGCACATCTCAAGGGATTGTCCGAAGAAGAAGGAGGCAGCAAGACCCAACATTCCGCCAAAGCCAAAGGCGAGAGCATTCCAGATGACACTGAAAACACATTATGTAAACTGTTTTGACTCATTTTTTTTGACATAAAATGTTAAAAATACAAAGTTGAAGGGTCTAAAATGAAATATTTCGAAATCTGATGGGTGAGATGAGTCAAAACAGTTTACATAATGTGTTTTCTGAAAATATACCATTTGGAGGGTTAAAAACATAAATTCAAAGCTTAATGGGCTAAAAATGACATTTTCGGCCCAATGAGGCCGATTATGCGAAATTTTCTGTTTTGGAGGGCCAAAACTGTATTTTTCTGTAAAACAGTGGACTATATGTGTTCCAAGTCCTTTTCAAAGGTTTAAAATGCTTTTTAAATTTAAAGGGGACTAAAGTTGCAAAAATTTTACAATTTGGGCCAAAATTGTCAAACTTGCGAAAAGGATGGGTTATAACCGAGAAAACTGAAATTTCAGGGGCTTAAGCTGTTTTCTATGAAAAATATGATGGAAAATATTTATTTCAAAATTTTTTGGTATTAAAATGTCAAGAAAATTGATTTAAGTACCAAACCGTAAAGTATTTAAATAAAGGGGTTGAAAAAGTAAATTTTACAATCAAAGAGGGACTGAAAACAGAAAATTCTCAAGGCTAGTTCAATACATGCAATTTGACCAAATGATGGTACCACGACTATCGACGAAATACAATACATTACAAGACCAAAAGTCGTTGTCAAACGAATTGGTTCGGTCTCGAACCAATAAAAATCTGAAACTACTAACACGACGATACTATGACATTACGACATTACGATTCATAACTAATAACGATTGGGAAGTCACTATACATGCGAGTGTGCACAGACGTCTACGCACCATCTTTGGGCCCCAAAGTGTAAAATCTTGTTTGTTGAGCCTAGCTAGCCCAATGACCTGATCTTAAGGCCCGAAGACCTCTCTCTTACGAAGTGTTGGGTTTTACCGATCCGACATAACGTAAAAGGACTTTCAATGGCAAACATGCTGCTGGTCCCCAAGGGTCCTTCAGTGCTGCTAGTAAAGTCGGTAACTCACGATTGCGGGTTGGGCTTCGGGCCCTTCGCAATTGCAATAGTCTTGAACGACGCGGGGAAATACCAAGGGTTTCGCACCTTCTCTCCTTCCCTCCGGTCGTGGGACTACACAAGTCCGGGAGGATTGAGTTGTGTGAATAACTGCGAGTGACGCCTAAGGGATCACTTGTAAGGTTGTCGACTGGACGTTTTCATCAACGGACGTCACAACAATTCACCACCCATTGTATACTCAATGCCTCCAGAGCTCAACGAATACCTCTAACGCAACGAAATAACAGTACACAAACTAAGTAAAGCAAAGTGATAGGAAAACGTCGGGTTTTCCTAGGGTTTTCAACTAATACACTTACGAATTTCATGCCGAATTTTACAACCCGTACGCTTACATCTATAGAAAACAAACAAGCATACTTACGGATCTTCACATTTTTTTTTACCATACTATTTTCAGAAAATATCGGATTTTCTGGTGGTTTTCGAAACGATACAAACATTGGATTTCAAACATTACTTATGAACTCACCAACATTTCATATGTTGACGTTTTTCAAAATACTTGTATTCTCAGGTAACAGATAAGTCGAAGGGATAAGTGTACTCAGTGACGTTTTGCTGCTTGTTAAATTAGTACCGAACAATCTACTTTTTGGGCATGTAATGTTAGGGAACAATGTACTAAATGTAAACGCTACCAGTTGTATTATTCCAATGCTTGGTGATGTATGATGTTATGTTTCATGTATATTCATTGTGATGGTATTCAATTGAGTCACAACAGCCCCCGGACGTTTCCGCCGTCTGGTTCGGGGGTGTGACAACAATGTCCTCAATCACCCTGCGCAATCCATTATCAAAGAATATTGCAACCTCCTCCATGTGAACGGGTTGGCACGTCCTCAGCCCAAAGAAAAGCTTAACACTACCGATACAAGACCAAAGTAGTAGGAGCTCACTATGGGGGTCAGACAATTGTGGAAGAAGGTGCATCAAATTCACAACGTTTTTGGCTTTCTTTATGGCTAAGCTGCTAATGAAACTAGCATCTCTACTAACAACTCCCCGAAGAAGTTTTACCCCCAAATGTGGCCTCCCGATGCCAGTCGGGAATAGCCCCTCACGTAGCTTCCTACCATCATACGAGGGACAAAAGAGTTTGGTGTTATTGATATTCAGCTGAAGGCCCAATTTTGGGCCAATCACCGTAATGATGTCTAACGCTTTGGCCACCTCCTCCGAATCTCCAATAAGTGTGTCATCATCAAGGTACCATGCATGGAGAAAAAGCTTGAAATTGTCTCTAATATTATGCAAGAGCGAGTGCAATACAAGGGCAAAAATAAGTGGTCCCATTGGGTCTCCTTGCTGAGCCCCAGTAGTGACCAAATGAACAAAATGTGTCAAATAAGTATTTAGTCATTTCACTGTAAATCTTGATTTTCTAGCTATTCAAAATCAGTAAAATGGTGGTAGATGAAACAAATAAAGTAAACGTAGCACGCCTACTCAACCACTTTGTACGTACCTTTAATATTTCTATATATTCACAATATGTAACGGAGATGAAACGTAGTCGCTATTTATTGTAATTGTTAGTGTATTCTGATACCATGAAATTGTGATGATTACCTTTGCATTCAAATATGAAAATATATACTGATTTACAAAACATAAATGGGCCACAAACATACATGGGCTAAATAACTAATAAACGCTATTCAAAACTATTGTGGCTATACATACACTAAGGTGTTTCTTGTTTTCTAAAAAACCACTTCTGACCACTTATTGTTGCACCGCACAGCACACGCGCATCACTTGGTCGTTTGCAGCTGTTTGTTTTTTTAGAAGACTTGTAACTTAAAAATCGTTTTCCGTGTGCTGCGTGGCGCAACACTAGACCATCTGCTTCAAAACTCTTCACACCTTATTTCAAATTATTGTAGCAGTCTGTAGACATGAAAAAACAAACAAACTTTTTATTACATGTTGTAGCAATTTGATCCACCTCTTTTGCTACATAGGGTTGCAGAGGTGGTCGACAAACTTAAGATATTTTCACTTCGAAAAAACAAATAACACTGAATATTCTAATAATGCAAATATGCATTCCATGTAATTCCAATTACCCAAAATATAGAATAAAACTAGTGTAAATTACACGAATGGTCTCTATGGTTTAGGGTAACTTGATCGTTTGGTCCTTAACTTATTTTTCTAACTCGAAAGGTCCCTACTGTTTATTTTTTTTACACGCTTGGTCCTGTCTTACATAAAAAGTCTATTTTTTCCTTGATTTTTTAATTTATTTAAATAAACACACCCCAACCCCACTCTCTCACATTACCTTACCTACCCTATTTTTTTTTCTCTATTTAAATAATGGTCTTTTTATATAAGATAGGTACCAAACGTGTAACAAAAACAAACAATAGGGACCAAACATATATCAATAACAAACAGTAGGGACCTTTCAAGTTAAAAAAATAAGTTATGGACCAAAAATGCAAATTACCCCAAACCATAGGACCATTCGTGTAATTTACTCAAAAAACTATTCACGTAAATTATTCTTCTTGCTTACTTGATGTTTTTACAAGAAAAATTTAAATAAGGATGGTGCTAAAAAAATCTTATTATTAGGTTTTTTGAATTAATATAATCAATATATTATAAAATAAATTTTTTACTTTTTATTACTTAATGTTTATACTATAATTTATTATTAGTTTTATTTTAATTAATTTAATATAACTTATTAAAACTAGATTAGTTATCTTAACTATTAGATTAATTATATTTGTATTTGTTTTATTTAATAAATATCATTAATTTATTAAAAGCTAATGTATTTATAATATTTTTCTTTGTTTTGTCTTTACATTTATTAAAATTAGATTAAATAACATTCTAAATAAATAAAAAGAAACTTACCTAAAATTATATTTTCTTATTTATTAGACACAAATTAAAAACACGAAACCCTAATAACTATTTTTTATTGATGATATATTTGAATGATTTTAATAGTTAATTAGGAAAGCTCCCCGCGTTGCGGGGTTAGATGTTATTGGGTACGCATTGATTTGTTCTTCATCAGAGGTGATAAAATTTTGTAACACTCATTGGTTGATATGTATAGAAAGTCGTTTTATGAATATAAAATGGAGTTGTTGATGTCAGTGGATTTGTAGGTTAGAGTAAATTTAATGACATTGGCTTACTTATCGGTTCCTTTGTTCTAAAAAAATCAGAAACTTAGTAACAATTGGAAACTTAGTTGTTAATGGAAGTGGTCCATGTAAGATATTAAAGGTATATAGGATTTCAAACAAGTACAAGATAGAAGATGTATTTATTATTAATGTTCATTACACAGTGCATAGAGATCCACATGCAGTAAGTTACAAAAAAGAGGTTGCTTTACCTTATGAACAAGAGACGATTATGGGTAGTCGTTGAGATCTAATTCTTAATCAGATATTATTTTGATGATGTCAGTACGGGGATTTTCTGGACCAGCAGAACAAAATTCATTTATGTGTTTCAACAACTAGAGGTGAGTTTCTCACTGTGATTAGCGGATCGAAGAAACCAATCCCGTCCCATGGTTTGCTAAGTTTAGGATGCTATATGTCTGCATGGATCTTGCATATGTTATGTGTTTATATGTTTATCGGGTGGGGCCCGATGCCGGGCGGCGCCAAATGACCATTTTGTATGTTATTTATCTTTGTGATTATTGCATGTGTTATGTGTTTATATGTTTACCGGGCGGTGCCCGATGTTTAACAGATCTGTATACCGAGTGGGACCCAATGCCAAACGGGGCCCAATATATGTTTATTATGTATGATATATGGTATTTTGGGAAGCTCACTCAACTTTGTGCTTATGGTTTTCAGTTTATGTTTTCAGGTACTTCTGGTTTGAAGGGGAAGAGTCTGAGATGATTGCAGTGCACACACCACCTCATTCTGCATTGTATGTTACTCTGATGTTGTTGATACACTTGTTCCACCATGATTTTTATGATGATGTTTTGGATGATAGTTTTATTAATTCAAAAATGGAAATTTTTAGTCTTAATTTTTGGGATGTTATAAGTTGGTATTACAGCCTTAGTTTGAATGATTCAGATATACTCTCGGGTGTATCTCAACACAAACTGGGGGTTTGGTAGATTTTTTCAAAAAGAAATGTTTTTTTTTAAAAGGGTTTCTAATAAAAAAAAGGTGTGATGCATTCAATCGACCGAGCTCGAGTAAGTTTTCCCAAAATACCCATACATATTTTATGATATGCTTTGATTTATGAATTTGTGAATCGCGTGTTAGTTAGAGCTAAGGATCTGCTCAGGATTTGCATGATAGAATGCTAGGAGATATGCCTTTATATGCCTGTTTTATGAGCTTATAGACTTGCATGCTAGTACTGATGAGCCAGTAATAAGATGGCCTGATTAGGTTATGCTTGATTACGATTACTCAATTCTCAAATGTTTCTTTCTTTGTGCTTTTTAGGAGTTTTCACTAACTTCAGCCAACTAGTAATCGTATATGCTAAGTTACATATTACGGAAACTAAATAATTTTAGAAGGTTAGGTTTCAACTCTATGGAGCAGCTCTTGTTTGAGTCCAACCATTTTAGTGTGAGGCCTTTCATTCGGGGAATTATCTGGTGTTAGTGATATGTAATTGTGTTAGTGAGCTAGTTAGAGGGTGCTAGTAGGAATTCCTTCTGTAGCTGATAACAGAGAGTGGTGTTGTGATTTCCCTACAAAAACCTATGAAGAGATTTAGTGTTGGGAGCCTTGTTTTCTGGAGGATTGTATGTGTGCATAAGGAGTGACTTGGAGGATTTAAAGCGATCCTTGAAGAAAGTATGGATAGATGTGGAAGGTAATATGGGCCCGTACTACTGGAAGAAGAGGATTTGTACTCGAGTCAAGGAGAACTGCGATGCAACTAGGAAACTGGTAGAGTATGAGACTCCTCGATATATATTAATGCATATTATAATGGTTTATATGGTATATTTTTAGTATGGTGACTCTTCGAGGCATACTGATTGGTGATTCTGGTGCTGGTGAGGGTTCATGATCGGGTTTTGGAGTTTGGCAGTTGGACGATCAGACATGGGAGTTCATTTCATCTGAGACTACCCGCAAGGAGGGTATCATGCAGGTGTTGGAGGAGCACTTAGGCTCTTTCCGTTCTAAGATGATGGCTTTAATTGGGGCACGTTCGTTGAATTTCAGGGGGTTTCAGGCATTTGGGGCTCTGGAGTACTTCGAGTAGAAGGACTCGATAGCGAGCAGGCATTGGTTAGCTGATGTCGGTAATGACTTCCATACTAGAAGTTGTCCTGATAGGGGCAAAAGTCATACTAGCTTCCTATAGTCTCAAAAATAGATCTCGAGATTGGTGGAAGGATGTCAGGCACTCCGTTGGTAATGAGGCGGTTGATTGGATGACATGGGATGGTTTTGTGACTAGATTCAGTGTTGAGTTTGCACCAATGATTGAGGTGCAAAAATTGGCGAGGGAGTTCCAGGACCTTCATCATACTACTAAGAC
Source organism: Lactuca saligna (assembly GCF_052625555.1). Classification (NCBI taxonomy): domain Eukaryota; kingdom Viridiplantae; phylum Streptophyta; class Magnoliopsida; order Asterales; family Asteraceae; genus Lactuca; species Lactuca saligna. Next base: position 30,880,793 of record NC_136424.1, read on the forward strand.
GGTGAATGAGATCACCACGATGTTCCGTGAGAGGGCATTGTTGGTTCTGAAGTATGTGACAGACGAGGAGATGAAGAAGGCAAGATACCATGAGATGTTGATGAGTGATATTTGGCAGTTTGTGAGCTGATCTAGTTGCAAGACACTAGAGGATATGATTGCGAGAGCCAGAGAGAGGGAGATTGATCTTGAGATGGAGAGGAAGAGGAAGTCGGATCAGGCTCAGGTTTCAGGGGGATTGGGTAACAGTCCAAAGGTATTTGATTCGAGATCGAGAGGCCAACATGGCTAGAGCCGCTATGGAAAGTGTGGCAAAATGCACAATGGGGCGTGCAGGGTTGGTGGTTTTGGCTGCTTCAAGTGCGGTCGAACGAGTTATATTTGTAGGGATTATACTGCTACTACTACTACCATCACCACCCCAATATCTGATCTGATTTTCTTCCATTGCAATCAGATGAGCCACAATAAGGTCTATTTTCCAAGTTTGGCACCAACAGGACCAGTGGTAGCATCTGTTGGATTAGGTGTCTATGCTCATAACTATTTTGGTATGTACTTGACCCGATTACGAGCATGGTCCTTTTGGGTTGCCTTCACCATAGAAACTGATAGGATGAACTAAGGAGAAAAAGGATTAATTATGATTTATTAATATATTATGTGAATAATATATTAAAGGAAAAAAATCATATATTGTTTAATTAATATTAGTCAAGAATTAATTAAGAATTAATTTTGTGGTTAAAAGAAATTAATTAAATAAAGGGGACTGATATTGTAATTATAAAATAATTGCATAAATTGGCTAATGGACTCCATAGAAGTTGGAGTGGATGAAATCTATGGGGAAACCCATTAGAATTCGTCCAAGGCTTCTAAGGAGGGAGTCCATGGGTTGCTTGGAGCTTAAGCAGTCAAATTAGAATTTCCTTGTTTGATAACCCTAATAGCCTAAGTATGAAAGGAACCCTTGGCAAGCCAAAAACGTCCCTAACCTTCTAAGAGAAACCATAGGACGTTTTTGGTGCCTCCTCCCTCTCTCATTGTTCATCTTGTTGCTCATGGTGTTTGTGATTCCATTAGAGGTGCAACATTTGAGGCACTAAGCTTTCAAGAGTCAAGATCAAGAGGAATTGAGATTGTTATTGCTATATAACAATCAAGGTAAGATTTAAACTCTAAGTCATATGTTGATTTGATTATTGTATGCTAGATCTAGGGTTTATGAGCTTTGGATGATTATTGCATGTTCATTAGACAAACTAGATCCAAAGCTTTAGGGTTTGCATGTACACCATAGGATTGATGTTTTGCTCAAAGCCCATCAGTGGTATCAAAGCCTAGGTTATTTGTATAATGTATTTGATGTATTTCATAATCATTCAAGCTTTAAATCGCAAAATTTTGTTTTATGGGGGTTGGACTCGTTGAGTCCATGACTGAACTCGTCGAGTCCAGTGCTGACTCGATGAGTCAGAGTTGCAGATGGCTGATTTTGTGGGATATTGACCTATTTTGCTGTAGGATAATTACCAAAAACGTTTCTAATTAATAAAATCCAATTTTTATTGATTTTGTGTGATTATCCTTACCAAAATAGTAGATAATTGTCAAAATTTAGATACTTACTTGTTTTATAAGATAAATATTAATTATTTGTAGTTTTGATTTGAATTATCTTGAAAGAAATTGAATTAGGTAAAATTTAGATAATTACCAATTATTTGATAAATTGAATTATTTGTAATTTGATCTAGATAGTTTTGAAAAGTTTCAAAACTTGCCCTCAAGTTTTGGAGTTTAAAATTTTGATTAAAAGTTTAATTTTGAAATATTTAAATTTTGTGTTTTATTTTATGTTGTATTTCCTGCTTATAATTGTGTGTTTTATTTTATGATCGTTCCTCGTGAATGGTATCTCTGCATTGATATTGTTTGATTCGAGGGCTACCCGATCTTTTGTATCACTTGCGCTTTGTAAGAGGTTTGCTGGAGCTCTGGGGGAGTTGGATTTTTCTTTAGATGTTGAGATTGCAGATGATCGATCTAACCGGATGTTGAGGGTTCATCAGGGTTGTGTTCTTCAGATGTTCAACGAGTAGTATCCGATTGATTTGGTTCACATTCCTTAACGCATGAACAATGTTATCATAGGGATGGAATGGTTGAGCCCCAATGGGGCGGTGATCAATTTTGATCAGTAGTTAGTGCATATTCGGACCCTAATTGGGGGAGAGTTGCTGGTTCAGGGAGAGAGAGAGAGATCAGCATGGTCCAATTCTATGTTCAACGGCTAAGGATAGGTGTTATCTTCATCAAGGTTGTTCTTGATTTATAGCCTATGTAATGGACACCCACGATAAGGGTAAGGCAATCGTGGATGATGTGTCGATTGTACGGGAGTACCCGTATGTGTTTTCAGAGGATCTTATTGGATTGCCTCAAGAGAGGCAAGTGGAGTTTAGGATTGACCTGGTTCCTGGTGCGGCTACGATAGCCAATGCATCGTATCAGTTAGCTCCTCCTGAGATGCAGGAGTTGTCTGCACATCTGCAGGAGCTGATAGAAAAGAGGTTCAATTGTCCAAGCAGTTCACCATAGGGAGCACGGATCCTATTTGTGAAGAAGAATGATGGGTATCATCCGATGTGTATTGATTACCGAGAGTTTAATAAACTAACGATGAAGAACCATTATGCACTCCTTACGATTGATGATTTGTTTGACGAGCTCCATGGTGTATCTTGGTTTTGCAAGATTGAGTTGTGTTCGGCTTACCATCAGATGAAGGTCAGAGAGGATGTACAAAAGACGGCCTTTCGAACTCGTCATGGTCATTACGAGTTCGTGGTGATTCCCTTCGGGCTCACCAATGCTCCAACCGTGTTCATACACCTCATGAACCGCGTATGCAAGTCGATGCTGGATCAGTCTATGATTGTATTCATTGATGATATCTTGGTCCATTCTAAGATCCAGGAGCTGCATGACGAGCACTTGAGGAAGGTTTTGGAGACTCTGAGGAGGGAGAGACTTTATGCAAAGTTCTCTAAGTGTGAGTTCTAGTTGCACAAGGTGCAGTTTCTGATGCACCTTATCAACCATAACGGTATTCTGGTTGATCCGGCCAAGGTCGAGGCCATGATGAGATGGGAGGTTCCGAGGTCTCCATATGAGATTCAGATTTTCCTTGGTTTAGAAGGTTACTATCTAAGATTCATTCATGATTTCTATAAGATAGCGATTCCTATGACTTAGTTGACGAAGAAGACCATCACTTTTCGCTAGGGGCTTGAGTAGCAGACAACTTTTAAGACTCTGAAGTAAATATTGTGTGAGGTGCCGATTTTGCCCCTTCCAGATGGTATTGAGGACTTCGTGGTTTATTGTGATTCTTAGATTACGAGTTTCTGTGCAGTTCTGATGTAGAGGGACCGTGTGAACGCTTACACTTCAAGGCAACTAAAGCCTCATGAGGTGAATTATCTGATGCATGATTTAGAGCTGGGGGCTGTGGTCTTTTCCCTCAAGATTTGGCAACATTACCTCTGTGGGGTCCGTTGTACTATTTACACGGATCACAAGAGCCTGAGGTATATGATGGATCAGCCGAATATGAACATGAGGCATCGTGGGTGGTTAGATGTGGTGAAGGATTATGATTATGAGATCCTTTTGTTGGATATAGTGTCTAAGTTCATAACTATATTTGGTATGTACTTGACCCGACCCGGCATGGTCCATTTGGGTTGCACTTCACCCGAACAATTTATGGATAATATTTGAGAATAGTACAAGTTATGATTTATTAATATATTATAAGTTCTAATATATTAATATAAGATCATATTATTTAATTAGTAGTGATCTATAATTAATCTAGGATTAATTTAGAGAACAAAGATATTACTAATTAAATATGGGCTTCTATATTTATATAGTGTGAGCTAAAGCTTATTTGGAATGGGCTAGGCTTGCATGGAAAAGTCCATGGATACTCCATGGAGCTTTAACCCATGGATCTTATGGAAATGAAGAGACATGGGTTTTAGGGATGTAACCCTTATCCTCCACACTATATAAAGGAGGCTTTGATTCTTGAAATGATACTAGTTGACACTTGTTGAGGTGAGGGCAAATTTCAAGATAGTAGTGACTATTCTCTCAAAGTTCCAAGTTTGTGGTGATTTGTGATTTCCACTTGAGGCATCCAAACTATTGGTGCTAGGCTCAAAAACTCCAAGCAATCAACTACAACTTCAAGGTAAGTATTTCTTCTAGCTTTATTTGATTCATGTTCCCCATGCCATGCTAGCTAGGATATAAACCATGGAAAAATTAATTATTTTCATGTATCTTAGACAAACATAGATCCAGGGTTTATTAGGGTTGCATGTACACTTAGGAAGTGTTAGAATGCTCAAAACCCAACAGTGGTATCAGAGCCTAGACTTGTTTGTTTGATACTTGTTGCAATATTTTGGAAAAAGTCGAAAAACTTGCTGTCTGACTGCTGGACTCGTCGAGTTCACTTGTATCTTCAACCTACTCATCGAGTAGGTTCATGCACTCGGCGAGTAGGGTCGATAGAGTGCAGATTTTCGACTTTAGTTGCCGGAAATGGATTAGAAACATTACCGTAAACTGTTTTGGTACTTGAAAACTTGTTTTAGATGGTGTAATGTCTTTGCTAATTCATTTACAACAACTAGTTATCAAAATTACAAAAGTTTTATGTGTAATTTTTGATTCATGAAAGTGTTCATATTCATGTTCTTGTTCTTATGAAGTTTAGATGATCATAGGAATTATTTGTAACCTATGTGGTAGATTAATTTTGATCATAATGTGTTTTAATGGAGCCCATAACTTGTCCTCAAGTTATGGAAAACCAAAAGTCACTTGGATTAAAAAACCATTAAAAGAACACAAGAGTTAGAAAAATGAAGAGTCTTCATTTTATTACTCTATTAAACTCATAAGTTACAAGAAATGAAAAGTTTTGAAAGTTTACAAAACTTGCCCTCAAGTTTTGGAACAAGTAAAGTCAAGTTAATCTTTAGTTCCAACCCTTAGAATTTTAAAAGTTAAAATTCAACCCTTATACTTATATTATTATGATTTAATAATTATATATATGTATAAGAACAAATTAGTCTTACCGCTAGTACGCCTCATTCAAGAAGCCGGTCTATAAGGTGGGTATAAGGTTGTTGCCTATAAAATGGCAACTTAATGGGTGTCCACTCTCACCCACTGCTTGCTTGACTGGTGGAGGGTCGTTAGCCGAACGGGTAAGACGAGGACTTATAAATTCTCATTAAAAGTATGATGAATATTATAAAGTAACTAAATGTTTTATGAAATTCCCAATCTTAGTTACTTTAGGAAAAATGTGAATAAGGTGCTAATCCATGAAATTACACTTTACACTTTGTCTAAGTCGTTAGTGGAGCGTGTGTGGTTAACCGGCACACTAACTTGGACTTAACAAGGTAGGTAAAGGGTGACTTAATATTTATCATAGTATCGATGGAGCGTGTGTGGTTAACCGGCACATCGATTGAGGGGTAATTTATTAAGGGTACCAAGTAATTTGCATGGTTACTTCACACCTCTTTTTGTGATCCTCGGCATCCCAGTCACAAAACTTGGAGGGCACACTCGAGATTGAAACATGCCTTCGAAAAGTTCATTGAATCCCAAAAGAATCTAGGAATTTCTAAGCACCAAATCAAAAACTTAATATTTACTATTTCGTTTGTTGGTGGAAATTGGTGAATCGTCATTCACCTACCTTTCAAATATGTTATTACTTATACCACGACATACCTCTTCTAAGTTATAATATATTGTGATTGGATCCTAGCCTTAATACTACATTTGGGTGTTTTATTAAGGACTATCTCTATATCTAAACTAAAACCTTCTTTCTTCATTTTCAGATGTCTGCAAACACTACTGCTTCTGGCTCTAATCCCAATGGCTCCTTTACTCTTATGAACTTATGTGGGAAAGTCACTTTTGATGGATCCAACTTTAATGAATGGATCAGAAACATCAGAATGATTACTCGCTACGAGGACAAGGAATATGTCCTCGATAAGGAGCTTAAGGAGATTGATGAGACAGTTGCTACTCCTCAAGAGATCGCTGAGTTTAGGGCACATGAAAGGGATGCCACAAAAGTGGCATGCATCATGATGGCCACTATGACCGTGTATCTCCAAAAATCCTATGAAGATTTCTACCCCTATGAAATGCACCAAGACTTGATGGAAAGATACCATCAAAGTGCTCGTCAAGAGAGGTATGAAATCATCTCCTCCATGATAACAACTCGCATGAAGGATGGTGAACCCATCACGGGCCACATGCAGAAAATGCAAAGATTTGTGGACCGTTTGCTGAAGCTAAATGTGAACTTCCCTGAGGAGCTTGCAATAGATATCATTTTGCACTCCTTACCTTCATGTTATGATCAATTCCGCATGACATACCACATGAACAAGGAAGAGGTCACACTCAGCAAACTTCAAGGACTCTTAAAGACTGCGGAAAGTGGTCTTAAGGGTAAGGCGGTTGTTACTACTCCTACTTCTACCAACTCCGCCCCTGTCTTGGCAATCGGGAAAGGATGAGGGAAGAAGAGAAAGTGTTCTTCGAAGGGTACCAAGGTTAGGACCCTTGATGGCTCTTCTTCAAGTGGAACCAAGAAAGGTTTCATCACTCCTTCTTTTGACTCAAAAGAGGCTGAATGCTTCTATTGCCATGAAAAGGCACATTGGAAGCGGAACTGCCCAAAGTACCATGCAGGTATTCACACTATCATTTCTAATAACTCACCCCATTCTAAATCTTGGGTCCTTGATACCGGTTGTGGTATTCATATTTGTTGTGACATGCAGGGACTAAGAAGAAGTGAGAATGTGGAGCAAGGAAGAATAAACTTAATCATTGGGAATAGGAAAGTTACACCTGTCACCAAGATTGAAGTTTATACTTTGTCGCTAAGTAGTGGGTTTAGTTTAGATTTGAATAAATGTAGTTATTCGCCAGAAATGGCAAGAAATATTATTTCCTTTCATGCATTGTATAAACAAGGTTTACCTTTTCATTTAATATTGAAGTTGGTTCTATTGATGCTTTCTTTAATAATGTTCTTTATTTTAAAGCATTACCTTGTGATGGCGTGTATGAAACAGTATCTGTGGTTGATAACTTAGGAAATAATGTGATGTGTATTGATTCTATTAATAATAATAACTTGGATAAAGCATCGTTATGGCATTGTCGACTTGGACATATAAGCAAGAAGCGCATAGGCCAACTCTAAAAGGATGGAGTCTTGGAGTCATTTGACCTAAAGTCAGATGATAGGTGCGAATCATGCTTACTTGGAAAAATGACAAAGTCACCCTTCACAGGCTCGTGTGAGAGGGGTGAAGGTTTGTTGGACCTTGTACACACGGATGTGTGTGGACCATTCAAACATGCCACATGGGATGCTAATCGTTATTATTTGACTTTTACCGATGATTACAGTAGATATGGATATGTCTACTTAATCAAGCATAAGTCAGAGACTTTCAAAAGGTTTAAGGAATTTAAACAGGAAGTCGAGAATCAACTGGGCAGGAACATTAAGATGCTTCGATCCGATCGTGGTGGTGAGTATCTTAGTTCAGAGTTCCTTGACTATCTAAGGGAATGTGGGATAGTCTCACAATTGACACCACCCAGGACACCACAGTTGAATGGTGTAGCTGAGAGGCGTAATCGAAACTTGTTGGATATGGTTCGTTTCATGATGAGTCGAGCTTCGCTACCAATCTCATTTTGGGGGTATGCCTTAGAGACTGCCGCCCATATCCTTAATCTAGTCCCTACAAAGAAAGTTGCCAAAACTCCTCACGAGATGTGGACTGGTAAAGTACCCAAACTAGACCACATCAAGATTTGGGGTTGCGAAGCTTTTATGAGGCGCGAGTCTCATGATAAGCTAGAACCCCGAAGCGAGAGGTGTATTTTCGTCGGCTACCCACAAAGATCCTTTGGTTACCTCTTTTATAGACCTAGTGATAATGTGGTCTTTGTAGCAAGAAGAGGAGTCTTTCGTGAGAGAGAATTTATAAGCCAAGGAGATAGTGGGAGGCAAATTGACCTTGAAGAACTTCAAGAGTCAAGTGGTGAAGGAACTTCAAACCCTAGCCCTCAACTTGAGGAGGAAACTCCTATTGAGCCATTTGACGATTCTGTACCTCTGAGACGTTCCACGAGAGTTAGGAATGCACCTGAGCACTACTATGGTTTTCATATTACTGCGGAAGGTAAGACACTTATTAGTGATGAGACACTAGTAGGTATGGATGAACCTAACAGTTACGTGGAAGCCATGGCAGGCCCTGAGTGTGCGAAATGGAAAGAGGCTATGGATAGCGAGATAAAATCCATGTATGACAATCAAGTTTGGAACTTGGTTGAGAATGTACCAGGTCGTAAGACTGTAGGGTGCAAATGGGTCTTCAAGAAGAAGACCGACCTGGATGGTAAAGTACACACTTATAAGGATAGACTGGTTGCAAAGGGCTTATCTCAAATTCCTCGAGTGGACTATAATGAGACCTTTTCTCCAGTAGCCAAGATTAAGTCTATTCGGGTTCTGTTAGCCATAGCTGCATTTCATGACTATGAAATATGGAAAATGGATGTCAAAACTGCTTTCCTTAATCGAAAGTTGTCTGAAGATGTTTACATGAGTCAGCCAGAGGGTTTTGTCAGCAACGAGTACCCTAATAGAGTGTGTAAGCTTGAGAAATCCATTTATGGATTGAAGCAAGCACCTCGCAGATGGAATCTTTGCTTTGATGAAAAGGTCAGGGAATTTGGATTTTCTAGGAGTGAAGATGAATCTTGTGTTTATGTCAAGGCTAGTGGGAGTATAGTCAGCTTCTTGGTATTGTATGTGGATGACATACTACTCATAGGAAATGACATCCCAACTTTGCAGGAAGTTAAGTCCTGGCTTGGGAAGTGTTTCTTTATGAAGGACCTAGGAGAAGCTGCCTATATTCTAGGGATAAGGATCTTGAGAGACCGGAGTAAAAGACTAATTGGACTTAGTCAAAGCACCTATGTGGACAAAGTGTTGAAAAGATTCATCATGCATAACTCCAAGAAAGGTGAGTTACCCATTCAGAGTAATGCCAGATTGAGTAAGACAGAAAACCCTAGTACTGAGGTTGAGATAGCAGAAATGAATCGAATACCTTATGCTTCTGCTGTAGGATCGATCATGTATGCTATGACGTGTACTCGACCTGATGTAGCCGTTGCTTTGAGCATGGTTAGCAGGTATCAGGGGAACCCTGCAAGGAACACTGGACTGCGGTAAAGAATATCCTCAAGTACCTGCGAAGGACTAAGGACTGGGTCCTTACCTTCGGTGGGAGTGATGAATTGAGAGTTGTAGGGTATAGTGATGCTAGCTTCCAGACTGATAGGGATAATTTCAGCTCTCAGTCGGGCTGGGTCTTTACCTTAAACGGAGGAGCAATCACTTGGAAGAGTTCCAAGCAGGAGACAGTGGCTGATTCCACTTGTGAATCAGAGTATATAGCAGCAAGCGAGGCAACAAAGGAGGCTATATGGCTAAAGAACTTCATCAGAGACCTTGGAGTTATACCAGCTATAAAAGAGCCGATGGAGATTTTCTGTGACAGCAATAGTGCGGTTGCCTTAGCCAAGGATCCAAGAGATCATGGGAGATCCAGACACATTGACAGAAAATATCACTTCATCAGACATCGAATAGAAGAAGGAATCCTCGTGGCGAAGAGGGTATCATCGGATGAGAACCCAGCAGATCCCCTCACGAAGGGACTGAGTAGGGTTAAGCATCTCCAGCATGCTCGGAGCATAGGGCTGAAGGATGATATAAGTTTTAGTAGTTAGATAAATTATGAAATTTGTAAAGTGTAATTGACATTTGATGATGAATAAAAGGTGTTTTATTTATGAGTAAAGTGTTGCTATCTCTTGTCAATCGTTTACTTTATTTCTTTTTGCATGTTTTGACTTCCAGAATAATTATGTTTGGTATATCATATTATTCAAACCTCCACAGTCGGTCATATGTCGGAAGTAGGTATGAATCAAGACTGTCATGATTGGTTGCAGAGGTCTAAGGTGTTGGACATGGCTACAACAATCATGAGTGCTCATAAGTTTTGAGCATTGGACTCAACCCACACTCACTGGAATCACTTCATGGAATTCTATCTCGAGTGATCGTGAGACGGTAATATCATATAAGTCTTCAAACCTAGAGATATGATTTGTTACTTACAAGTTGGTTATGCATTGATTGTACGAAAACGCATTGGTAACTTGATGTTATAAAACGTGCTTTTGTGTGTAATTCAATGAGTGGTAGAACAAACATATGAGTTGAAGTTTATCTATTCCTTCTTGGATTAGAAGCTGATATCTGGGCCCCTCGATGATTTTGTTTTGACCTATGTACCGGGCCCGGTCAGAACTAAACTGATGTGTTTAGTCAAGTTCTATGTCAAACAAATCGGAAATCGGGAAACAAATGCTGGACAATAAGCAAGACCATGTTCCATGTATTTGTCCGGCTGATATCTAGAATAGAGGATTATGTGATCACTTATCTTAAATGGCGCGTTCTAGTTCAACAGAGTTTAAAGAGCTACGATTGCTGATCGGTTCCTGAAGTCATACTTGCAACTATAGTTATTAGACTTTTCCAAGTGGGAGACTGTTGGATATAGTGTCTAAGTTCATAACTATATTTGGTATGTACTTGACCCGACCCGGCATGGTCCATTTGGGTTGCACTTCACCCGAACAATTTATGGATAATATTTGAGAATAGTACAAGTTATGATTTATTAATATATTATAAGTTCTAATATATTAATATAAGATCATATTATTTAATTAGTAGTGATCTATAATTAATCTAGGATTAATTTAGAGAACAAAGATATTACTAATTAAATATGGGCTTCTATATTTATATAGTGTGAGCTAAAGCTTATTTGGAATGGGCTAGGCTTGCATGGAAAAGTCCATGGATACTCCATGGAGCTTTAACCCATGGATCTTATGGAAATGAAGAGACATGGGTTTTAGGGATGTAACCCTTATCCTCCACACTATATAAAGGAGGCTTTGATTCTTGAAATGATACTAGTTGACACTTGTTGAGGTGAGGGCAAATTTCAAGATAGTAGTGACTATTCTCTCAAAGTTCCAAGTTTGTGGTGATTTGTGATTTCCACTTGAGGCATCCACACTATTGGTGCTAGGCTCAAAAACTCCAAGCAATCAACTACAACTTCAAGGTAAGTATTTCTTCTAGCTTTATTTGATTCATGTTCCCCATGCCATGCTAGCTAGGATATAAACCTTGGAAAAATTAATTATTTGCATGTATATTAGACAAACATAGATCCAAGGTTTATTAGGGTTGCATGTACACTTAGGAGGTGTTAGAATGCTCAAAACCCAACACCTTTACCATCTGGGGAAGGCTAATGTGGTGGCCGATGCTCCTAGCCACAAGGTGGTCGCTTCTCCGATCATGGATATTTTTTTAGGATGGCCGTGATCACTCCGCTTTTGGAGTGGATTCTAGAGGCTCAGATCGAGGCTATGAAGGAAGAACACTGGAAAAGTGAGCACATAGTGGATCAGGTGGCTTCCTTTTATTATGATAGTCGAGGGTTATTGACTCTTCATCGGAGAGTATGAATTCCGTATTGGGTGGTGTGAGTCAGGTTCTGATGGAGGAGGCACACAAGTCGAGATTATCCATTCATCTTGGGGCGACGAAGATTTATAGAGATCTTCATCTTGTTTATATGTGTCCATGCATGAAGCGAGATGTAGCTTGGTATGTGGAGAGATGCTTGACTTGTAGAAAAGTTAAGGCCAAGCATCAATGACCTCACGGTAAGATGCAGTCGTTAGATATTCTCATTTAGAAATGTGAGGAGATTATCACGGAGTTCATTACGAAGTTGCCTCGGACTGCGTGCAAAGTGTATTTGATTTGGGTCATCATAGATCGATTGACCAAGAGGTCGCCTTTTATCCCGATTCAGGAGAGTATCTCTGCGGAGAAGTTGGCTAAAGTATACATCATGGAAGTCGCAGCACGACATGGGGTACCAGTTTTGGTGGTTTCAGATAGGGACGTCTAGTTCACTTCCAAATTTTGGAAGAGATTCCACGAAGAGTTGGGTACTCATCTCCATTTCAGTACGACTTTCCACCCGCATAATGAAGGTCAGAGCGAGCAGACTATTCAGATATTGGAGGATATGCTTCGGGCGTGTGTTTTGGATTTCGGTAGGAGTTGGGATACGTATCTCCATTTGGCAGAGTTTTCGTATAACAACAATTATCACGCCAACATTGATCGACCTCCTTTTGAGATGATCTATGAGAGTTAATGCAGGAACCCGATATATTGGGTTGAGGTCGGTCAGCACGTCATGGGGAGTACTGAAGTGGTACTCAAGACTACCAAGTTGATTAAGCAGGTTCAGTGTAGACTCCAAACAACTTAGATTTGGCAGAAGAGCTATGCCAACAAGCACCGATCAGATCTATAGTTCCAAGTTGGGGACATGGTTCTCCTGAAAGTGTCACCTTGGAAAGGTGTCATCCGATTTAGGAAAAAGGGAAAATTAGGCCCCAAGTACATCGGTCCTTTCAGGGTTTTCGCCCGGCTGGGCCAGGTTACTTATCGCTTGGATCTTCCCAAGGAGCTTAGTTAGATCCATAGCACATTCCATTTCTCTCAGTTGCAGAAGTGTTTAGTGGATGATTTCGCGATGGTTCCATTGGAGGATATTCATGTGGATGATCTCCTGAATTATATCAGAGACCACTGGAGATTCTTAACCGAAAGACGAAAAACTTGAGGAACAAGGTTGTGGAGTTGGTGAAAGTTCAGTGGCAGCATCACAAAGGTTCAAAATGGACGTGGGAGCTAGATGGCGATATGAGGGAGCATTACCCAAAGTTTTTTGGGGCAACAGACTTTGAGGGTGAAGTCTGATTCAAGTGAGGGAGAATTGTAACAATCGTAATGTGGTAAGTTTCCTTTTAGCGCTTATTGCAAAATTCTTTTCATTTTGGTTATTGGAGAGAGTACATGGGGAATATTCTCTGAGTACGCATAGTGTACTTGCATCTTGACTGGTCACACACTTCACCCACGTTTGTTGGGCGTATGTGGGAGCACGTTGGGCATATGCATGGTTTGGGCAAACCCTAACTTTTAGGGTTTGCACCCTATTTAAACAACTTAAACCACCTCTTGGACATTTATTGACCAGTCTCCATCTCCCTTTACCCTGAAAACGAAACCCTAAGTGCATTTGGTGAGATTTGAGCTTGAAAGTGAGTTTGTTGGCGTTTTGTTGTGAAGAAGAAGAAGAGGAAGACTTGGAGGAATAACTTGATCTTGTAGATCCAAAGTTAGCTTCATATTTTCAATCCTTTTGAGGTAAAAAGCTCTCACCTTGATGGTCATTTGTGCTAGATCTATTTTATGGTATTAATTAGGCATTTTTGAGTCTTTTGAGTTAAAGTTAATCTTTTGATCTACTCCAGAAGCAATAGATGTTAGATATTAGCTCCATGAATCCCCCTTGTTCATAAAAATGCAAACTTTATGAAAGATATTGGTCTATGCAAGTGTTAAGAGCTTTATTAAGCTTGTTTTTGAGTGTTGGGTCTCATTAAGCCTTGCATGAGTGTAAAGTTGCCAACTTTACGTATTAAGTCACCCTTAGGGACCAGATCTGAGAGTTTGGAAAAAGGTCTTAACTGTTTAAGTGATTAATGAAGTGGTTTGGGAGTCTGAGGTGTACGCTGGGTGTACAAGCTGAGTACGCCCCAGGTACTCAGCAGATGGATGTATGGGCTTGGCGGTCATGGATTTAGGCCATTCTTGGGACTTTTAAGATTGGGCCTTTTTGGGCCATTAGAGTTCTGACTTTGGGCTTTTTCTAGCATATTGGGCTTCTTTGGATTTAAGCCTATGATGAGTTTTGTGCCCAATTTGGAAGATTGGGCCATATTGGGCTTTGGGTTGCCATTTTGGATTTGGGCCTTTTAAGTAGTTGGGTTGGGTCTTGGTTTTGGGCCAGTTAAGAGAAAGGGTAAAATGGTCTTTTACCCTGGTTATGGGTCAAGATCCAATTATTAATTGGATATTATTTTGATGATGTCAGCACACGGATTTTCCGGACTAGCAGACCGAGATTCGTTTGAGTGTTTCAGCAGCTAGAGGTGAGTTTCCTCACTGTGTTTAACCGGTCGAAAGCACCAATGTCGGCCCATGGTTTGTTATGTTTAGGATGCTAGATGCCGGCATTAGTCTTGCATAGGTTATGTGTTTATATGTTTACTGTTCTGGGGCCCAATGATCATTATGTATGCTATTTATCTCTGTGATTATTGCATTTTTTATGTGTTTATCTGTGTATATGTTTGTATGTATACTGGGCAGGGCCCAATGACTGATAAATCTGTATACCGAGTGGGGCTCGATGCCGGACGGGGTTTGATGATGGGCTGGGCCCAATATATGTTTCTTACGTATGGTATATGGTATTTTAGGGAACTCACTAAGCTTTGTGCTTACGATTTTCAGTTTATGTTTTCAGGTACTCCTGGTTCGAAGAGGAAGAGCCCAGGATGATTTCAGTGCACACATCACATCGTTCTGAATCGTTCCACCATGATTTTTATGATGATGTTTTGGATAATAGTTTTATTAATTTAAAAATGGAAATTTTTACTCTTAATTTTTGGAACGCTTCATAAAAAATAGTTATGGATTTTGATTCAAATGATTTTGTTTTTTGAAGTGCTGGTTTTTGGATAAATAAACAAAACGCCAGAAAGTTAAAAACAATCCTAAGTTCAAAAAAAACTTTAAAAAATATTTTTAGTTGTTAAAAAAAGGAAGGGTAAATTACAATTGTCCCTCGTGTATATGTCAAAATGCACGTTTAATCCGTATTTTCAAAATTAAGTCGGATCGTCTCTCATATCGTTCAAAGGTGCACCTTACATCCATCACAGATTTAAAATGACTATCTTGCCCTATCCTTTTTTTCATTTTCATTTATTTTTGAATTATTTATAACTCATCTACTATTTTTTATTATTTATAATTTTAAAAAGAGGAAACATCCCTTTAAATTTGTTCCAACCCCTTTAGCCATCAACCACTTCGGACTACAGTCACTTCTGGCCACCAACCACCTCCGGTCACCCATTTCCAACTACAGTCACTTCAGGCCACCAATCACCTTTGTTCACCCCATGACATCCATCCATTACCCACCGCCACCAAAAATTGCCGAAACCACTACTTCTTTCTTCTCTCTCTCTCTCTCTCTGTCTCTCTTCCTTATCACCTCTCTAACCTCCAATACCTCCACCTACCACAGGTAATAACTCAAGAACCACCACCAGCCGACTACCACTAGTACTCTTAGATCGGAACCCAGAGATGATGAAGGCGATAACATTCGAAACCTAGAGATGATGAAGGCGACGACGTTCGAAACCGTTAGATCGGAACTTGAAGACGATGAAGATAACGACATTCGAGACCATGTGATGATGAAGGTTCAAAACAACTCAACTCTGAGAAAAAATGGTGCACACGTCCTCCAGACACACACACACACACACACACACACACACACACACACACACACACACACACACTCTCTCTCTCTCTCTCTCTCTCTCTATATATATATATATATATATATATATATATATATATATATATTCGATTAAAATGCCAAAAAAGGATTTAAAAAATAAAATAAATTATACTAAATCTTTATTAAATTTATTAAAATAAAATAAAAATAAAAGATCTTAGTAATTAGATGTTTGATGGAATGAAATAATAAGTAATTATTTTAAAGATTTTTCAGTTTTTTTTGTTAATAAAAAAAAGGGTTGTTGTCACTCTAGTCCAACAAACTTTAGTATATTGATTTAAATGATCCACCGTAACTATTTTTTTTTTACATTTCAAGGGCATGAACTTGTAATTTTAGGTTTTAAAAGATCATTTTGAAAATTTTGAAGAGGTCTCTCGGTGACCCCATACTAATCATCAGTTTGCAAATACCACCTAACTAATTCACCTCATCTCTTTCTCTCTCTCTCTCTCTCACACACACACACATACACACACACACACTCTCTCTCTCTCTCACTTCATTTTTCTCTCTCAAGACAGTAGCCACTAAAGATATTTTGTTGGCAACAATCTCATACCCACCGCCTTCTTCTTCCTTGTCTTCATCCATCAACGTTCCCATCATCATCCACCACCATGTAACACACCATCATCCCTTCCTTTTTTGTAGTCGGTGGATCATTTCCCTACATTTCCATAAACACGTGGGTGCATCACAACAAGTGGTTCGTAGATAATTTCTCTAGTCTAGTTTCGACAACTTCAACATCCTTCATAGATTAGTCATTTTCATCTACTAAAACAAAGACGAAAAAATCAAAACACGAAACCCAATTGAGTAATTATTGAAAAACGAGATTAAAACACTAGTGTTGTTGCTTTTGCTGTTCTCAAAAACCATAGGCATAGCTTTTGATTCTTCGTGATGACTACGGTTTTCACAGTTTCAACATCCTTCATAGCTTCGTTGTTTTCATCTACTAAAACAGAGACGAAAAAATCAAAACACGAAACCCATTTATGTAACTATTGAAAAACGAGATCAAATTATGATAGAAAACTCACATGATGCTATGGTTACACTAGTGTTGTTGCTTTTGTTGTTCTCGAAATCCATAGCCATAGCTTGTGATATTGTGATTCATTGTGATGACTGTGGTGTCTCCATGCTTAACCCTTTAAGTTTCTTTCGAGTTAATCAAGAAATAATCACCGAAAATTTGATTTACAGAGAAAAGAAAGAGAAATCGGAGCTATTGAGTGGGGAAAAGTAGAACTTGTCAGGGGATTTAAGAGCGATTTATGGCAATTGAGAATTTAGGGTCTTTATTTGGACCGATTTTGCCTTCGTGAACAAGAAAATCGTCGTGATTGATACGAAAGAAATCGAGAAGTTGAGCAACAAAGTAAGTATCGCTCATCAAGATTCATTTTTTTTTCAAATGTATAGATTTTAATCAAATGATTTCGTGTTTAGGACCTTTGTCCTTCCCCATCATGCAGTGATCCATGTGATATAGGTGGTGATTAATAAGTTAAAGTTGATTACACTATCTTGCGAACTATTTGAATATGAGCTCATTTTGGTATAATCTTTGGATCCCGATCCGATCTTACGATTACGATCTTGCATCCCGTAAAACGATCTTAGGTAAGATTTTGATTTTAATAACTTTTAGCCGTACTACTATTTTGAAGTGAAAGCTTATCACATGGATGAAAACCAATAACACCTAAAAGAAAAAGAAACGACGAGTACAAAGATAAAAATCAAAGAGCTCCTATTAACAAAAAGAGTAAATTACATGCGGTTTGGTTAAAATCGCCGATTTTGTCCTTTTTATTGGGACCATCTTTTGTTAGAAATATGGTTTAGTGGCACTTGGAAATCTGAGAATCGTGATAATCACTTTCAAATCGAAGTATTTGGGTGGTACTCCCAAATTCTCAATTGGATAACACTCAGATAAAATCAAAGAGAAAGAAAGAGAGAATGAGATGGTGTAATTTTCGTGAGTACCAGAAAACTGACTAAAAATTGGTTATATACATTCCTTGTCTGAAAAACTGTCAAAACTGTCATATAACAGTTTTTCTCAACAGTCAAAACTGGTATAAATCCGGGTTTGGTATAAAGATTAATGCAAAGTCAAAACCGGGTCAAATATTCAAATTTGGATTTTCTGATGCATTTTTAAAAAATGCCAAAAAAGGATTTAAAAAATAAATTAAATTATACTAAATCTTTATTAAATTTATTAAAATAAAATAAAAATAAAAGATCTTAGTAATTAGATGTTTGATGGAATGAAATAATAAGTAATTATTTTAAAGATTTTAAAGTTTTTTTTGTTAATAAAAAAAAGGGTTGTTGTCACTCTAGTCCAACAAACTTTAGTTTATTGATTTAAATGATCCACCGTAACTATTTTTTTTTTACATTTCAAGGGCATGAACTTGTAATTTTAGGTTTTAAAAGATCATTTTGAAAATTTTGAAGAGGTCTCTCGGTGACCCCATACTAATCATTAGTTTGCAAATACCACCTAACTAATTCACCTCATCTCTTTCTCTCTCTCTCTCTCTCACACACACACATACACACACACACACACTCTCTCTCTCTCTCTCACTTCATTTTTCTCTCTCAAGACAGTAGCCACTAAAGATATTTTGTTGGCAACAATCTCATACCCACCGCCTTCTTCTTCCTTGTCTTCATCCATCAACGTTCCCATCATCATCCACCACCGTGTAACACACCATCATCCCTTCCTTTTTTGTAGTTGGTGGATCATTTCCCTACATTTCCATAAACACGTGGTGTGCATCACAACAAGTGGTTCGTAGATAATTTCTCCGGTCTAGTTTCCACAACTTCAACATCCTTCATAGATTAGTCATTTTCATCTACTAAAAAAAGACGAAAAAATCAAAACACGAAACCCAATTGAGTAATTATTGAAAAACGAGATTAAAACACTAGTGTTGTTGCTTTTGCTGTTCTCAAAAGCCATAGGCATAGCTTTTGATTCTTCGTGATGACTGCGGTTTTCAGAGTTTCAACATCCTTCATAGATTCGTTGTTTTCATCTACTAAAACAGAGACGAAAAAATCAAAACACGAAACCCATTTAAGTAACTATTGAAAAACGAGATCAAATTATGATAGAAAACTCACATGATGCTATGGTTACACTAGTCTTGTTGCTTTTGCTGTTCTCGAAATCCATAGCCATAGCTTGTGATATTGTGATTCATTGTGATGACTGTGGTGTCTCCATTCTTAACCCTTTAAGTTTCTTTCGAGTTAATCAAAAAATAATCACCGAAAATTTGATTTACAGAGAAAAGAAAGAGAAATCGGAGCTATTGAGTGGGGAAAAGTAGAACTTATCAGGGGATTTAAGAACGATTTATGGCAATTGAG